>NC_134418.1:80880727-81188306 GCF_030867145.1 Opisthocomus hoazin
GACTGACAGAGGCCAAATAACTTTCATGTTTAACTGAATTTCCTTTAGCTAAACCATTGGCTTTGCTTTCTGCTCTGCTTCACACAAGTATAAATTAGAAACAACTACAGAATAAGGGCTAGATCTGTATAAAGTTTGTGCTTGCAGTAAGTTTTATAGCATAATTCTGTATACACTTATAGTACACCAGAATGTTACCGCACATGTCTCCCTATCTGCTCTATCCACTGTATCTGTTGGTGTATACGTCAGGAAAGATGAGTCCTGGAACAACCCGACCTTACTAGCACTTAGAAAGAGGAAAGAGAGAGATGGAGCCACACAGGCAAAATACACATACAGTATTCACAGGAGATTGCTGGTGTAAGACAACTAACTACAAACAGATATTTGTGTTTTCTTAACGAGCAAAACAGAGGGCATGTGAACACATCTCACAAATAATACTGATTTCTGCTCTTAAACCACAATTTTCAGCCATGCAAACCTTGCGAAAGTATTTTAAGTAGTTTTAAATTGTTCATTCTGTTGCCTGCAAAGTCTTCACGTAAAAGGTTTTCATTCGGGACTACACAAATGAATGATTTTCTTTCCCATCCCGCCATCCTCTTCTCCTCAGACTACACACAAGGCAATGAAAGGCTTAACACTCCATCGTATCTGAAACCCCTCATGGCACATCTTTTAGAAGCACTCCCAAATTCACTTGCCATAAATTCTCATAGCTTTGCACTATTTATATATTGGAACCTGCATTTTTAATACATTGCCAGCTGGGAAAAAGCATGCTGTAACTGTCTTCAGATGTAGGGTTTCTGTTTCTTGAGGACACCTTCAAGGTGGGGGAAAATGGTGTTCAAAACAGAACATCCATGGCTGAGGTTAATGGGATCCATAGATGCTCACTGT
This sequence comes from Opisthocomus hoazin, assembly GCF_030867145.1. Taxonomy (NCBI): domain Eukaryota; kingdom Metazoa; phylum Chordata; class Aves; order Opisthocomiformes; family Opisthocomidae; genus Opisthocomus; species Opisthocomus hoazin. The sequence continues at coordinate 80,881,637 of NC_134418.1, forward strand.
TTAAAAAGAAGTCATTATAGTGTGGAAAAAAAATCAGAAGAGATGGACTTCTCATTCTTTAAAATAAGCTATAGACCAGCAATCTTAAATGGGACTATCGTGTTTTAGTCACCTGTGTCTACTTAAGTGTGCTCAAGGTATACTTAGACTTGGCTTTCATGAAAAGTCAAAGATTAAATACGTTATTTTGCTGGTTCAGCCAGAAAACAAGCTAAATAATCTGGTTTAGGAAGTCAGCCATTCCATGTGTAAGTTAAAAGGCCTCCCTGCAAATATGAAGACTGTGTCTCTGTACAGCAGAACAGAGAGAAGGATAGTACTACACAGAGTGTCAGCCTTTTAATGCCATCACAGCATCATAAATGCTGCCAAGAGGTAACTGGCAGCAGCTGGAGACAATTTCCACGGAGAAAGCTGAGATAAGCGACGTCTTGCAGGAGTATCAGGGGGAAGCTTGGATAACCCTGTGTTCACAGAAACAACGTGTTTTCTTCAAAAATACACTTCCCTTACACCAGGCATGTTTGGCATTCAGAGATATTTGGATTCTGGAGATAATAAGCTTTTTATATCGCAATAGCAAGTTCTTGGTTGTAAGCTCAGTTTTCTGAGAACAGTGAAGAATGTGGCACTTCAGTTTGTTGTACTTGGCTCATTTCTGCCTTCAGAGGGGAAAACAGAAGTAGAAATAAGATATGGAGAGGAGATATGAATTCTCACCTAATTTTGATGGATTATGTATACCCTCATTACGGTCTTTAAAGTGTTGATTTGATGCTGGCACTTGTCATTAAAGGTTGGAGGGTCTTTCTGCAATACTTTAGTTGTATTACATAAATTCTGAGCACCATTTAACTTATCAAGTTGTACAAAAGCAAACAGCACTGAAGTGAACAAGAAAATACCTGTTCACTTTCCCAGAAACTTTTGATTTCATACACTGTGTACCCCACCCTGTTTCACTCACTCACTCACTCACTCACTCACTCACTAATATGACATTTCAATGTTATCTTACTAATATCACAAAGCTTCCAATTCTACAAAAGCATTAATAACTGCTGAAATCAATCTATCATGTGCAAGCCCTGTGAGCCTACTCACTAGTTAGAGCACTGAAATCGATGATTCTTAACTCATAGAACCTCCTTCCGAGAGTGTAAAAAAGAAAATATACCAAAAATGAATGCAAACTGCTTGCGTTTGACAATTTGTTACAGCATTATTCACAGATAAAAAAGAAGCAGGCTCCCTACTTTGAGGTTCCATTCTGCTGCTTTGTCCCACAAGGCAGTCAGGACTGTTAAAATATGTTCACTGTAGGTATGCAGCTAAGGAGCACAAACTAAAGCGCACTACATCCTTCTCTTGGTGCTCTCTGAGAGAAATAAAGTGGCCTTGATTCTTTACAGCTCAATCCTTCTTAGTTTAAGCCTTGGCAATTTCAGGCTACTTTACTCCTCAAAGAAAGAATCCACTCTGGGGTTTAATGTACTCAGGTTCTGACATAACCGTGACTTTGAAATCTCTGCCTGAAATACCTTACATAAGAGGTAATTAATTACTATGCCATTACTCACTTATGCAGACCATTAAAACGTCTCAGGCAACAGGAGCATTCAAGAGAAATTTTAAAGGACAGCAGCTTTTTGCAATGTGTTACAATGTTCAATAGACCTGACTTCTGACCTATACGAAAGACTGAGACTTATTCTGCCAAAATTTTTTGGCAGCCTGTCCAGGCTCACTCATACAACAAGTACAGTGTGTTTTCACATCTATTCATTAAGTCCTACTGTGAGATTGCAGCGTGCGAGGAAGCAAGAACAGACATTTTAAACCATTTTACTCACTGTAGCCAATTGCTGAAATAACCCCAACATTTTTTTTAAGAGTATTACAGTTTTCTTCTTGAGTGAAGCCCATCGGTGAAGACGGACCACATCAGCTGACAAAGCAGGTGAGTCAGTTCACTGGTTATTAGCACTTCGGCAGGGCTGAACAATAGCAGTAAGGCAGAAAAATTTGCAAGATCTAAAAGACATTTTGTATCATTCTGTTACAAAACCAGTCCCAGCAAGGACTGCTGATCCTTTGAGAAGAAAATCTGTAGTTTTAAAACTTGGTGAAGAAACAGGAGGATATCGGGAAGCAGCTGCTCAAATGAAATAACATCCTGGTATTTACTTCTTTTAAAAATGCACTTTTTTCTTTCGGGGGAGTGACCTGCTCAGAGTTAGGGACTACTGGCATTTGTGAAAAGGCTTAATTAGCTTTCACAAAACAGACATAAGGAAAACCTGCCCAACCAATACAAGCCTGCCCTTCAAGCAGTTGGAAGAAACAACTTTGGTCAAGAACCATATCCCTGTTTTTATCTAAAAAAGAAGTTCATTACTAAGTTATTGGGTGCTGTATATATGGTAATATGAACATGCAAATACACAGTTCAGTTGCTGCTTGATGCTACCTGAGGAGGGAAAAACAGGGATCGCTCCTGAAGTTTAATTTGTGGCCATACAAAAGCATGCAGCATTTTCACACACTTCCTATTGGGCAATGACTAGCAAAGCCACAATTTGCACTGGCTGTATGAGCTTTTGGAATATTCACTAATGATGAAGACTAACAGTCACCATCATCCATCGGCCCCATTTAGATCAGTCTCTTTTAGATCAGGTAACTCTCCCTTAGTATTTTTTAATCATTTTTATCTGTGACATATCCACTGTGGACAAGAGATAACCTTATCACATAAAACTGCTTTCAAAAGCATCCTTAAAACTAAAGGCTGTTCTAAAGAATTACGGGTAAACTGAGGCAAAGAAGGTTAAAATATTTACCTGATGTCTCTCCACTTAGTTATTGATTCAGTAATAGAATATCTTTGTTAAATACGAGTACATTTCCTTCCTAATCTCATTCACTTGTTTTAAAAATGTGCCATCATGTTTATCTTTTCAGTTTTTTTCTTTCAAGCACAGAGCTAAGTGAACCAAAAAGAGTTTGGGACCAAGTTAGCAAGGTAGACTGCAGTTGGACAAGATACTAATCATACCTTGAAGGGACACAGGCACAACACCACAGCACGCTTAGTCCCACAGCTTTCATCGACCAGAGCCCACCTGCAAGGTTTCCCAACGTCTGTGATTACATCAAGGTTTATCTACATGGCTGCCCTACCTCGCCCTGATACACGGCCGACACCTTTCTGAGCTCATAGATATTTCTGTAAATCCACTACTTCTCCTGATAGAACTGTATGATAACTGGAATGTAATCATGGTCTTTTATGTCCTTAACTCATAAACTTTAGAATAAGCTGACAAAGCAACAGGCTATAAAAACTAGAACACTGAATTTTCAAGACAGAATCTAAAAGAATAGGAGATACTTATGCAGTAATTTGTGTAATATCAGGATAAATTTGTTTCTTAAACAGTTAAATCTTACATGTACTTCACCCCAGAAAACGTGATACAGACAGGTTAGACATCATTACAAGCATCAGATTTATTACCACACTTAACCCAACTAAGAATGAGGCAAGGAAAAAGAAGTGAACTATTCCATCAGAAATACTAAATGTCCGAGCCTGGTTACTATTTATAAATGAAAAACAACACACTACATGCTTGGGGCTATATGCTGTACAGTAAATGCAGCTGTACAGTATACTGTCAGGGTTACAGTCAGAACTGACAAGTGAAGGCATCACTGTCCTGCACTGTCACAAGCTGGGATCCAAGGCAGAGCTAATATAGCCGTGGTGTATCAACCGGTGGCAATCTGGAACTCAAACTAGAAGTATCTGCCCACCGAGGGATGTTTTCTTTATGGCAATAATGTCACTGGAGGAGGTGAGAGAGCATGTCTAGGAGCCAACCACGGACCTTGCTAGGCAGTAGCAGCACTCTGTACGGTACAGCGGATGCAATCAGATGAAAAATCCCTTTTGTAAAAATCAAATAGAAAACGTCAACTCCAACAACCCTGGAATGCTGAAAATGAAACACTGTCTGGGGTGGTGGTATCACTGACAAATGCAATCCTGGATGAGCTAGAGACTTGTGAAAATTCAGAAATACTGAACAGGGAGAGGAAAGTAGCCATAAAACAGAAACCAGCTCCAGCCAGCATGTGTATGTATTGATTGCTCTGTTTCTTTCACTGCATTCAAACTCTCACATTTTTCACTGAAATTACCTTTCTGGAAGTGTTACTTGAAAACTGCTAATACCAAATGCCCCCTGTATATCTGATATGCAATATTACATCATCATTATGAATAGGGTGGGAGCTGCTTATTAAAATCAGCAGGGAACAACAAGGTTTCTTCTGGTTTCACCAGAGGGTAAATCAGGTTCATGTAATGGGTGTAAATGAGATTACTAGTAGACCAGCTGCACATACTTCAGAGAGCCTTATCATAACATAAGCAGAGGTGTTTATTCATAAAAGTGTAAATGCTAGAATTTCTCATTGCTTTGCTCCATTTTCTCAGTAGTTTCACACATGTACAGATGCTGATGTCAGCATAACCCATTAGATCATCTGCTGTGACCTTCTTTATGCACTAGGCCTTTAAATTTTACCCCTTTAGCTTATTTTTACTGAAAAAGCTTGTCTGTAACTCACGCTTGGCTAAAACATAGCTTCTGTTGGGCTAAAATGTATCTCCCAGGAAAACACCCAATCTGGACTTGAAGACATGAAAACTGAAAATCTATCAGTTCTCCTGGCATTTTGTTCAACAGTTAGTTACACCCTTCCTTTAAAACCATACCTCTAATGTGGACTGGTTTGCTTCAGCTTTCTACTATGACCTTTTCTTTACCTGCTGTTTTACACACTTTTTTCCTATTACACTTTCTCTACCCCGAGATATGTAATCAATGTTAGTCAGATTCTGTTATACAAAAAGTCAGATTTAAATCTTCTTCATCGTAAACTAAGTAAATTCAATTCTTTAAATGTATGTGTACACTATGACAAAACACAACAAAAGAAGATGTTCTGTCTCAGTTTGATTAGCCCAAGTAAACCAGCAACTGCTGAAAGAGCAATGAAGAGTAGGTCAACCTGTCTTTCATTTCAGCTGGCAGCCTACTTTCTTTTTCCCAAAGACCACTATAAATTTTAGCACTTCTACTACCCAGGTTGCAATTTTAACTTTTATTATCTACTTTGCTGTTCTTGAGTAAGCTAACTCAGATTTGCCGACCCAAACTACGAACACTCCTTTTTCTTTGCTATTGCAGTATATTCTTTATATGTATTCTATATATAGCCCTTCAATTGTACATTGAAGGACTCTGGCAGAGTCCTTAGCTGTTCTTGCTCCTCTCTACGCTACCCTGAACTCTCTGACAGAGGTGGGAGAAGAGGCGACCGCACCTTAGCATCCCCAGGCCCCATCCCAGCCCAGCAGTGCAAACCTACCGCCAGCGATGTGAGGTGCTGAACTGTGGTCCGGACCGGTTGAAGCACAGGCAAATGCCCACTCTCCCACTCCTGCCGGGAAGGCAGCGATGTCTGGCAGGAGGGCAGAGCAGACAACCAGGAACAGCCCAGTTTCAAACCACTGCAGCTCAATCCACCAGTCTAACTGATGACTACCCAGGGTGCCAGTCCTCACGCAAACTCAGACTTACGTTACATATTTATTTCCATAGATCAAATGGTCTCATTCCCTCCAATTCTTACTTTTTTCTCAGGGAGAACATGAATTAATTAAAAGACAGTTGAAATACATACATCTGCTGAAACTAGGCATTTCAAAAAGGTGGCTGTTGTTTTAGCTAAAGGTTTCAGCTGAAGGAAAGGATTAAAATTAATGATGACCTCAATTAAATTTCTATACTGTCTCTGGGAAAACTTCAAGCCATATGTTGAAATCCCTTTAATGTTAATGGATATTGCTTGTTCTCCCACCAAGGCTAAACGAGACGCTTCTGCCTCACGTTTCTGTGTTGGAGGACAGAACGTACCAAAATGATTGTGTGAGGAAGGGAACAAGAGGACAAAGAGGTCATGTTAGACGCAATGATATACATTTTTCTGTTTTAGATATTTAAAGGGATGCCATGCAAGAAAAAGACAGAGTTTAGTAATATATGGTCAATGTCCACATATGTTACTGATCAGCAGAAAAGCTATCTGAAGTGAAAGAGAAACTATGCTGAAAATTCAAAGTCAGTTAATTAAGTCCTTATCATCTAGTGAAGTAATTGTATGGGCTATGACACAACAGAAAAGTTCACCCAACAGTTAATTTTATTAGTTCCAGTAGAATTATTACAGGGATGGAGTTGGCCCATGCTGCTAGGTGACTCACAGCCATAGTTTGCAGCAATGGATGACATGTCCAATTACTTACTCCATGTAGAGAACAGAGAGAAATGTTATGCCACAAGATTCACGTGGTCCAAGCTGAACCCTATATATTCTATGATTAAAGGAATAAGCCAGCTAAATACATCTTCATTATTATAGATCATATACTCATCAAGATTCCTATAGATATTAGAAAGTCCTTCCTATTATTTGCTTTACACTTGGAAACCAAAAAGAGCAGACCAGATGTATTTTTGCAAATAAAACCTCTTAGAAGCTCTCTCAGGACTGTAAGGAAGATATATTCAATTTGCCCCTAAAAAGCTTGTTTCTATTCCCATGACAGAAACACAATTTCTCTTTCAGGCATTTCCACATACATTTTTGTTGTGGCCTTCATTCTCAGCCAGCTGCTGCATCTCTTACAAATTCCTACGTCTGCCTTCACTGACAAGGATTAGATAGCACCATTAACCCACAGTCAAGGGCACTGTGTCACTTACTAGACTTGTTTTTAATCAGACACCTTTGATCCCAAGCTATACTTATCAGCTGACATGTCACCGAGACTGTAATGCATATTAAAAAAAGGTCCACAGTGGACAGTCTTCCCCAGTAAATACTGCCCGGAATACCAGCTTACCCTGAGTGGTTTAAGGTATGCAATCAAAAGGGGAGAAAGAGCCAGAAAAGGAGAAAGGCAACAGGACAACAATACAGTGCCAATTTTAAAGCATAAAATTAAACAATTTGCAAAAGGAGAAGTACAAAAAAAGTGTTGAAAATGTAACAGTTTAGGACATATCAAAACAAACTGAGGTTTTCTCTCCCTCTAGGGGATTTGAATACTTCTTTCTCTTTCCGGGAAGTGCAAATGGTGTAGGTTCCTTCTGCAGCTTTGAAAATCTTTGTTGTCAATTATAAGGCACTTTCCCTTATCATTCTTAAATGCAGACTGATCTAAAACATGTCATTCTGTGGCACATAGTTTATTTCTTTGAATTTTTTTTATTAAAACAGGACTGGCAGCATGTTTCCAAAACATGTTGCCTGCTATTCTTATACTTCTTGTACACTTTTTCAAAGTCCATCTGCATTCATTCTAAAACCTCCTAGGTTTTAGAAAATGCCTGTTCTTTTATTCAGTGATATTCCTGACACATCCTGTGATCATTTCCTCTTCCCTCACTTGCAAGACCAGAAAAAATCTTGACAGCCTACAACATGAGTACTTTAAAGAGGTGCTTGGTACCCTCACTTCTTCCCTGTTTTGCCACCTAGAATTACCTCTTCTGAAGGCAAGATGCAAGTGGGAGCAGGGAAATCTTAGCTATGTCAAGCTCCCCAGACACCCTCCCAGCCTAAGAAGCTGATCCCCATCTCTCCTCTTAGCATGCTAACTGTCTTTCCTCTTTCATTATCTCATGGTTGGGGATGAAGTTCAAGCACATAGGACAAGAAGCTATTGTTTTGCAAAGTAAGATTTTTTTTTTTTTAAATAGCAATGTAAAACTGCATGATGACCGCATTAAAAAGAAGGTCTTTAGGCTGCAAAACTACGCCTGCCATATGATTTAGAGTTGCCTGAGCAAACTTAACCTGGTCATCTCATCTGTATACACAATGACATTATCTTTGAAAATAAGATAATCTACTGCCCTTTTTCCCCTTTTTCTCTCATGCATTCTGTGTGTGCTTGGGACACACGAGGGAGCTGAATTATGCTTTCCCTGGTAACATAAATGTTCCTTTTCTACCCTTCACATTCTTGACTTTATAACTTCCAAGCATAGGGATGCAAAGGAGCAAATAGTCCGGGCTCTCAACTTTACATACAACCATGTCATATGAACATGATATGCTCCATTTTGAAGTTCTGTCTTATTAAATGTGAGTTAGATCTACCACTCTGACTGGAACACCTGACACTTCCAGAAATAATGTGTATTGATATTCAGGAAAAATGTAGTTGTTCAAAGGCCAACACTGTCATTTATCTTAAGTTTTTCTTCAGCTATCCTGTTGTTCAAAGCCTATCTATTATACGTGTGTATGTGGGTAGACAAATAATTTCTAATCTTCTCCCTTCATTTTAGGTTAACAGACCTCTTCAGCCTCCTTGCTTATGGTGTGCTCTCCATTTTGTCCTAGCAGTCTTTTTCTCACCTGCCCCAGTCTTAATCCATCTTTCTTGAACAAAAATATGTCCCTCTTATTTTCCTTGTAGTATTTATGTACATACAAAGAGGTAGCCAAGAGATAGCTAAAGGATTCGAAGGTTGTACCAATACTATATTGTCATCCCCTATAACGCTAAGCACTGCTTTCTGAACAGCTAATGAGCTACCTTCAACTCCCAACAAAAAGCTGAATGAACTATTAATCATAGACGGAAATGAAAAACTCTTGACAAAGTTTAGAAAGAGGGAAAGTAGCAGTCAATATACATATTTTCACAAAGATTTGTACGGTTTTGTTATCATGGAGAGCTGCAAAATGGGAGTCAGCTGAGCATCAAGTCTCAAATTACTACAGTTTAATAACAATTCTTTTGTTGTTCATGCAATATGTGATCATCATAGTGTGCTCATAAAAGATTATGCAAAGAATATATAGATTGCCTGCATCTTAGTTGCGTAACTTACGTACATCAACAAGTGGGACTAAACATTAAAAAGGTAATTATGATACACAAGCCCGAGTTTCAAATCGAATTGCTGTTGTCAAGCCATTCATCTCAAGAAGGAGCAGATGGATCTGTTTGTTAACTGACTCTCCCACAGTCATCAAAAGGGAGAATGGAGCCATTGCTGCAGTAAGTGAAAAATAATACGTATGCTGTAATAAAAAGTATTCCTGTTTTTTCACAGAATGTTGTGTAATAAAGATTGGAAGATTTCTGAAGTATATGAATTCTAAAACAGAACTCCTAAAGGCAAGCAAAAATTGATGAGAACAGCATAATGTATGCCAATGACTAAGCAACGCAACCATTTCTCTGTAACATCCTTCAGCTACAAACACACACTATTTCCAAAGCAGGATTAGTTTTCTACATTCTACCTTAAGATCAGTAGCAAAACTTAAAGACATGATGAAGCAATGACTTTCACTAGAGTCTACTCAATGTGACCAGTGATGACTCAGAATCAAGTCCCATTCAAGCAGAACAGCTTCCTGATAGGTCTATATAGTTGTGTGATTCTGATGACTTCTATCTGCCATGGGGAAGGTGCTATGGATTACCATTTATCTATTCACCTAAACTTTTGGAAATGACCCAGAAAATGTCTCCCAAAAACCCTGCAACTATACAAAAAGTAAATTCCCTCTGCATAGAGGTTTTGCAGTACCTTTGGGATGACAACTCAAAGGGTAGTGACCAATGGGTCACACTCTAACTGGAGGACAGCGACAAGTGGAGGATCACAGGGATCTATTCTGGGATGTGTCATGTTTAGTGTCTTTATCAATGAGCTGGAAGAGATGACAAAGTTTATATCAAGTTTACAGATGACATTGAATTGGGGGGGGCAGTCAATACACTCAAGGTCAAAGCTGCCACTCAGTGAAACCAACCTAGGCTGGAGCAATGGGCCTCAAGGCCTCTTCAGCAAAGGCAGATGCAAAAACCTCCACTTGGAAAGAAACAACCCTCTTCAAGGTTGCTGACTGGAGAGCAGTTCTGCAGAAAAGGCCTTGGGGGTCCTGACACACGGTGAGCTTAACATGAGCCCACAGTGCTCCCTGGCAGTAAAACAGGGCCATGGCATCCTGGGCTGTATTACCAGAAACACAGCCAGTAGCTCAAGGATAGTATTTATTCCACTCCACTCAGCACTCCTTAGATGGCATCATCTGTCTCTTGTCTTGGATTCTCCTGCGCAAGAAAGACATTGATGAACTGGGGTGAGTTCAGCGCAGGGCCACTCAGCTGGTCAGGGACTGGAGCACTCATCCTGGGAGCAGAGGCTGCAGGACTGGAGCTTTTCCACCCTGGAGAAGAGGTGGCTTTGGGGGAGAGCTACCAGCAGCCCCCCAGTACTCATAGGGAGGTTATCAAGAAAATGGAGCCAGGTTCTTCACCATGGTGCATGGTGGGAGGATGAGAGACAATGACTGTAAATTGAAACAAGAGAGTTTCAGATTGGATATAAGAAGAATCTTTTCCACCATGAGGACAGTCAAGCAATGGAGCAGGTTGCCCAGATTGGCTATGCAGTCCCCATCCTTGGTGATTTCCAAGACCTGATTGGATAAAGCGCTAAACAATGTGGTCTGATCTTAGATGTGGCCCTGCTTGGATGGAACCTGAGTTCTCTCCCGATCTGGAGTATCCCATGACCTTCTCATCCTTTATAAACCACATGTTATTTCACATCTTCTGCCTAGAACTTTCCACAAAGACAGATGAGAGAAGTGTGCATCACTCGCCTCTTCTTCCATAAACCTGGTCTGCTGTCTCTTCTCCTACACTAACTTTAAAAGACAAGATCTCTACCTACGAATTAGAGCGACTAAGAAAGGAAGAAAGAGGCACTTCAAAAATAGCCAGATCTTGGACTGGTTTTGACTTGGAACTAGGGGCTGCATATTTACAAATACCTAAAATCAGCTAAAGAACATTGTCTGTGTCTGAGACTAAGCACTGTGGTCTGACTCACATGCACGTGCTTCTCTTCTCTTCCAAGACAGAGCGGCTGCATTCAGACTGTCTACTGGAAAAAATCTACTGGCCCACAATATATTCAGGCATTGTCTAGGAGAATGCTAAAAGGCATGGCCAAAAAACACGTCAGGAGTTGTGTTAACAACCAAGCAGGGCCTTAGGCCAGTGGTTAAGCTGGTGCCATGGCCCCATTCTATGTACAGACCTCTCCAATGGCATAATTAACATCTTTATCCTCATAGACTACAACGGATTCAGCAATGAAGGAGAAGAAGTGAAGCTCAGGTTAAAAAAATAATTTAAAAAATTTTTAAAAATAAAAAGAAGTGGTAAATACTGTCTAAAAGGATGATCATGGCATCATTACATTTTCTATTTGCTGACAGCTTTTAATAGTTTCATTAACACTATGGGAAGCATTACTTATAAAGAACGGTTCATTCAGTTCATTTCAGAATTATGATATACAGGTTCCTTCCTAAATTTGCACCTCTGAAATACTGCCACAGTCTATTTGCCTCCCCTGTTACTCTCTACATCGTGTCCAGTGAAACAACCAAATAATTTCAGAAATTTTTCCACATCGTGTCCATCAGTACTCAGTTGCCACTAGATCAGTAACCCCATTTCCTGTATATCCCGCTTTCTGTGAGTCTTTCTTTATAGAGGTCAACGCACCCTTGCAGCAGTCAGACAGTTTTACAGAGCCTTTAACACCAAATGTGCAAAAGTATCAACTGTGTCCCTTCATTTCACCTTAATGAGGTGTCAATGAAAACACAACATGCAACTGGAATCAAAAAGAACCTTGTCCAGCTCCTGAAGACCTCTTAAAGCAAATGTGTTTGGCAGCAGTTTTCAACAGTATAATCCTTAGCAAATACTTTAATCTTAGCCACAAACCTTTCAAGCTCCATGTGACGGGAGTTTTCAGGCAAACCTGGTGTGCTGGTAGAGCAGAAACAGGGATGGTGAGGTGCTGTTAGGGAATCCATGACTACGCAGCTCATTCTGAGAAGCGGGACTGGAATGCGTTAGAAATGGAGGCAGAAGAAGTAACAACCAAGTACTATTGCCTATGTTATGCACAGAATCTACATAAGCACAAGGAAAATAATAAACTGCACTGGGTGCTGAATTGCTCAGGAAGCGTTCAGTCGTGACACACCCACACGGGAGGTGCTCAGGTGGCTCAGAAGAGTGAGGAACCACACTGGTGGGGATCACCGTTCCTTACGTGTACCAGGATCATCTGCTGAAAACCTCTATCATCCATTTCATGACAGTGTGTCATGCTTCGGGGAGCTTGGCTCGCCAGAAAGCATTAAGGGGAAATAAACTGAGCTAAGAAAAGAGCTGTCCCAGCCCACTATTGCACTGGTAACGCAAACTGCCTGAAGGCTCAGAGAGGTCTAACTAGTCCCTCAGCAGCTAAGCTACATACCCTCGCTTTGCTAGAAAATATATGGAAATGTCATTACCATTCCCAAAAGATTACTATTCACATATTAATACTAATTTACCAGAGATCTCTCTTTAACAGACCCTCATCACCAAGGTGCAATGAAGCTCAGCACTGAACAGGGACCTTTGCAAAACCACACCCACATCTCAGGCCTAGAAGCCTACGTGCCCATATCTTCTGGTATTAATTAATGTGACAGACACAGCCCGCGCTGGTAAGTCACTGTGTTCTCTTCCTCCAGTATCAACAATTTTATGGGTTCTGCTATACTTCTATTCCTGCTAGGGAATGGAGTAAACTTTTTGCTGAGTCTCCACACTCCAGAAGAACGGTGTATTTCACAGGCCTGGGCTTGTACGACTCTCTGGACCTCTTGATTTGACTGAAGGCGTAATTACTGACAGACTACGGAGACAGCCTGTTTGATTTGGGCAGAGCCATCAGAGCGATGACTGCACTGCATTTTATAGGTGAGGAATTATAACAATACCCTGTAACAACAGAGCACATCCAGTGTGACTGTAGCTCTGCCAAGAAAGCTACGCTTCGTATCACAACACAAGCCCCACGTATCTGTGAAATTAACTCACTTTGGTTGTTGTAACATTTACCCTAGCAGTTCCAGCTGGCCTCAGAGGTTACACAACTTCAGGGTCTTAGCTGACATGGTTATGTCAGTGGATGTATTTACTGGAGACATATTCTGAGACACACAGTCTCTTCCCTAGAATAAAACAAGAAATGAGAGTGCAATGTAGGGTAATCCAGACCAGAAGACAACGAAGAAAACAAGAAGTTAACAGCAAATCAAACCATGCTCACTGAGGTTCCAGTTCTGCAAGGTGCTGGACTCTTCTTTGGAGAGCTGAGTCTTAAATCTCTCATAAGTTATGGGAGTCAAGGGATCCAACACCTTAAAGTATTAAACCTACATATTCAGAAATCTTACCTGAGGAGAAATTACACCACTATCATTACATTTATTTTCTTGGCTAACTTACCATGAATATCGCTTCAATAAGCACTTGAGTAAGTGTTCTGGAGAGGGGAATCATGAATACTGACTGAGCTGTCAGACTGTAAGAGCTGTCCAAAAAGCATGAATGCAGAGCTGTTCATTTACTGGTTTTGATATAAATAATCAGGTTAAGTACAGAAGTACATGAAGGATCAAAACAATATAATGACAGGCTATCAAAATAGTCACAGCCTTCCAAAGCTGCCACCTAGATTGGAATATAGAAGCCGAAAGAATGAATAAAAGTAAGTGGGTTTAATCTTTGTTCAGCACTTTAATTCAGACAGAAGCTCTACACTTATAAGGGGATCAGCCTTGGTGATGAAGATTTACAATAGGCAGGAAATATTTTTCATGTATGAGGAGGGATCACAGCTGAAACCAATTATTTTATGTGAGGATAATAATAGTGCAGAAGTCAAAAGTAGATCAGATGGAAAAGGAAAGGCCAAAACTATGGAATGCCATCCTCATTAAAAGGTTGGTGAGAGAATGCCCTATGCCTTTGATGCCTCCAGGACCGGCATGCTTCACAGCTACTTGGGCAGATGTGTCTTAAAATCAAAGAAACTATAGAGGAGAAAAACACACTGACTGTATCACATTGAGGAGCAAATTACATGAAGATTTCTATTCGAATGGTCTCTACGCTATAATACCAAAGCAATAGCCCTATAAATGTCCATGAAATAGCTCTTAAAAAGAGCAGAGGGAAAAGTCATGCTTGCAATTCCTAAATAATAAACAAAACAGGGGAATTCAGTTTTACGTCTCTTCAGTCTTGGTGAGTCTTTCCGCCTCTTCATTGCTTCTTCTTTGTCCATAACCTGGAAACCCTGGATTGAGGTGATCTGATTGAGCTGTCTTCAATTCATTAGACAAACACAAGGTAGCAAGTATCTACTGAAACTGGATCACTTCATCCTCATCTGAAAGCTTTGTTTGATAAGCTGACTTTCTTTGATAAGTTAATTCATATCCCATCAGCGATTGTGTAGATCTATGAATTAATTAATAATTAAGCAGGAAGTCAAATGTCTGCCAAGTCAAGAGAGATGAGATTATTAATTAGATTAGAGAATTATTAGTTTAGCAGGAAAGCAGAGTGATTAATACAGTAAGTAAGAAGGACGGGGGAAATTATTAATTATAAAATTATTAAAATTGAGGTAAGAAGTAGTAGTGAAATAAGATGTATAGGGCTAGAAGATTACCAACAGAATTCTCAGAGTATCACTCCTGTTTTCATATTTTCACTAATGAACTTGGTACTGAAAGGGATAAAAGAGAAATGTGCCAATGAAATTTGGTGACAACATGTTAGGAAAACTTTCCCTATACAAAAAGATACCACAGTGGCATAAAGGAAGGGCTGAATGACACTGAGCACTGGAGCAGTAAATATGGGATGAAATGTAATAGAAAAACATGCAAGGTTATACAGTTCAGGGCTAATAAGAATTATTACTCATTAGAAGCTGGTACATCTTATGCTTGAAACTACTTCAGAAGGAAAAAGGCCTGAGTATATTATGCAATCACTGGAGGGCTGTGGGACAGTGGTATTATTTGGATATGACAACAGACAAAGGCAGAATGTATAAGAGAGGCATTTCCAAGAGAAAACTGGGAAAAAATTAAGAGTTGCACTACTGTGGCAGGATCAGCGACACTCTGCCATCCATGGTCAACCCACTAAGTGGGCTCAGGGAAGAGGCAGCAGGAAGATCACGGGAAGACAGAGGCTTTTTACCTCTAAGGAGTGAGCTGACAGCACAACTTCCTAATGCAGGAAGTAGGATTAAACAAAATCTCTTCAGTTCAGATACAATGAGATTACATTATCGTTGAAGCAGCAGAGGACTGCATTCAATGTCCTGGAGATGCATACCGTTCCCGTGTTCCTAACCACCTTGGTGACAGCATTGTCTATGATTCAAGCATAAAAATCTATCGAAATAGCTATGTGGATCCGTAGTAAAATATTCCAGAGCTTGCCACCATATAGGCATCTGTGGTTGGAGACTAAATTGAAACGGGGAGCTGCTGAGTTGAGGAAAAACACAGTATCAGAATAGCGTTTTACACTTCTGTATATCTGCAGAGACAAACAGAATTGCATTTTGCTGATTAGGTGACTATAGGTTGTCAAACATTGAGAAGCTCATCTGATACGTTATTGTTACATTCTTCTGCATGAGGATTCATATATCGCACTCACACCAATTCATGCAACAAAATAAAATGGCAGCTCTCTAGTAAATATTGACCATTGTGGTGATTTCAGCATGCACCCAACACTGAACCCTCTAGGTTAGCTGGTGGAACAACAGTGAATGTCTGATACCAGAATCAGGAAGCCGAGGACCTTTTTTCATTTCTTTCTGGCAAGAATTTTGGAGGCAAATACACTGGAAAATCACAGTTCTCTTTTCTTTGGGCTTAATTTTCTGTGTATCAGGTCTATAGTGGTAACGGATCCTTTGCAAGAGCCAGCCTTGCAAATAAATTGAAAAAGGTTATGTGTTTCAAAAATATTTGAGGGAAAATTTTGTTTATCAGGTTTAAAAAAGCTACTGTTTGATTACAAATGTGAATATCCCTGCAACTTGCTTGACATTTCCCAGCACGTGGAACTCCAGTTTGAATCTCCAGAGGACTCTAGCTGAAGAACTAACGGCAGAAGAGCACAGGGCATGCTACTTCTAAGTGAACAGCTTAACCCGCCTTTATTGATTTGCCTTCATAAATAAAGGTCTCTATCTCACCTGAAGCTTTAATTTCAGAGTTTAAACTGTGTCACTCTCAGAATATTAGGCCAGTGACCCAGATGACAGTTCTGGCAGGTCAACACAGAAGACTTTAGATTCAGATTCTGAGCCACCTTAATAGACCATGTTGTAATATGAAAAGCATATTAATGTAATATGAAAGCCTGAAAGTCTTGTGTATCTGTGTACAGAGTTTCATATTGACCATCAGAAAGAGACTGATGGTCAAGAAATCCCGCTGGATTCTTAACATACTTCTTAACAGGATGGTAGCACAAACTCAGCTTAGGTCACCAGCATAAGATACCAAAGTTTAGTAAGAGAAAAGATATTCCTTTCTGTCACGTAGGTCTCCTGGGTGAAGAGGAAAGGCCACAAATGAGTGCTGGGAGAAAAACCATGCTTTCAGTTTGAATGCTAAATTTAAAGTTTTATGACTGAGAGATTTCTTTTTCCTTTATCTTAGTTTTGTAAAACTAAGGAGATTAATTCCATCAGGAGATTAATTCCATCAGGAGATTAATTTAGGTAATGAAACAAACTTGTTAAAAATCTTGTCCTTATCTGAATAACCCTTTCCACTATGCTTAATTCTCCAACTTTTGCAGGTTTGGTAGTTCAGATCCGGGCAAGAATGACTGAACATTTTTGGTGCTAAGTTCCTGCAGGACTGAGAAATGAATGTTTATGAGTTTGGTCTTTTTTACTCACTGACCTTCTGGGGCAATCATGGAATTTTTGGATCTGACTAGGATCTTTCTCTAGTGAAATCTAGTAGGGTATGTAAGTACCAGAGATTTTAATTGCCTTCACCCTACACAGGCAGCCTCAGCACTGATAAACTCTGTCTCACATGAAGGGAGACAATTTTTCAATTTTGCATTTACTAGTCTCTCAAATCATTTCTGTGTGACAAAAATTATTGAGAAAACTGTGGTAATACAACTATGGCTTAATTGCTGTCTAATGTTGGAAATGACATTTTCTTCATTAGACACAACGCAAACAGATTTTAGGGTCAATTGTGGGATTTTTTATTATACTGCTGGCCGCAAATTTTTTTTTTTTCCAAACACACAACACTCCAGTGCATGCTCTGAGTCTTCTCATTTTCTTTTCCCATCCTGATTAATACTCTGGTATTTATTAGAAAGGAAATGAATGAAGAATGAATATGAAGGGAGTCTACAAGTCCATGAATAGCGTAGAGAAACTGAACAGAGAACAACCTTTCACGCTTCAGCATAACACAAGCTACAGAGCACACAAGGACAAATAAACGGAAATATGTTTTTATCATCCAACACCAATGCTTCATAGTGAACCTCATTGCCACATGACTTTGTGGAAGATGAACATTGAATGAATATTGACCTGCATTCCAAAAAAGGTAGGACAACTTCACAAATATTATGTCTACCAGTGGCGATTCAAAAGACCCGTGCGGCTGCCATCTCCCTCTGCTTGCCACAAATTGTTTGGCCAGAGGAAGAGCCAATCCACACTTGTCTTGCTCCTCGTATTTTCCCCCTAAGCATCCACTACTCTCCACACCCAGGGACAAGATACTAGACTTTTAGAGTTTTGAGAGATGGGCGTTCTTTTTACAAAATAGACGTTAAGGTAAATGTTAAAAATGGAAATGTCACAATTTATTTTCATACTTCAGAATACCTAGTCTACAGGAATTCAAAACAAATTCAATAAAAATTTAGAAAACATTTTTACTGGCAGGAAATCACCTGCCCAAGAATTTCTTTCGGGAGACAATCCTCTTGTCGAACTACTTTTATATCAAAAACAACTGTTCTGTGGTATTGAAAGCATTTCATTACACAGCTCATACACCTTATCTAGAGGTAATTTCTAACAGATTCCCACTTGCTCTGCAAACATAAGTTTCTAGGCACTCACTTGCTTACCTCTAGAGGAATTTCATAAGTGAACTAAAATCAGTCCAAACAAAATTCATTTTTCCATCACTTTACACCCCAGCAAACTGATACAGAATAGCTGCAATGAAGTTTACTGCAGATTGCTTACAATGTGTTGCAGCTCTTTTCACATTTATGCATAATGTAACAATATCTCTTCTTTTAAGGAAAAAAATGTAATTTAAGATGCAAAATTATTTATACACTATTTCTTTCCTCAGTATGGTACGTACAAGAAAAAAATCTAAACAGCTGGTACAATGTGGCATTTTGTACTCATCTCTGGAATTTCTAAAAAAAAACAGGCTACTTCAGCAGCCAAGTGCATATTAATTCCAAAAGTATATATGTATAATCCAGCATTAATAACTTTAAAATGCTGAAGAATGAATTACAGCTGCCCTGATGCAGTTTTGTTATGATCTGAAAGGCAAGTGCAAAGCTCCAGCAGCTTCTTGTGAAATGGAGTACCACAATACGCTTCAGCACCAAGGGCTTTGCCCAAGCATACTGAAAGGAAAACCAACGTGGCCTAAGTTTTTTTCACACAGAAGTAGTAGCTGAGAGATAGAGAGCTCCATAAGCACAAACTACAGCTTTTCAGAAGTTATTTTAACACCTCAGAATACATCCCTTGCAGGATATGGTATCTTTTTTTACACAAGGAAATCATTTCCTATCTACTGCTAACTCAAAAATGAGAGCCACTGGGCTTAAACAGCTCATGGGGTCAAAAGCAACTGTTTTTAGAACAACCTTGGAAACTGTGAGTTACTCACAGGTAGAAAGCATTTTGCTTTCCTGCCCCAAATATTAACAGAAATGTTTCTATCAACAGAACATCTGGTAATATTTTATGCCTGCACTTCTGTTGTTCAAATAGTGCATGTGCTTTGTAATTTCACAGTCAAAAAAGGCAAAAATACAGGCAATTTTTTCTTAGGGGGTATCTGACCTATCATCAGAAATCTATATTGCAGAGCGTATCTGGAAATGCTCAGTACCCAGCCATTCCCATTAGAGCTGATGTTTTCAGAAGATATTTGAAAATCAAGGCCGATGACTCAAGCATGTAAACATGAATTAAGGAGCATGGCTTTGACCCCTAGTGGGAGGTTATCTTTGCTGTCAGAAAACTGAAAACATTTTTTATTTGTTTCTTTTATTATTTTTTTTTTTCACAAATAAACTTAGATTCTGTCTGAAACTTGCAGCGAGTTCCTTCAGGGTTCGTCTTGCAGCTGATACATTCACAGCTGGGAGCCATTCATTCAGAATACAGTTAACATTCAGTTGACACTAAAAATGGGTCTAAAACAAAAAAGTTTGGCTCTACATGTGGACTTGATGTTTTAAAGAGACACCTTGGACTGGATTTACGCAGACACACAGTCCTGGCAGCACATCTGCATCATGAAATGGAGTGCAGCGCGGCAATCCCTAAACTAGCAGAGATCCAAGACGCACGTTCATGAAGAAGGGGAGAGCACAGCGCAGCAGGAGCTCAAGCAGCAGAGGTACTTGCGTCACAAGCTTTGTATGCTGCCAGGAGCAGGGTCGCCACACCAAGCCACTCAGCACTTTTCTACCCAGAAGAGCCAATTTTGCACCCACAAATGTAAATATGCTTGAAGTCAAACAGAAAATTGCAGTTCAGGTGTCTCCTGCCAGTGTTATACCCCCAGATTCCCAAACCACCTTATTATTTGTACTGTCTCGTGTTTTTAATGCTTCCCTTCCACCCCTAAAAAGCTGTGAAGGGTTGTAGAACACACCAGGAGTCTAGAGGCCCGTCTACAACTGGGAACAGCTATCTCATCAAAAAAAAGTCTGAACTTGTCAGCATGCTCCAAACACATTGAGAACTTGATATCTATCAGCCACACCAAAAGAAGTGTGGAATTCTGACACCGTTTAGAAAGCGAAGGATACCACCCGCACAAACCACAGCCAGAAGCTCAAGAAATGAATGGCGAGCTAAAAGAGATACTGCTTGCAAGGAAGAAACTGAAAGTTTGGGTCTCTAGGCCACAGGCTGCTGAAAAAAGCCAACATGCTTTAGAAGGTTAACTCCAAGAGGGGCAACCCTGCCTGAGGGTTCCCACGTGCAAGAACGTGCCCAAATCTGTCAGAGATTCATTAGTCAGAGAATCAGATGAATAACGCATCTCAGGTTACTAGTTTTTGCAAATCCCCTCTTCTGTTAGTGGCTCCTGTTGGTGTCCCTCTGTGGTGTCTAGCTCTTCCTGTGTACTCCCAGAGGACTTCGCATGCTTAATTCACAGCCACGGATTTGGTGACTGCAGGGCAGACCTGCTCCCCTCAGTGAAGATGATCCACTGATCCCAGAGCTGTCTCCAAAGAGACTGGCACGCCGCAGAGGGGAGGGAAGCACCGTGCAATCTTTCCCCAGACCCCAGAAAGAGCAGTCACGATAGCACCGAGTGAATATCACCCAAGCTAACAAACCCTGCCTCTCGGCATGGATGATGAGCGCAAATGCAGCACAAAGCAGATATAGCTGAACAGCGTCCCGTTGCCCCACTGCTCCTCACAGCTACGTCAGGCACTTCAGCACTTGTCACTACTCCAAGCTGCCCAACCCCACTGGTCACCTTTGGAACGCAGAGGTGCTTGCATCCCCTTCCTCCTTCCCAGCAGCTTAACAAAAGACCACAAACAAACACAAACCACACAGAGGCAGTCGGAAAGAGAAGCTGAAGAGCAAAAACAAGGAGGTGGAGCAAAGAAAGAGAGAGGAATATCTTAAACAGGTTTTGTCGTTAACGAAAATATAGTTTTTAGCGACATCACAAGATCACTGGAAGCCTCTGCATTGGCCACAGAGGACCTTCAAACTGGCTGTGCCTAAACAGCCTTGAAGCCAAGCTCTCAGCACTTCTCAACATGGAAGTCTGCAGTGAATTTCTATATCAATGTATCTAAAAAATAAAAATGATGTGGCAAAGCCTCCATCATCTCCATGTCAATTTTACTGAAATGAAGATTGGCACAGTTATCACATAAAACCATAAACAGAGACAAATTGTGTATAAACAGCACAACTAAAGGTTGATTGAAATGTTAAAGATCAGGAGTGGTAATACATAATTAGTCGTGATTGAATCACTTAAGACTAATTGTTGGTGCATAGAATCTGAGAGGAATGGGCCGTAATTTGGGAGTTTATTGGTATTTATCTCACTAAAAAGTTCCCTGAATTTCAGTTTTGACTGAAAGGCTTTACCAGTAGTTACTGTTTCTGCAATAACACAGTTCATTTCAAGCACTGTGTTTGGTCCAAAACCTCAAAATAACTTCTTCCCTTTCAGGTAATGAAACTGAGAGTTCAGATTAGAATGTATCTTCTCCAGTCCTTGAAATGTATCTAGTATCTGATTATGTATAAATGGACATTAATTATGGAAAAAAAACAGCTACATATAAGCTTTTAGCATTTATAATGTTATGGAACTTCCCTTAGTAAAACTTCAATATGTACTAATTTTCTTTCGTTAAAGATGTTTAATTTTCTAATCTCCATGTTTTACTGCATCAAATTAAAAAAAAGGGGGGGGAGGGAAATGGCAGAGCTCTCTGGGATATTTGTTTGTTTGTTTTAATAAATATAGCTTTACTATTCTTTGTATCTTTATTTCCTAAGCACAATTTCAATTCCTGACAAAATCTGGGAAACATTTGTAGTCAATGAGAAGGAAAAGCAACATTTGAATGCACAGAGACATGAGAATTAAGGCAATGATTTTACATAGCAACTCACTACTTGGAGTACTGCAATTTTTATTAATTCCCAATGTAAAACATTCAGTCTGTAAAAATCAGGTTGCTTAGGCATCAGAACTGATATTCCCAAAAAACTGCAGCAAAAAAAATTACTTCATATTATTAGTCCCAAGTGACGCCCATAATAAAAAATGAATACAAAGAAAGAATGAGAGCTCTAGTAGAGGAAGAAAAATGTACACATGCAGCAGAAATCAATAGAGGATTTTGGACAATCAGGTAATAATTTTTTATGAGCATAAAAGATATTTACCTGAAAAAATGGTTCTTCTATATCAAATTTTGCATAATGCTTTTATTTTAAAGCCTTCAGTGTAAGTTGCTGAAGTGGATATTTATCTTGTGATATTATTGTATACGCTCTCTTTTTTTGCCACATCATCAGATTTTACAAAAACTATCCAAAACAAAAAAAGTTGCACTACACACTTCCAGCATACTTTAAGAGTCATTATCATATATATCATACACAGAGAATAGCTACGTTCTCTGTCTGAAGTGCTGAGAGAGTATGGGACCATTTACACATCTGGAAAGTCACAAGCTATTCCCACTGTGGATCATGGAAGGAAGCAGCCAATTCATCTGACCAGACCGGATAAACTTCTTAACTGATTTTTTCTGGTACTCCTATAAATACTGAAATACTATTTTAGCATCCATTAAGACAGAAAAGGGAAATTCCCACTTTTTGATTGCATTCATAGTAAGATAACTGCAGAGTTTCATTTCTATTCTAAAAGCAGTCTTAGCAACTCAAAGGAATAAAATATGTCTTCCTCTAAGCATTATCTTAGATTCTGCAGAACAGCCATGGTCTACGGGAGAAATCCACGTTCTCCTCAGCAAGGACGATCGGTTTCCATCACTGGTCTCATGAAGCTCCAGCTGGGCCCACAGAACTTCCTCACCTGAAGAAGGGACCTCCAGCTCTGAAATTCAATACAGGATATTTAACAGCTGAAGAGTTTTTAGTATTTCATCCCAAGTATTTAATTACAGAACTTCCTTTTCATGGAAGTATCCTGTTGACATGTTTTATTTTCAGAACATTTTCTTTCCTCTCCTTTTTTTCATATTCAGAGCAACTGTGAGGAAGAAATGCTTAAAACCAATGAAGAACAGAACCAGAAATGCCTGTTTTCCCTTCAGATAGAAGGAATGTAACAATTTTAATTGCATTTTTCTGTTTAAATGACATATATGGCTTAAATTCAAAGTCTATTCAAAGACATTCTACGCTATACTCAAGAGAATAGAGGATGAGCCATACCCACAGTGTGCTTCCCAGCACACCCACCCTCCAGCTCACACAGATGCCTTTTCAGAGCTGGCAAGCACTCTGCACATGGGGGCTCCTCATGGTCTGGGTGGGCTTTCAGGAACAGACCTGAGGCTTCACTGACTGCAGGAAAAACAAGTCTGGTCCCAAGAAGGGCCTCTGGAAGGCCAGGTAGATCTTGTTTGCTGGTCCCTTGAAGCAAAGTGTTTTGAAGCATCGTGCCCAACAGAGAGAGGGACTCTCTAATGACAAGGCTAGTTCTTCTACTGGTTACTCTCAGAAAACATCTCCTCAAGGAGATTCTTCATTCTTGTCCTCTTCACACATCCTTTTCCAGCACACTGTTCAACTTGGTATCTTCCTCCTTACCAAAAGCTCTGTTTTCTCAAGTGACTACACAAATTTGAGCAGTTCTCAGTGCTGGCCTGTGTCTGCAGCTACTTCTTCTAAATGATTCTGTCCACAGTTAAGTTCATAATTCAGTAAGATAACTAACCCCGTTTCATAGTAAAGTTGCATGTTTACGACATTTTATGACGTTGGCCTGAAGGCCAACAGAAAAAAGCCATGGTATGTTTACTCATGTCTCAGTCTTCTGCCATTTTTTTATGCTATGTTAAAAGTATATACACAGAAACACTTACAGATCCATATTTAAGATTGCTGGATGGTGACCAGAATGTCCTTGTTTTGTCCCCTCATCTTCCCAGAGTCTTTGAAATACACAGCTATTCACTGGATCTTGGGAATGGATGTTGTTGTTCCCTGCTGTTCATTGTTTATATTCATTCATATATTCATTACAACATATTGTCCATCCTTATTTTTATCTGCTTCAGATTGCTAGGCTTCTGCCTTGCCTATAAAAAAAAAACCAAAAAGAGAGATAAAGTCAATGTTTTTCTTCAGTATGCATGGCATCTCATAAAATGAATTGTAGCACTGCACATTATTAGATGTGCAGGTAATGATGTATTCCCCCTGCCAAACTCTTCACAGATAATAAAAATTACATGCTTGTTGCAGACACACTAATTATGTGCAGTTATGGACAAAAAAAATTGAATCCTTTCCTGAGGTGCAGATTAGTTTGTATTGAATGCTGCCTTTGGCAAGGCGTTTATGAATTTTATTTTAATTTTCTTAGCAGCAAATTAGAAATATATTTGAAAACTAATAAATTTGAAATACAGCCAGTGAAGCTGATGAATTAAATTGATAGTGGAGTTTCTCCACCATCTATTCCTGACTGAAAGGAAGGAAATTATTTCTTTGGCTCGCATAACACGAGTTCAGTGTTTCATATAACAAGAGTATCTAGAGATGACAGACAAGACCAGGACTGTGCCAGCTGCTGCAGAAACATATGTAACTACAGTTGCTTTTCAACAGCTCAATAAAAAGAGACTTTGTATATACTATTTCCTTTACTATTAATAGCAAAGGAACATCCAGGGGAAAAAAAAAAAAGCCACTGCTAGAACAGGACAGGCCTCTGTCAAGCTGAAATTTCTAAATAAGCCCTAAGAAACATAGGCACGTGGTCACGGGTTGCGAGCCAACTTCTGCCTGGCCTCAGCATTGCAGAGGACCCTACGTCGCCAGCTCCTCCAGGCAGGCTGCTGCCTGCAAAAGTCTGAGTTTCCAGGCTTCCACTCTGCTGCGCCAGATTTATTCAGCTGACAAAAGATACGTGTTTCTAACGGATTTGGCCTAGATTTGGGCATGGCACTGACAAAAAAATCAGTTATAATCTTCAGAATAATCTTTTTCCAGCTGTAAAAAAGTTCAGAAAATGGATCAAACCACTAGGAACCCTCCTACCTCTTAAAAAGAAAGAGCTCTGCCGTACATCTCAAAAACACACAGCTTAATTAGGAGAAAAATTGCCATGGACCTTTAATTCAAGGGAATGCCCTCTGTGACTGTCCCTCTTGGCAGCTGTAGCTACAAGAACCAGAAAACAAAAGTGGAACCTTCATCAGGAGATGTAAAAATAACCTTAATCATCACCTATCCGGTGCTGGAAGATTTGTACCTGACATGAAAAAGGGGAAAGACTCACAGCCACACAACTTCATCGAGGAATGTTTCTGGCCTTTTCTTTGTGTCCAGGCAGCAGCTTGGTGCCCTGGTCCACCACTGAGGCCTATGTCCTCAGCCCCGCACAGCAGGCAGGCACGATGCCAGCCCCTGCCTGAGTAGTCTGTATCTTTCCCAAACTGTCTCTCTCCATGACAGAGCACCATTCCCCACCTTTGTTTTTCTTTTTGCAAAAAACAGACGCTGAGCTAAGACACCTTCTCCACCCACCCCCAGCTAGTAGCCAGCCTAGGCTATCTCGGCTGCGGAAGGCTGGAGTCATGGGGGGTTTTGTCTCTGGAGTCCCCCACAGCTTCCCATTCTGCAGCGAGAGGTGCAGAGAAAGCTCAGAACCATCTGCACTGCCGACGCCAGCTCCTCCTGTGTCCAGTGAACTCCCCTCTAAAGAGTAAAGACCAGCTGTAGGAAACCAGGTCTAGCTACAGCAGTATGGAGCAAGACTTGTTTTCATTCTTTCTGCTTTCAGCAGAGCTACTACCAGCAGCAACACTCTGCTGGAGCAGTCAGCAGAGAGAACAACATTCATCCTTCTGCGCACCCTCTCAGTTTAAAGCAAAATAAACATCTGTTGCTCCTTTCTTTGTCTTGTGCATTTATGCAGGTTCATTATTTTATTCTTTTAGTTACTACAACTTCCTTCCCTCCATAAAAACCATTGCTGGCAATGCCTGTAAGGCAGATCAGTCATTCTGGGGAGAAAGATTTCATTTGCAATTCCCATTATCATACTCAGACAAAACAACAATAAAACTCTTAAAGATATGTTCATTGTTAATTATACTTATTCTATAAACAGATTGTCATTTAGCATATGTCATTTAGATTACAAGAAAAAATTATGAGAAAGCATTACATAGTCATTAAACGAAAACATACTTTAGGCTACGTTACTGTAAACGACTTTCATCTATTGGAAGAGCGTTACAGGAACTGGCAGTCCACAATCCAGTCAACTTCCAGACACAAATTAAATTTAGATACAACAAACTTCTCCTGGGGGAGAGCACAATCATCATTTCCTAAGACGCTTTTCCTCCCTCCGGCTCTGAACTCCCTTGTTGCTTTGAACTTTTTTCTTTACAGGACTCCAGCAAAACGGGAAGTTTCCATGATGTGGGAGTGACAACAGCACGATTATAGTGAAAGCACTTTCAAAACACACAAGGGAAAACATGTTAAAAAAATAAAAACATAGAACAACTTCTTCTCTATTCCTTACTTAAGTTCGCTTAACAGTTCGCTTAAAGCTGGGACTCTGTAGCCAGAACTACCTTTTATTCATTGACTGTATCTCTGCAAACCTCCTCTGAGCCCAATACAGGAAAAGTGCTATGAAAGTATTAATATAGCCAACACAATGAAAGTCATATTCAAATATATTTTAAGAAAGCTGGTTTGGATAAATATTTCTCATGTTTTTGTCTGTTGGTACACAACTGAAAATTGTCCAAGCTTATCAGGTAAAGAAATCTTGTATACTGGGAATTCATAAGAAGTTATATTGAGGAATATTTTTTCTAGCTAATGCAGTTTTGCTTTTTAGGCATCTGAGTTGCCCAACTTCACCTTGAATTTAATAAGCTACATATATAGCACTCGTGTTTGGTCAGATATCCTTCCCTCCCAGCCTTCTCTCTTTACTTGTAACACAAGATAACTACCCTTATCAGAAAGGTACTAATGAGAACAAATATTAACTTAAATCTCTTTAAAACTGGAAGAGAATAAATCAAAAGAGATTTGCAGCATGACCCTGCAAACTAAGGTTTCAGAGATGAATGGGGAGTAAAAAACTGATAAGAAGGGAGATGCATTTACAACCCTCTCAGCAGACCATTAGAGCTAAGCAAGCCTGAGGATATGGTTCTGTTTCCTCACCATTCTGAGGCAAGATGAGAAAGTCCACATAAAAGAGCTGTACCAAGTTCCATGATTTGCCACATATTTATGGACTACTAAGAAAGTAGATGATAAAAGGGATTAATTGCTGATTTACATATTCCACTAATAAAGTGGCAAGGTCTTATGGAACAAACACAACAGCTGCAAATTATGTAATTACGTATCTGTATGCAAATTTGCAGACATCTCGTAAATGTTGGAATACTATTTGCAATGCTAATTAAGTGCCTTTTATTGCCTCTGCATAATTCCTACATGTGATCCTGTGCCAGATGTCACCGTAGCTTGCAAAATCTTTATTGTCAGGTTAGCTGAGGTAGCACACATTAACACTGCTCATAAAAATCCTATTTTTAATTAAATTACCTGCAGTGTCTCAATAATTCCTCGTTGTCTTCCTGTCCAAATCAGTTGGCTGATTTCTTTTCTCAAATTGCACAACTAAATCACAACTTCCAAAAGCATGGAAGTTTTTCTGCCCCGCCTCAGCAATATTAAATCTATTAAAAAGAAAAAAAAAGAGAAAGAAAGACAGGAAAAGTAACACCTCCAGAAGCCAATATCAATTCCTCATGGAAGTTTAAGAGGAAGCAGTACAGTGTCAAGAGAAAGATAAACAAGGGATACTGATTTTGACAAATTTAAAAGCATCTCAGAGCAGAAAGAAGATATATGGAGATTGCAATCAACTAGTGGCATGAGTGACTCTCTCCTTTTGATGGTAATTATTCTGTTCAGCGTGTGAGTTGTGAGCCAGCACTGTATTTCCTCCTCCAGCCATTCTTATGAAAGGCCCAGTTTGAACAATATCTTACACACACATTTCTTGATTTTAGGCCAAATGACTGAGCAGGGAGGCCAAAGAAAAAACAATGGCGAGAGGAAACAAGAAAATTAAATATTTCTTTCTCTGAAAAAGCAACTGTCAATCTGTTACTTGTAGTAAGACAGAATCCAATAAACTATAAATAGAGCAACAAAACAAGTACTTCACTTCTAACAAGGTCTCGTTAAAACAAGCTTAGTAAAAACTTTATGATACCCTTGATTTAGACCACTGTCCTGCAACACTTCAAGCCATGAAGCAACAGCAGACCTTTCCCAGGCAGTTATGGGAGTGCAATCACTTTAATGACTTCACTGGCTAATTTTTTCTGACTGAACAAATTTGTCTCCTGCAGCAGCAGGATACTCTTTCACGTGTTTTCCCATCCTCACTAGGCTTCTCAACACACTTATCACAGACCTCAGTGTTGAGTGAGTAGTAATGTGCTCTACAGAAAGAATTTTACCCACAGTTCAGTGTGAACTGTGAAAGCCGACTTCTCCACAAAATAAATAAATATTATTATAGGCTTTCCACGAGGCTGAACCTTCCAAAATATCTGGTTATATGGAGTTCACGACACCATTTGCTGATGGAAGCACTTTTTGACAAAATATATAAAATTATACTTGGCACAAACTAGTCATAGTACCCTATCTGGCTCAGCTCAGCATAAATCTGGGACTGTGGATCAAACTCTAGCCTTTTTTTCCATCTTCCACTTCACGGTATCTTCCATCAAAATGACTGCTTGTGAAATTTAGGACTATCAGTGTCAAATCAGAATGGCTGCTGGGGTCAACGAATTTTGTAACATCATTCAATTGTACTTCACCTGGAGGGCAGCTGCAGTCCTGTGTAACCCAAGTGGAAGAAAGGTGCATTGAAGAGAAACACTTTTTTGAGGAGCTGGTAGAGAAAAAAATCTGGAGTCAACTCTACCAGACCAAAAGTTGCAATAAATTACAGCTGGCCAACAGGATCTAACCAAGTTATCCATTCAGAACATTCAGGAAATCTGCCTTGCTTTCAACTGACTGAGCACTGATTTTATAGACAAGCCTTATCTGACAACTCTTCTTCTTTGCCAGTTGGCTAGGAGCTTGGTATCTGAACTGGAAAACAGAAGGAGCACTCTAAAATTTATACCATATGTGTGTCAGTTGCCCACAGGATTGGTCCTCTAGAAGTATTCAAGTCTTTCTATGGCTTGGATTTGGGAACATTATCCTCATTCCACAGGTTTAATGTGAGGATTAAACTACTCCAAAGATTCATGTGGATACCACTGCTCCTTGTGCTTTTATTAGTGTCTGTTTTCCTGGCAGTCAGGTTTTCTTTTGAAAGATTCTGAGAGCCCGGGTTCTGTACCACAGCAGAATATATGAGTCATGGTTCAAGAACAGTCTATTCACTAATTCACTTCTTGGTACCTACAATTAACCAAGCGGTAGCCACAGCCTCAACTCCTCTAGACTCCCAGGGAAATATGTCCCCCAGAGGACAGGTAAAAATTATTCCTCTAGAACAATTCAAATGCTGACGAACAAAGCAGAAGAGGAAGTCAGAAATGGTCACTGAACTGCCACTTCTAGATCTACTGCTATTAACCATTATTAAAGCACTAGGTCAGAGAATGGCACAGATCTCTAAAATAATAAAAATTAACCATAAGAATAATAGAATCATAGACTGGTTTGGGCTGGAAGGGACATTCAGAGGTCATCTAGTCCAATCCCCCTGCCATGGGCAGGGACATCTACCACTAGATCAGGTTGCTCAGAGCCCCGTCCAATCTGGCCTGGTACATTTTGAGGGACGGGGCATCTACCATCTCTCTGGGCAACCTGTGCCCGTGTTTCACCACCCTCACTGTAAATTTCTTCCTTATATCCAGTCTGAATCTGCCTTCTTTTAGTTTACAACCATTACCCCTTGTCCTATCCAACATGCCCTGCTAAAAAGCCTGTCCTCATCTTTCTTGTAAGCCTCATGTATGTACGGAAAGGACGCAATAACGTCTCCCTGTGACAGCATTCTCTTCTCCAAGCTGAACAGCCTCAACTGTCTCAGCCTTTCCTCGTAGGAGAGGTGTTCCAGGCCTCTGACCATTTTTGTGGCCTCCTCTGGCCTCACTCCAGCAGGTCCAGGTCTGTCCTGTGCAGAGGGCTCCAGAGCTGGACACAGGACTCCTGGGGGGAGGGGTCTCACCAGAGCAGAGCAGAGCAGAGCAGAGGGGCACAATCCCCTCCCTCGATCTGCTGGCCACGCTGCTGGGGATGCAGCCCAGGATATGGTTGGCCTTCTGGGCTGCAAGCACATGGGCAGGTCACATCCAGCTTTTGATCCACCAGTGCTCCCAAGTCCTTCTCTGCAGGGCTGCTCTCAATTCCTTCATCCCCCAGCCTGTATTGACACCAGGGTTTGCCCCAGCTCATGTGCAGGACCTTGCACTTGGCCTTGTTGAACCTCATGAGGTTCACACAGGCCCACGTCTCCAGCTTGTTCAGATCCCTCTAGATGGCAGCCCATCCCTCAGGCGTGTCAACTGTGCCACTCGGCTTGGTGTCATCTGCAAATTTGCTGAGGGTGCATTCAATCCCATTTTAAACCAAGTTTTAAAAATGTTTTCATAACAATGCCAAAATCCTGTTTCACAAAAAGCTTTGCAAGATAAAAATGATGAAACGTGCAAATACCAAATGCAGTAGAATGGTACACACTTGTGTTCTTGAAATTTGAGATTAGTTTATCCAAATCTATCTTCATACCATGATTTCTCATCTTCTTTTAACTGTATGGTTATTAAATCTAACTAGTAATGATTTGAGCTGCTTTGACCAGATGAAAATCATACACAAAAAAAAAATACTCAAGCCAATTTTTTAAAACTCTGTTCATGCTCTTCCCTTTTTTTTCTTGATGGTTTTATTCATTTCTATAATTTCTAGATTGATAGATCACAGATTTACCATTTCAGCCTGGATGTTTCCAACTAAAAATTCAGTCTCGCTACAGATTCTCATTACAGATATCTTGCTACTGGGTTACATTAAGATGGTCAGTATCTTAGCAGTTCTACCCAAATTCTCTTCCTCTACTCTTTTTCAGTAACTATGCTCACTGCAGTTGTTTTCAAACAAGTGCACATGGAGCATATACAAATGATGTATGAGAGTAAATCATTAGGAATAATAAACTATCGCAATGACGTTATCAACCTAAGTTTACAAAGCATGGTTTCAGTGACAGCTACAAGCCTTCTGCACTCCAGAAAATCAAGTTACATATTTGAGAGCGACCGAAGTCCAAAATCTGGACTTAACTATCTAATTGTAGGTAATCAAGTCTTAAGCTGTTGGTCCAAAGGTGAATCATTGCCTGATCTTGATTCACTTACTTTCAGTCCCATAAATTCTACTACCTCTCTGCCAAAATTTCTATTACACACTGTAATGCAGATAACATTAATACACTGTTTTTCACTGTCGTCCGTTTGTTTGTTATCTGTGGAAAAGCTTTCAGTCACTGGTCTTGTGATCTTGCCAGCAATGTCATAGAGATTTTTGTGTGTGTACTGACTCTTTCCTCTTCATTTCCTTCTGTGAAGTGAGGCCAAAAACCAAATTAAGGTAAATCAACAATATTGCCTACATAGCAACTTTGTTTTCCTTACACAGTAACTTTGTTTCCAATAAAAGCAGCTGCTGTTGGCCAGGAACATTTGCAGTGAGTCTAAATGACTTGGGCACACATTCCTCGAGCTGTGTGAATAACTATTTTCAGGAGCTGATCACATAAAATAAAACAAAAAACTTCAAAACATTTATTAAAATTAAAATGGAGATATTGGATTACACTATCTGTTCTGCTTTAAAAAATAAATTTGGATGATTTCATAGGAAGCTGAATTCTGAAACCAAAATAGATATCGCATTTCAACAAAATTGAACCAAAATACATCGGTTTTCCCTGTTCTTTTACTGGCCAAAAATGACAACAAAAAAGAAGACAACAAATATCACCAAAGCAATCTTGAGTGGTAGAGAGTAAGTAAAGAGTAGTAAGATCTGAGGAATAAATTAATTGTGGCTGCTGCTCAGCTGCTTCCCAGCAAGCTGGCTCCAGGAACTCTTTGCTCCTTTGAGATCACGGTGTTCTATTTATTTCTTGTTAGCAAGAAAAATTCCCTTTTAGTGGTGCTGCTAAAAGAATATCCAAGAAAATTTATGAATTATTAATAGGTAAACTTCATATAATCCGGTGACAAAACTAAGGGTTATTCAAACTGCTAGGATTAGCACGAGCCAGCTGATAATACTTTAAGACTGGTCTTTCCTGCAGCAAGATTTTTGCACTTTTATTAAAAAGAGAAAAATGGGGGTTTTTTAATACTTCAGGAAAGACTTGTATGTGCAGTAGTCTGGCCACGCACAGCAGTTTAGAAGCAGCACTCCAGAAAGCAGGGAACTAGAATGGGAACTGAGACGACACAGAAACCCGACAGCCATGCCTACCACACAATGCAAACAGATATAACTTCTTTTTTCTATAAAGGTAAAAAATAAAAATAAAACACAGGAGACACAAGTGTGGATGAGGTTTGAGAGCAGCTGAAAGGATGAATCTGAATTGAGAGTTTAAGACTCCAGGAAGAAAGGTCCTGTTGTAACATCGCGATTTATCTCTTTCCTGAAGGAAATTCTAAGGTGAAGCAGCAAAGATCTGTTGGATATCTACATTTTAATGTGGACTGCTGTAGTACAACCCTCAGAAATTCAGACAGCCTTGCCCCAAAGCCTTACACAATAAAAACGCCTGAAGACTCCGCAATAAGCTAGACACGGCATCACACTTGTGATTAAATACTGCACACAGCATGAAGGCTGAGGATGCATTTTTAATTTTCCAGTGAAGCCTGCAAAATTGTGAATTGAAGAAGGTAAATTTAAAAGGAATTGGGATATGAACGAAGCTTTTTCAAATTTATCAAACAGAGCTACCAACTGGCCATATTTATCTCCCACAAAAAGTAGATAAGATGAAGAACACAGATGTTTTAATATGGAAGTCACATATGGCCAAGGAGAGCCCTGGGATTCTTTTCAACTTTAAGACATTGGAAAAGAAGCCACAGTATATGACCAAAAGTGAAAGATACTCCCAGCTGTTTTTTAAAAGCTTCCAAAAATAAACCTCAGACTCAGCCAGTGTTAATAGGGTCAGAATTTCCATATGAAGCAGCAATACCAAGGGGACTGAAGAACAGAGATGTAGTTCTAATGCACTAATAATGACTTGTCTCTTTAGATTTTTATAACGTCAGGCATCTGGTTTTTCAGCCTTTGTGCCCACATACTCACAGGACTCCTCTGCTGCAAGCAGGACAACTCTTATAGCAGAACCATGAGCAACAGTAGCATGAATTAATTTTATATATTATTTGCCAACCATCTAGCCCTTCCTCATACATACTTTCAACTGCACAGTACTTGAAGCTATGGAACAGACAGCCTTGTGCTGCAAGGCTCTGGAAAAGAACATACTTACAAAGTTTAGGAAAAATCTGACATTTTGTTGTAAGGAAATTATTTGCATGGTTTCATAAATCTGGTGCACGGCCCCGTCTTTCTGTAAGTCTGAAAGACAGCACGGCTTCACACTTCGTGTCTCCTTCTTTCCTTCCATATACTGGTGTAGCGAGTCCTGAAGTCTATCAGTAGTTTTCTGAATATGTCATGGTAACTTTAAGCTGCTTTTGCTCAAATAAAAGAACTAAGATGAAAGACATATACAAAAATCATTTATCTTCAAGCTGAAAATATTGTTCAAATAATTCCTTAACTACTCTTGCGCTTCATTCATTCTGTAAAGCAATTTTCTTCAGTTTGTTACGTAAGTGCGCGATACAGGAATAGGCTTTCCATTTACGCTTCTAACAGTTTCCAAGGAGATCTGACCCACTGTTCTTACAGCTCAAGGTCAGATAGTTATGGTCCCAAAGTCTTTTGGCTCGTTAATTTGTTATTATGTTGAAGTCAAATCCATTACAGGATCCAGGTAGAGATGCTTCTTCTGTTGTGCCTTTCAGCTTTCTCTCTGCTTGATTCGCTCTTGAGAGGCGAAGCCGCTTTTGAACCAGCTCTCTGCATCAATAAGAATCCCAGTCAGTTAAAATAAGATTTGGGCTTTTTCAAATGCAGTTACCCCTATGCTCATTGAGTGCATTAACATTGACATGTCTTTATGATAATTATAAGAAAGAAACCCAGAATACAAACAGGTTGATCACGTCCCTCTCTGCAGTAGAGGTGACCTTAATCTTCTTATGCGTGTCCTGAAGGGAGTGCGATGGAACTTGCCCGTAAACTTGAGCCGCTTGGTACACACGTGTGACGCGGCACACCCACCTGCAACCTATCATCACCACTTCGTCCATGTCCTGAAAATCACCTCCTGCTTCTCCTTCTCAAACAGAAGACCATATCACTAATAAAAGAGT
The DNA here is from genome assembly GCF_030867145.1 of Opisthocomus hoazin. NCBI lineage: Eukaryota > Metazoa > Chordata > Aves > Opisthocomiformes > Opisthocomidae > Opisthocomus > Opisthocomus hoazin. Next base: position 80,916,249 of record NC_134418.1, read on the forward strand.
CAAAGTCAGTAGATCCCCAAAGGTTATGATGGCAAAGTCACATTCCTCCTGCCACCGAGCACTACCTTAATAAGATGAACACTGTCTCTTGCTTCTCCTGTATTGGTCCCACCCCTGCATACAGAGTCTGAGGCAGAGGATGATCAAGCCAGGGAAGGTCGCTCTGCTCATTCCCATCCCCTCTGAATGAGGTCCAGACATGGTAGGAAATGTGTGCATTCTGAAGAATCCTGAAAACGTTAAATCCCTCCCCAGACACTGTGACTGAACTCTAGCAAATTTCCAAAAGCCGCTCTGTGTCTTAATATAATTAGAGCAATCTTGGTATCCTGGCTTCCTACAGCTGTTCCTTACCACTGCAAGTAACCTGTCTGAAAATTCAGCTCCCTGGTAGGAAGAGAAGACTGACAGATGGTGAATAAATCCAAGGCTAGTTTATTTTTATAACTGGAAAATAACTTTCAGACATCCTGGTGGTCTACAGATTGCTTCCAGGTCTTTTCTATTTTAATGAAAGATAAAATACAACTTGGATTCATGATCGGGCAATTTAATTCTATCCAACTTGCAGAGAAAAGTAAACGCCAGCTCTTATTCTAGACTTAAACCTTCAGAGCCACTGAGACATTTATCTTATGCAAAAATTATTGCAATAATAATAATACTTTCTGGTTTACAACTGATTTACCAGGAAATTAATATTTGGGTTTATGAACACATTAACCAGATGGTACCTATTGTTGAAATTATCCCATAAAAGTACATGGCTTTGGACTTGGTTACAGTGTAATGCATTAGATTCTTTAAAGAGATTGGTGTGGAGTTTTTTTCTTTTTTTTCTAACAAGCCATTTTAAGTCTATCGCATGCAGCCTTGGAGTTTACTGTGGTGACTCCATAGCTACAGTGATTTAAAAATGATTGACTTCATCTTTTTCCTTCATTAGGCAGAAAGAAAAGTGCAATGTTAACGTAAATAGCTTACACAGTTTTTAGAATTCTGGTCTGTCATTAGTTTCATCAAAATTACTGATAAACTGAAAAGTTGTTATAAAAGTTAAAGAATGGAGTGGCAGCTTCTGACCCCACTGAAGTTAACACTAAACCTTCCTATAGTTTCTGCAGAGCTTCAAGCTCATCTTCAAATAGACGTCTTGAAGCTATGGAGTTTCAAATCAATCCCATATTCCCTAAAACTATACTTATTATTTAAGCATGTAGCAGGAACACACACGGCATTAAGTAGCACCTTTGCCTGCACTCCCAACAGCAGTCTTGTTGTTGACTTTGTTCCATTTCCAAATTAACAGATGCAGAAACTGGACCAGGTACTTGTAACTGGAAACCCTGTCACCTTCGCAGGTGAAAGACTAGAGAAAACACTCATGTATTAGAAATGTCTACAAGCCACCTCTTTATTTCCATCAGGTAAAGTCAATCAAAAGGTGGAGATACTATTTTAGAACAACTTCACACTTCATTTAACGAAAATCCTACCACTGAAAGAAATGGTTAAAGAAACTATCGCTCAACTTCATGTGATCATACACCCCCCTGTATGTAATCTGATCCTTTTTACACACACTATCTGCAATTTTATCAGAGATTTTCCAAGCTATATGACTAAAGCCAAGGTTCTAAAACCATTTAAAAAGAGGTCAGTGACCTGCTTTTCAAAAGCAGTGATTCTGCCATCCATTCTTCATGGATTTGCTGCAGAAATATCAAAGCAACTAGATGAAAATGTCTGATTTCGTTGGAACAGAAAAATATGACCTCTACGAACCACTGAGTGCTCAGCAGAGTGGAAAATCAAACTAACAAATCAGGTATCTAAATCTAAACACAACAACTTGATTTTAGGCACAGACCCATACCTCCTAACTTCTGTCACTTAATCTCACACCAGCCTTCTCCTCCGCTGTGAGAAAAGGGATCCAGACACAGAGGGCAATTCAGGCGTCATTTGGACGTTGTCTAAACTAACCAGAAAGGGAGCTTAGTGAGATAGGTAGACACTCCTACCTTCGGTGTCTCAATCAACCACCTAAAGTTAAGTTGGACAAATTCAAACTAAGTCTGGAAAGTCTTGGACACACTCTCTAAATTAGAAAAATCAATTCACTTAAAGGTGTTGCACTTACGCAAATGCAGAAGGATCCCCAGCAGACTTCTGAAAGTCAATCTTAATTATAATTAGATGCAACGAAAAAATTTAATGTTCACTCTATTTCAAAAAATGATGTATAAAGCAGAAAATCCTGACTAAGTCCATAAATTTGTGGCAATTTATTAGAACCTCTCAATGTAAAAGTGATGGATAAACTACTGAGAATCATTGACCTGGAAACCTGGAATCCTCTGCTCCGAAGTGGTGACAGGCAGCCTGCTGAGGAGGTCGGGCAGGAGAACTGGCAGGAGCCCCGGCAGGTTTCTGATTAAAAAGTTCAGCTGGAACAGGGTCAAAAACTGAGCCACCAACACACAAATGACTGCTGGGAAGTTCTTTGGTGCATTCTTCTTTTTATATTTACATGATCCATCATTGCTTCTGGCTTGCTGAAAATGGAGTGCTACTTCAGTCAGACAGGATGCATCACAAACCACAAGTAGTAATCCATCAGAGCAGTTTTTAAATCAACCTGGCCTCTCCTCAGGATAATTATTTGCAGACACACTTAGCCACAAGCAGTATTCTAGCTGGGTGCGTACAGGCTGACTTCACTGGACGCAGTGGTATCTCCAAGTTTTCTGACAGTTTTTGACAGTTCCTTACCACGGAATGGTGGGCACCTAAGAGAAAACATCTTGTGACCCGGTGCCCATCTGACTCTGAACTCATTCTTCTGCAGCACACGGTGGTCTCTTGTCTGAGCACAAATCTAACAAAGTTCTGAGCACAAATCTATCAAAGTGCATATTTAGTTTCTGGTTTTTCATCTTTGCCTGCGTGTCCTCTGCAGCAGTTGAGGACTTCCAATATTTAGGTCCTCTCCTTAAAAAGCAACTCTTTTTTTCTCAGGACCAGACTGGCTTTCTGTGAGGCTCTAGAATACGCCTCTACTATCAACCACTGTACAGTTTGCAATTCTCACTTTCCCCGAACGTTTATGTCCAAACATTTACCTTTTTTTAACCTTTTCAGGTGACTTGAGGAAAAAAAGAACCTACCTGTAATAAGACTGCATTAGAGTGTGCCCTTCCTAGCGATTCAAAACATACATGTTTAATGCAAACTCCATTTACTCTGAGACTGGGATTGTAGGCACTTCACAGCACAAAAGACTTACTTTCTGTTGTCATCAAGGCTTGGGTGTACACATTCTGCTTTCCTGTTTGTCCTGAGGAAAAGCAGCTATTATTTATCTCCTCAAATGAGAAATACTTCTGAAGACCCAGAACGACTGTTGCACTGCAGCACGGAGGAGGGTTAAATCACCCTTAGCGTATCAGGGAACGCTTTGTCACTGGCTTCAAGAGCTCAGGAATTTTCCACTTCATCACTTTATTTCTTCACTTACTTTATACATGATAATAAATTGCATAAACCACTGAGTGAATGAAGGCCCACTAAAATCAGCTGTGAAAGTCCCAATGATTACACGGCGGCCTGATTTTGACACTTTAAACAACAACACGAAGCAAAGATTCAATCTTTCCTAGCCGCTGGTGAGCCAAGCCTAGACTTGAACAAGAAATACACCATAAAGCTGTATTCCCTATCAGCTCCTGGAGGTAAGGCCCTTCAGCAAGGGTAATTTAGCACTGAAATTACATTGTCTTTTCTTGGAAATCTCTGTGATCTTCACCATCTGCTTCATGCGATAAAATAAAGTTGTTGATTTGATGCTGTATCTTCCGTGTCAGAATAAAGGCCAGTTCCAATTTGCATCAAGCAGAAAAAAAAAAAAAGAAGTAATTATAAATTATAATGAAAACAAGCACATGCTTTTCCACATTTTAATGAAGCAAAGGTAGCTGCAGTGGTTTACAGCTCCAATCAGATTCAGATCACGTTAGTTGGATTTTTCAGTTTCAGACGAGTAAGACTGTAGCAAGCAGGTACAGCAAGAGCTCTAATGAGTTTCCTCACCACATAAAAATTCTCCAGCAAGCAGTACAAAGATCACTCAAATGAAAACAAATACTCAATAAAGCAGATAATTGACTGCAATCTTAGTTAATAAGATGGCCCCAAACTGCCCTGCAAAAATGCCAAAGCAGCTAAATATAAATGTTTATCTTTGTTAGAAAAGGAAGAAAAACTTCTGTATTGTTCCGGAGAACTTCTATACAGTTTTATGGGAGTCTAAAGTACTTTAAAAATAATTAACTATTTTATGTTGCAGTTTCTGGCTTGAAGCTTTATTTCAGCTTTGAATCTGATGGTTTATGATCTAGAGTCCTTGTTATCCTCTGCACCTGTCAGCATCAGCTTTATTTTCTCTGCCAAAAGAGGACACTAAAATGGGAGACTCTGATCTCAAATATTTTTTAAAAGGCCTGGTAATTGTTAGCTGAGGATATCCTCAGCTAAACTCACACACACACATGTACACACATATATACATACAACCACAGCCTAATGATAACACAGCAGATTTAATATATATTTTCATTATTATCTATCTCCTCCAGATCCTGAGATTAATGATCATGGAAGCAATCATTCAAACAAAATTTCCAGAATCTTTCTGTAGCCTAACAAACAATTTTTTAAAAACAAATAAATAGAATACTCAAAAGCTCTTTCTACAGCACTGTTTTAAAGTCACTCACCACGGAAAAGTCTAGAATACCATGCAGAAAACAGAAAACCCCTGGCCAGCAAGGTACCACACACCCTGGTATGAATCCAGCCAACTCAGTATTATCTCTCCATAACATTAAATATTGAACTTATGTGGTTTGCTTGATCAAGACAGCAATGGTCGACTATTTAACCGTGCTGTCTTAGCAAGCACAGCAGAGGGAGTAGCCAATGTGCTTTTCAAACCAGGTCATTGGAGTCGGTTACAAGGGACAGAATATTGTGTAGGTATCCCTCATATACCCATCTTATGCTTCACCTTTCTGTTGAGCACACCAATACACATTAGGAGTTAAGGATAACAACTGTTTTTTGGAATAATACCTGTATTAAAACTATGCCAGCTCCATTCACAAATACATATATAGTTAGTTTATAACAGATAGTTTTCTAAACTATCATTGTAAAGAATGAAAAAACAAATGCCATTACCTACTTAGTAACATCTGACCACATAAGGGTCTCACTTTCCACAACTGCTGATTCCAAAGTCCTGGTTTTGGTGCCAGACACCTCCCTGCTGTTTTAGGAAGGATGCTATTATAGAAAGCTATTTTTGAATAGCGCTGCTATTTTTAAAAAAGTCATTCCAATGCCAGATTTTTGTGAGTGGGTTACTAATAAGGTAGCGATTCCTCCTGGGAGTCTCAAAGCAACTGAGGGAAGTGAAACACCCTGTTCCCTTTGACTCTCCAACAGAGCCAATTACCCCAAACAGTTTCCCACAGCTTCTTCCCAGAGTGATTCTTCTTTCTTATGAGTACTCACAGGGTTAAGCATTGCCATGTTTGTTAACATAACTTCTGTCTATTTCAATGAAAGCTCCTAGAAAGGGATTTAGGCTCTTGCTGACAGATAAACTGCCGGTGAACTCTCAGCAGATTCAGAGATTTGGGTAAGTATATTAACTTCGACCCTTATCTAGACTTTATGCTTCTTTCTTTCTTACCCCACCAACAAACTTCCAGTCTTCTTTCCTTCACAGTTACTATTCCTTTTTATCTTACTACACGCCGACCTAGGATCTCCCACCTTAAAGGGCGAAGGCTGACAAGGAAGATGCTGCGGGGCAGCCAGACTTCCTCACTTCAGCAGGTTTCCCATCCTCAAGGAAAGTGTTTTGGTGGGTTACTCTTCCGTTTCATTCCCCCTCCATCTGATTTTGACAGGACAGCATAAACCCACTGCTACATCTCCCTAGCCTCTCACTTCCAGGTTTTAGAACTGAACTTCTAACACTTGGAGCACCAAATAACGCAAAGACATGCCAGGCCTTCCGATCAGAACAGAAACAAAGCAGAAGGGAAAGAAAAACAAACCACCACAGGCCCCAAGAGCTTCCTCTGCAGCCTCCCGTCTGCCACAGGGAAAGGACTCCATCATTTCAAATCAAAATTCAAGCTTATTTCTCTCACAAAGCTAAAATCCACAGATTCATCCTGATGATGATGATGAAGAATACTTATTTTGTCAAATATGGTATGCCTGGTACTGTTGAACATCTAGAAAAAAAATGGTCTCTTTCTGAAATAACCTTCTCACACATTTGGAGCAGAAGGTAATCCATCAGTGTAATAACAACAAAAAATACCTGAGTATAACTTCTTCGTTGCTGGCAATTTGAACTGAAACAACTCACAGACATGACCCTCCTGCAACTCATGGCTTTTGCTGAAGGAGTGACAAGGAAGAACAAGATATGACATAACATAGAGACAAACTCCCAGATGGACACTCATATCACAGAACTGCAATTTCTCCATGAATACATAATAAACTTAAACTAAAAATAATCTTCTTGTACTGGCTCAAGGTGTATATTCCAGTTCCTTTCTTCTTTCTCTCATGGAGAGATTAGCTCCAAACATCACAGAATTAGAAGATTTCATTTTTGTTCTACGGCAGATTTCCCCTGTCAGCAACCCCAGTAACACAGAGCCAGACCTCTGTCTGTGCTGACACCTGCATTCAATTCTTGTCATTGATTTATTCTGTTCTCCTGCAGGAACCAGCTAAATGGTCTCTGCCTCAGTTCCTCCTCCTGCAAAATGGAGATGCCAGTCCTTAATTCCAGGTAAGGTCTTTTACCAGCTGTTGCAAAAAAAGTGCTATGTAATTAGCTGATATTACTACCAGGTCTTACTAATTCTTTTATATTATATGTCTTTCTATAATTTTAGGTTTATTTTGGCAACCTTGTACAAAAAAGTTCTATTTCCTTGACCTAGTTCAGTCTCAGAGTAACTGGTTTATGCCTCGCACCTACTTCTAGAGTTTAATTCCAATATAAAGTATCTCTGATACAATTGTACTTCCTTCATTAATAAAGGATATCAGCAAATACACGGAAAAAAATGTTCATTTTAGAGATAAGGTTCTCATGTTTCTAGCAAGCTTTCCTATGATCAGGAACAAAGCAGCTTTAAAAAGCAGACAAATATTAGCAACTGTGAACTCGGTTCCCAAATCTGAACTCTACGCCAATGCACAGAAGGGGAAAATTCTGAAGCCAAGGATGTTTGTGGTCTCCCCAGCTGTCCCTTCGCTCGGGGTGGAATGAGAACGCAGTGGACTATAAAAGCAGACCTGCCCAAGTTTCCCCAGGTATTTCTGCTAACATGTAGTCTTAACGTGCGTCATTCGTAATATTTCAACTGGGGCACAGATGGGATCTATTGGCATCTACAAAAGTGCACCTACTGAGAAGAGAATTAAAATAGCAAGAGATCTAGAAGCCATATCATGTGTTGCTTGTCTATCCTGCAATCCTGTAGAGGAAAGAAAACTGAAAAACATTCCCTTGTAAAGGAATTAAAGGAATATGATATAGAGGGATTAAAAAAAAAAAACACCCAACATAATAGCACACAATATTCCAAAGGAAGTAACATGAAATTATATCCCCAGCTGTGATAATATTAGTATAGCGACCCATGACTACATGCCTAGCAGACTGGAAATTGTGATCCTAACATTTGTATAGAAAGAGGTGCTGAACCAGAAAAAAAAAAAAAGGAGAAGGGGGAGATAAAGTATTTTAAAGCAAATCCAAACACAGTATCTATCACCCCACCTGTTATTTGTTTCTGTCAGACCTGTCAGTCAGTGATTTTAGATGAGAGATTGGAAGCAATAGCATATGTGTCTGCTGGTGGCAGCCACAAAATTATCATTCCAGAAAGTGGTGTCTTGTGGGCAGGAGAGAATCAAGGGAAATGTTGTTGCCGAGACCTGAAAATGGAAATAAATGGGATGATTTTCAGTTACTCTGCATGCAATCATCCATGACAAGAATGCTTGAAGGTGCTGAATGCTTGAAATGAGACACATTAAAAGGGGCAAAAATTGCCCCAAAGTTGGCCCAAATCTCACACGTCTTTTGGAAACCGCAATTTATGCACATCTTTCTCACTTCAATCAGTTACTGGAGGCACATAAGGGATGGGGTTCCATGCTAGGGAAATTTAACTTCAAATAGCTGTGCGCTCCCTACATACTGTCTCCTCTGTCCCCAGTGTAATTTATTGCAGGTTCAAGAAATGATCTAATTTTTGCTTCTCGTAATTCCTTATCAAGCAGAAAATTTCCATGCCATAACATAACCAAACACGCAGCACTTATACCAGAGCCTGGAAACAAGACCAGTGTGTCACCCTTTTGCCAGCTTTCTCAGTGCCATATTACATAGACAAATTTCTCAGGGACCTAGCACACTTCACCAGTAAACCAATTCAAGGAATGTTATTGAAACGCCTCAATTCAGTATGCAAGAACTGTACACTAGTCATCTTCTCACTTCACCATGTAGAAAGATACAACAGCAATACCTGACATACATTTCTTTATACAAAGATACAACAGCTGCTTTCCTACAAGTCAGAGTCAATGTATCAAGGCACTGCAGATAGGAGGTATTTGAGTAAAGACTTTTTTTGTCTAAATAATTGGGAAGAATTTGTGCATAGCAGAAACCTGGCCTGGTGGACCTTAAAACACTCCTACAATGCAAATATTAAGGAAAGAACATTGGAAGAACAGCTTTATGCTTCCTCCCCCTTGTCCTTCCCCTACTCCCAGGATTAGAATCATAGAATCATAGAAAGTTTTGGGTTGGAAGGGACCCCTAGAGGTCATCTAGTCCAACCCCCCCGCAGCGAGCAGGAACACCACTAACTAGATCAGGTTGCTAAGGAAGGTTTCTTTCTTTCTGTCTCCTTGTGTATATGAAGAGAAATCCTGGTTCCTTAAAATCTTTGCCACAACTGTTCAATTCTGCAGATCTGGCTTTTTTACACTACGAATATCAATCTACTCTAGTCCCACAGGGAGGTTTCATTGAAGTCTACAGTCAGGGGTACTATGATTTTTAAATTAAAAGTCAGAAGTTTCATTTACATATATTTGTTTTGCCAAACACTAATCAAATACTGAAAATAAGCATGGCAAAACAAACTTGATACTTGGGGATACTGTGTCCATACTTTATGTAGAGTATTATATCCTGAGCAGGAATGAATTTCTGCTCTGGGAGAAGTCTTGATAAATGTAATACTAACAACTACAAGCTAAATTATTACCCAACAGGTGGTTATCTTAGATCCTTAAATCTTTCCTGAGGGCAGGATTTCCTCAAAGGAAAGAAGAGAGAGTGCATATCAGTTCCTGCCAAGGTGGCAAGGAATTCACACATGATTCCAAGGAACGAGGGTGGAGGCAGGGGAAGGGCCAGGGAGGACACCTGAGCCACCAGCCAAGCGAGGAGAACCATGCAAGGGAGACCCTGCAGAAAGAAAGGAGCAAGGGGGCTTTCTCAGTATCTCACATTATCGAAGAAAAGTGTTTATGGAAGAGTCCATGGCAGCAGTAGTGGATGGCTCAGCCATGTGCAGAAAGGGGGGTCCTATATCATGTACGAAGAAATGGTCAAGGGTGCCTTGCAAGGCTTGGAGTTCAGGAGAGCCTGAAGGGTCTTTCTAACATTTCTGTCCAAGAGACAGAATCTAACCTCCATGGACCATTTGTTATCTCACTGAGGAGTACTGACTTCACATATTGGCTCACTGATTTTAGTAAAGTTCATAAGAACATCCTTTACCCTTATAAGCCACCAGTTACACAGACATACAGTTCAGGGCATCAGACAGGACCTCAGTGATGGTCTGCTCTGAGCTCCTGTATTATACAGTCACAGGGATAACCTGAATCCCTGCATGAAGTAAAGCAAACATTTTGGAGAAAAAAAAAAAACATCGGTCTAAACTGCTACATTTCCATCGAGAGAGAACATCCTTAGCGCCATACGTATGGCACTACCATTGCTGTAAAAAATGTCTCACTGTAAGCAAAACATACAAAATGCAGCCTTGAAAAAAAGGCTATTTAACTTCTTTGTCCCATACTTCTTTGCTGATTAATTCCTGGGTCAAGTGTATTTATGCACACAAGATGGAAGTCATTTTAATGCATTTAAAATTACTCCTATTCTTAAGAAGGGCTAGAGTGATCTTGTAGCGGTAATTAACATTATAAGCACCAAGTGACAATGCTTGAGGGTGTAATAGGAAACAATGTAAAAGAATTGCCACAGTGCACAGCCAAAACAAAGCTACTCTATGGAATATGGTTTCTTTGAAATCGTACAAGAGAACTATTTTTATGTGCAGTCCACACTAGGGAATGAATGAACAGAAAAGAGACTGCAACTCTGCTACCCTTAAAACATACATTTTCAGTAAGCCTGCGTCCACCACCTGCTAACAAATATTTTTACTCTTTTACAATTATTTCTACCCAACTGCTTTAGGAATTCAAATGCATATTTAATCACACTGAAGATGGTCTCTAGGCCACTTGCCTGTCTGCAGCAAATTGAAGCACGGAGCCTCTACAGCTGTTTAACAGACAACTGCATAAAATAAATCAAATGAATCGACACTATTAACAGTTAAAGTATGTGTAAGTAAAAACAAAGGAACTGTTTTCCTGGAGGAGACATTTTGATTTCCTTTTAGTACTGCACTACTTTTAGTCAGGCTCTGTATCCGTCCAAGTTAAGGGAAAACTGTAGAAAAACTATCACTGACAATTTGATTAATAAATGTATAATCCTCGCCCCAGGCTATAATTCTTTACTTACCCTTGCAATTAACTTATTTGTCTGACGTTGTCCTCAAAGACGAAATGTGATTGATACAAATTTTTTGGGGTCCCATCATCTGGGCAAACAAGAACAGAAATGCTGGAAAACATATGGTATTCATACAACAGACTATACACTAAAATGTCTGAAGTGAAATGCAAAATATTACTTTCAGTGGAAGTAATTATGTACTATTTCAGGATTCTTAGAGAAACTTTCGAGGTTTTGTTGCCACCACTAAGATGTATAGATCCTTCTTTGAAAGCTGAAGACCAAAGAAGGATGGATGGATTCTGATAAGTTCAGCAGAAAAACAAGCAAGGAAACAGAAAACCAATGCTTCAGCCTTGTTCACAGAAGACTCAGAAGAACCAATAACCAATGGAGACTCCTTCACACTTGGGTCTCATGGCCCAAGATACACATCTGACCTTCAGAGAGGGCGTCTTTCTCCTGCTTCCCACTCTGCTGCCACGGACTTCAAACCGCCAGCGGTCCAGCACTGTAACAGGGAGCAAGGCCAGAGATTTCCAGGGACGCTGACAAGGGAACTGCAGAAGCTGAAACAGCGTCACTGCAGAAGGATGTGCAAAAAAGCATGCTCTGTCAGTACAGAACAGGACAATGGCTCAGAAAATCCAGACTCCCTTTCTAGCTGTGTAACAGATTTCCAGCAAAACCATAACAATTATTAGATGTATCCCTACACCTCGGGCTGATGGGGATAATATTCACCGTAGAGGAAAATGTCTGTTAGCAGGTTTGCTATGCAGACAGCAGCCAGGCCAGATCTTAGCCTGGAATGTTTTTATACTAAAGTAATATAATAATCCAGTGCAAAAGATGTGTGAAGTTTCAAAATTAAACAGGCTCTCCTGGAAGATAACCGAAATAACACAGCAGCTATAAGGCAGAACAGTCTCCTTTATTAATTCGATTTTCTGCATAACAGCTTACGGTGCCTGATGCCGTGCCATCATTTTTAAAGTAGAATTGCAGTGCCACACAGATTGCAAATATATAGCAATATTCTTGTTCTATGGACTCCTGCTGTCCACACGGACAGTAATCCAGTTGCTCCTGCAAATGCAGTAATCAGACCAAATGCATATGTAAGAAGCAAGGTACTGTTGAGTCGGTGCTCTGCCTGAATTAATTTTCCAATACACTGATTAGCTAGCTGAGCGCACAGTCAACAGTATGGTGATGAGTGTACTGTAAAATTGATGAAGAACAGACTTCACTGTTTTACTGCCTTTGTTAGGGATATCGGGGAAAAAAGAGATTTTACATGAAGCTGTTTGGTAAAACTAGAACCCCTGAATATTTTATGCATATAAAATGAGTTCATTTTCCTACTCTCGTGTAGGTTTGTAGTGGCTATTTGATAGAACAACCAGCCAGATAATTGCTTATTTCCAAAAGCACAACAAAACTGCAGACTGTTAAGAGTACTTGTGTAGATCTCTCAGCCAAGCAGTAAAACGAATGGTACCAGGGCCTATAGACCTTTTGTTTTAGCAAAATATGTGCTCTTTCAGTTAAAACTGTTTGCAGGTCCCTCTGTGACTCGGGATTCTGCCTAGCTGAGAAGTAAATCAAGCAGGGAGTAAACAGGTTTCTATCACTCTGAGCACTTTTTCACCTACCCAAGGAGCTGAGATCAGTCTGTGGACTGTTCCCCTGAAGGAAGAAATTCTCTTCACCTCTGTACTAGGCTCCTTATAAAACAGAGCAGGCATCCTTGATGATATACTACATCGTATTTCTACACCTCACCCTGGAGTTTTTGACTGCCCATTTCTTATAACTATGATGACATGAAAGTCTCAAGGATGACAGATACTATGAATACTTACACATATATAATTTTAGGTAAATCTTTGTTAAAAAAATTAAATAAATCTGGTTTTTAGTAGATTAATAACAGTAAGTGTGAGGTTGATAGTCAAGTTTAGAAACCCAACAAGTCAAGCCCTGCTACCACCAAACTTTCAATGAATAGAAGGGTTGGTTTGACGTTTGTTGTTTTTCTTTTTACCCTGGTTTCTCACGAATAACCCGAAACAAAGAACAGCAGCTCCTGATACGTGAGATTTTGTTTGCTTACCACCTGCCATTTTAGGCAGACACATTGGTGCCACACCAAAAAGTCTGCAGGATGGGGAAAGGAAGGTAGCCAGGTGGGTTTTGCTTGCAGCAAAACCATAGGTTTCTCCCATAGGTAAAGAATATGGAGAGGTTGGCTGACAGGGGACCTTGGCAACAACCTCTCAGGCCTAAATTAAAGGGATTGAACTAACCCCTCCTGATTTCCCTGTGCTGTGTGAAATTATGCAGTGGCAAGCACATTCCATATTTTATAATGCCCAGGATGTTAGTTAGCACTACACTCTCACTACAATATAAGTTGAGGTTGAAAAAAAAGTGCCTTAATATATATTTTTAAAACCCCTAATCTGTTTTCCAGGAAAAATTGTAAATTTGTAAATAGTACCTGCTTCACAAAATCTTTACTGTTTCCTCCTCTACTGTTGCAAGATTATTTCCTACATGTAATAGCTGAGATTTTAATTCAATTATTTTTTTATGATAACCTAAGATTCACTAATGTAAAAATGATACAGATCTTTCTTTTTATTAGGTAGTGGAAATTTTTACTACTTGCTCATCATTACAAATCCTAGCTTTTTTAACTGAACCATAGCACTATGAAGAAATGGGTATAACTTTACCTATAAAGTTCCAGAAGCCTTCAATTAAAACCCACTATTCTGGTGTTTGCTAGATATACAGGGCATGTCTCAGCCCTGGAAAACACAAAGGAGCAGGAAAGATCTCCTCTCTGGTTGATTAACAAATGACTGGAAGAAGCTACCTTCACAGATGTGGAGGGTTACTTCTGTCGTTCTGCTACAGAAAAAAGGAGAGAGGGAGACTAGCAAAGATCTCACCATCCCTTTGAATTTCAACAGTTTCCTGTGTCACAGGTTATCTTGCTCTTTTGGTCCTTTTACTTCTGTTTTAACCGCAGCAGAGATGGGGAAGGAGCGGGCCCCATGGGCCGATCACTCACTAGGGTGATATCCACCACCCCATGAAATTGCCTGCGTAGTCCAGAGGCCTGGAGGCCACCTGGGAGCTTTCTGCGGCCTCAGAGATTTTCCCATTCTCTTTTTGCATGACACCATGTGTATTTTCACTAGAGAATAACAGCAACCAGATCATAGACACAAACATGATAGTCAGGACCTTCACCCAAAACACAGAGAACAAGGTTCATCACTGATCTAGCACAGACAAGGTGAAGATTCAAGCTTGCTTTTCTCAGTTTTTATGCAAGCATCCTGCCTATCGGAACATTGGAATACTGGACAGAGCTTTTTTTTTTTTTTTTTTTTAATAGAAAGTCTGCAATAAACCTCAGAATTGCTGCTAAGAAAAGCTTCTTCAAAAATTGTATGATCTTGCAAAATAGCAAGAAATTTTCAACCAGAAGCCATTCCATCAGTCACAACAGAATTCCCACCTGTGTGCCAGCAAAAGCTTACCTCTGCCTGCTAAGAGAAGCCACTACTTTCATGAAAAAATGCCTAATGCTTCTGCATCTGTTCCTTCTCTCTTTGTGGCACTTACCACAGGATGTAGGGTTACGGGTAGAAGAACAGTAAAACTATAAATTTTGCATGAGCTGATACATTCAAGCAAAATATGGGAAAACCAGTGTTCATTGACATATTCAAAGACTGTTCAAATGAACTCTTACTAAAGATGCATCAAATTCTGGACAACATCTATCTAGCACATTTGGTCATACTTTTTTATTCTTGGATTATGATATGCATTGGATTATCATATGTATGGCAAGACTCTTCCATTCGTGCCAACATCAGCTTTAGATTTGACCAGCTCTGCCATCCTCAGTGGAAGCCACTACTGACGTAAACATCTGGTTAGAATCAGGTTCTCTTTAAGTCATAAAACTGCAGATCGATATTATAAAATAAATTTGGAAAACTGATTTTTGTACTTCCATCAGAATACTGCAGTTATTCCAGGTCTGATTTAGTTGATTTAATATTCTATTACATGTATGGCAGTAATTATCTGATGTAATATAACACTTAGAATATGGTACTTCTGGAATATTTTTCCAGTTCTCCCAACTCATATTGGAACCTCGGGTAATACTTCTGTGCTCCTTGTGTTTGCCATAGTAGCGATTAGCACTTAAAAACATTTTTGAAAAGAAGAAGTGAAATTCTTAAATAATTAGATAGCAGGAGGGATTATAGCTATCTTCCACTTAAATTCAATAAAAATTAACTTCAAAATACAACTTCTGTATGACTGTGGACTTCATTTACTCCAATACAAACTTCAAAGACAAAAATGAAAGAATCTCTAATGTCTTCTTTTGGAAGTTGGCAGTAGAGGAGATGCTGTGATTATAATTTCTCTTTTAAAAGGAACAGATTTGTTTAAGCAGTAGTATTTGATGACAACAGAAAGCAGTCAAGCAAAATTCACTGATAAAAACTTGCTCATCTATCATTTACACTTGCAGGTAAAAAAAAACAAACTTGAATCAGAATTCATATCAAGAGATTTCAAATCACAGATGTCTGCCTATCAAGTTTTAACTATTTTAAACCTGATCTCCATCAATCTTTCTCCCTCTTCAGCTAATGAATAACTCATTATTTCACTGACGATTTGAGAGTGTAGCATTTGGATTTGAATCACTCATACTTTGCTGACTGGAAGTTATTATTCACCCGTACAAAATGAATAACCTCTATGGACTTAGAAAAACATCTTTAAATTAAATAAAACTTACCATCAAAACAGTCTTGCTGGTTTAAACCCTTGATTTAAACTAAATAAAATAATTGGCCAACTGTTGAGCACTCTGGGACTCTGTTCATTTAAGACATGTTTTACAGTGAAAAAAAACCAGTCTTATTACATTGCTGAACATCTGAATATGACTGTTCCAAACCTTGGAGAATATTCAATAGGTATAAGGGCAGCAGCACCTGGCACAAGACCACAGTATTTGCTGAATATACAATGCACTTTTTTTTTAGCCTTCTCAGAACTCTAAAAAACTCTTTATTCCATTATCCCCATTTCATAGACGTAGGGAGATATAAGGCATAGAAAGATCTGAGAATATCCATCAATAAACATCAGATCTGTGAATATCCATCCTGTAGACATATCTTGACCAAAGGCCTAGCACTGCCAGTATATTCCAACCCACGAAATGGAATAAAACACAAAGTGAACATAATTATCTTTACATAGGCACTACCAGGATTTTTAAAGCCGGAAGAAGAAAATACTTTCTATTTCTCAGCTAACTAGTCTCCTGTAGATCAAATACAAAGAGAAGTCTATCAAGTTTTAAATATTCTAAAACTAATCTCTTCCTATCTTTCTCCCTCTTCAGCCAAAGAATAACTCCACTGTTTAACTGAAGATTTTACCGAATGTAGCACTTGGATTTTAGACACTCACGTTTTCCTGAGTGCATCATTTAGCACTCTACCCCATGACTGTCACTGGAGAGCAAAACAGAGCAGCATTCCTGGTTTATCCTTCGATTGCTGTGATATCCTATCTATAAACCCTACATTTCTGCTGTTTGCTAGGGAGGCACTGTTACATCCAGGGCAGATATCATCCTACCACCCTACCCAGAGTTTTGGAAAGTCGTCTTCTTTGTGGCACCCATACAATCCAGTCCTTCGGTTTTTCCCTATGTACAGATGGGCTTGACATTTGCAAGCAGTGGACAATGCTTAAAGAATATTTGACTTTTAAGCGTACAGAGCCTATGAATGAGAACATTAACATCATCGCTTATTACTTAATCAAGAAGAGACTTCTCTTTTAATAAAAAAGAGACTTCTCTGCTCTTCACAAGATTGTAATATCTGTCTCAGCTTTCTCCTCTAAATTGAAGATGACGATTCTTGCCTATAACTACCGAGAGTATAATAGGACACTTCTGAAGCCCTTAATAAAAAATGGCACCACTAGCTTCTGTAGAACTACTTGAATACATAAAACATTGAAAAATGGTATCAACGGGTTAGATTTTGTTCACCACGATTCACACAAGACTACGTCAGCTGAGCTGTATGTCCTTGCATCCACACACACTATATCAGAAGGAATATCTAATGTCCACAAAGTACCTGATATTTTACACTGCTTTCTACATTAACAAAGTTAAACTCTAAGCAAAATATCTCTGCTAGGACCAACAAAACTGCATTCTTTCATTTTGGTATGAAACTTACTCTATAATACGGAATAGTTCTGTGCATGCAGTACTCTGACAAAACATGCCAGAAGTGGTTTTAATGAATTTCATTTTAATTTAACTAAATTAAGATAATCCACAGAACCCCTAAATCTGATATCATAATGGTATAAATCAGAAATTATTCTAAAGTTGGGGAGCTGGTGCAAACCCAGAAAAAGTTAGATAAGAATCAGGACACCCAGATGTTTGTTATTATTGAGATGTTTAGGACATACAGTCCTAACTAGAATCATACAATCATAGAATGTTCGGGGCTGGAAGGGACCTCTGTGGGTCATCTAGTCCAACCCTCCTGCCGAAGCAGGGTCACCTACAGCAGGCTGCACAGGACCTTGTCCAGGCAGGTCTTGAATATCTCCAGAGAAGGAGACTCCACCACCTCCCTGGGCAGCCTGTGCCAGGGCTCCGTCACCCTCAGAGGGAAGAAGTTCTTCCTCATGTTCAGACAGAACTTCCTCTGCTTCAGTTTGTGCCCATTGCCCCTTGTCCTGTCGCTGGGCACTACTGAAAAGAGTCTGGCCCCATCCTCTTGACACCCACCCTGCAGATATTTGTAAGCATTGATAAGGTCCCCTCTCAGCCTTCTCTTCTTCAGGCTGAACAAGCCCAGCTCCCTCAGCCTTTCCTCATAGGAGAGATGCTCCAGTTCCCTCATCATCCTCGCAGCCCTCCGCTGGACTCTCTCCAGTATCTCTTCATCTTTCTTGAACTGGGGAGCCCAGAACTGGACACACTACTCCAGATGGGGCCTCACTAGGGCAGAGTAGAGGGGAAGGAGAACCTCCCTCGTCCTGCTGGCCACACTCCTCCTAATGCACCCCAGGATCCCATTGGCCTTCTTGGCAACCAGGGCACACTGCTGGCTCATGGTCAACCTTTCGTCCACCAGCACACCCAGGTCCCTCTCCACAGAGCTGCTCTCCAGCAGGTCCGCCCCAAGCCTGTACTGATGCATGGGATTATTCCTCCCCAGGTGCAGGACCCTGCATTTGCCCTTGTTGAACCTCATCAGGTTCCTCTCTGCCCAACTCTCCAGCCTGTCCAGGTCACACTGAATGGCAGCACAGCCCGCTGGTGTATCCACCACTCCTCCCAGTTCTGTGTCATCAGCAAACTTGCTGAGGGTACATTCTAACTCTTCATCCAGGTCATTGATGAAGAAGTTAAACAAGACTGGGCCGAGTACTGACCCCTGGGGGACACCACTAGTTACAGGCCTGAAACTAACTAGTCTAAAATAATACAAATCCTAAGTATTGGGCAGTGCTATAATTTTTTTCATATTTCTAGATCTATTCAGACCTGGGTATAATTTTCAGATGAGTACCCAAGTGAGGAACTGTATTTTAGTGAAATAAAGTAACTAAGCAAACTGTACTGTAAAGTATTAGCCACCTGCTTGTTGCAAAATTGTAAATCACAATACTTACAAGAAAAATTCACTCCTTTACAGATGGTAACTTCTTCCAATAAATAAGTGGGAAAGTTGAGATCTTGAGAGTTATGTCTAAGAGCAAAATGCGATAAATCCCCTTCATCTGTTCCTGTACTGTGACGGGAAATACACAGGTATGTGTTTGGAAAGGCAGCCCCGCGTTGTTACAAATGTATGATTTTTCCCAGCTGCGCAGACAGTGCTAATGCTATCTGGTAAGAACATGTATTATTACAGAAGATGTTCTTTTCAGCTTTCTAAGTTGACATTTCAGAGCATTTAATAAATTGAGCTGTGAACGCAATGTCATTCCAGCCAGAAGTCATTCTTATGATTATTTCTGTACTAAAATTTTTTGTTGAATATGTATTTTCATTGGTTATGGAAAGCAGCCAACGATTATTAGGGAAATGAAATAAGGGTGTCTGAATGAGACCTTTCCCAATGAAATCAAGGTAGGAAACTGTTCAGGTGGCTGGAGATCCTCATGCTGAAGTAGAAAGTAAACCTCTTCAGACTGCAAGAGTTCTGGAAAGCTGGCACTGCCCAATAACTTGTGCAAATGAGAACATTTAACCTGCTGTTCCTAAAACCGACTCCAAGATTCATGCAGAGCAGAGCTGTCAAGTGACCACTGAAGACACTAAACCCTTCTTTTCAAAAGAACATTGCTGCTAGGGGTAGATAAAAGAAACAGTAAGCCTTCAATAGCATCATGCAGCATCTCTCAGCAACAGTAAATTTCAGTTACAGCGTCGCTGCAGCTCCTGATTGCTGGTAGTGTGCTTTACACATGGCTTCAATAACTACGCTGTCTTTCTCTCACGTATTTGCTTCAGTGAACCATAAAAACAAATAGGATAGAAATTATAGAACAGTGAAATGCAACAATCTTGCTCTCATTTAACTCCATGAGAACAGATAGCCTAGTGGTACTTGGTGATACAAACCCTCAATTCCAGCTTCCTAATTTTAGTTTTTCACAGTAAAAGATGAAAACATAAACATTAATGTAAATTAAATTTTCATCTTTAGCAAAACAACTGATGACCATTTGTTATGTCTGGTTGGATTTTCCTGTGCCCAATAAGGTCCTAGGTCAAAACAGCTCCTGTTTTCCTCCAGCGTGGATTCTCTGCTGTTTAGTGAGGGCTCGGCTGCAGCCTTCCCCCAGCTCAGACAGCATCTCTTTCTTCTACCCAAGATCACATTTTCACAGAACTTGTAGAGACTTAGTGTCTTTGAAACTCTGCCACTACTGTCAGATTAGATTGAAGCTGAAGAACAAGATCATAAATTTTTTAGGTCAGGAAGAAAGACAAATAAGCTGTATGACCAATAATTCCACATGAGAGCTTTGTCCTGAACATTTCTTAGCCCACGTGTTCACGTTACAAACACACTAAATTTCTCCCAAGTACTTCTCAATATCCAGATAGACTCAGTTCATTTGCTATCAGATTTCATTGCTCACGTGCCTTAAAGAGCATTCCTATCTGGCATCCTCCTCAGATTTCTCATTTAAATGGGAACACGCACACCTACGATACGTCGCCAGCACCTGTAGTAAGATCAATACTCTCCACTGAGAGAATCTGAAACTATTACAGAAATCATTTTCTTAGAATTCTGAGTCAAATTTCATAGTCTGTAAATCAAATGGCTATTTTTTTTATCTGACATTTTTGGTCTTGAGGCTTGACTTGTTCAGGCAAGTAACAAGTCATATCAAGCCAACACTGCACCGAAGAAGTCTTCTGGTATCAGGAATGCGCTCTTCATGTGTGTCTCCCACTTTCCCCACGTTTCGTACCTCGGTCTGTACAACAGCATGGTCTCAGAGAGCACTTGGATCCTTTCAAGTTGAGCTAAATGAAGAGACAGAAGTCTAGGAGCACACCTAGTGCACTCTCACCCATGGAACAGGCTTGAGTTAATTCAGTCTAAGACCGCTGTAATGTGTATAGCGCAAATGTCAGATCCTCAGGATCAATTCTTTTGCTTAATACACCCCCTCCTGTTGCATTGCTCTACTTGTTGCTGTAGGCTGCCGCGGTCACATAGAGTAATACTCTGGACAGAACAACGGGCAAACAACTTCAGACAGTTGACCTTAATTTGTGTACAGAAAACTTTCTGTCTAGGCAGGAAACAAATCTTTCCAGTGATCCATTGTCATATGTACCTCTGTCCGGAACCGAGCTTATCAGAAACACATTGAGTGTTCTCTTCCACCGCTCGCAGGAGGCTGCAGAGGCTCCTTCATTGAGTACAATGGATTTTGGATCGGGGCTTTAAAAGCTAAAAGCACCCAAGCATCCGCTCGTGCATTCAAAGTTCTCTGCGGGCCTGACAGTTAAGCCATGCAATCACACTGATGACTTCTCTGACAGATTTGATGTTTCTACCATAAACCAGTTTTGATTAGTGGGACTAGACATTACAGCCCACAGACAAAGGGATCTATTACAATTAGGCAAGGGTAATTTATTAGCATTTCATATTCTGAAAGCAGTCTTCTTACAGTGCTGTTTCAGCTCTCGGTACAATCTTTTCCACAGGCATGAGATATTGGAATTTCAATGCCTAATAAATTCTGTGAAATATAGCAGTGCCCTGCAATATGCGAGCTTTAGACAGCCGATGTATTTAGACCGGCTGGCCACTTCCACGCGTTTCCCACCCGGCCGGCTGACCGCGCAGGAGCAGGAGTGGAACACCAGCCAGCCCAGATAACCGCAGACACTTCGAGTCTTATGACTCAGCGCCGAATGCCCAGACTACCCTCGCAGTTTGATCAGTCATCTGCCTTACACGGTGCATGACAACAGAATGCAGTGGCAGCCAGTACAGGAGGAGCCCACCTTCAATGTAAGGATCATTTTGTGAGCTCCTCAAGCACGAAGCCGTGCCCACTGCAGAATGCTCCTGTGTTCTTCGGATGCTGCTGCTAGAGTTCTGCAACATCGTGGATGTCAGCAGAGCTGTCTGAGGTGCAAATAAATTTAGGGGCTGGCCTTAGTCGCCTTATTCCCTTTCAAATAATTGATCTTACATCTGTGTACTTGTACTTACAGAGACAGGATGAATTCTTAGATCTACATTTAATCCACGCAAAATCATCCCCTAAGGCCTGCGAATACTTGGAGAATCTTTTACAACTCTGCAACTTCGGCTTTAATGTTAAAACAAGATTGATGCTGGATGCCTCCTTGCAAAACAGCAGCATCAGCCAAATATGCAAAAAATGCTCACTTAAGTTAAATGCAATAATTTTTAATGCAATTTCTAGCCATCACCAGTTTCTTCTGCAGCTCCCAGTAATATGGAATATGAAGTCTTTTCTTGATGTTACTGCAGATCTTTCCTCGCATAAACTCTTATCACCTGTCACTGGTGAAAAATGCACAAGCAGGAAAAGATAATGCAAATACTAAAGCGCTGTCAGTTAAAATGTTCGAGACTGCATGTTTCGGGATGATGAAAAAGCCCTTTTTGTATTGAAACTTAAGTGGTAATGTTCTAACTGGAACAAGAACAATATTTTTAATCCTTGTTTGAAAGATCAAATTAAATCTGCTGCATTCAACCTTGGTAGGGCTGTATCTATCAGAGACGACATTTTTTTTTATGAGAGAGCTACAAGTCCAAAGCTACTGGATACCCATTTGTCTGGTTTTCTGTAGACATTGAGGGAGCTAGGGCAATCATTTCTAGCTCAAAAAGAACATCCCCAAATACTAGGAGATCAAGAGGAAGAAAGATCTCTTGATATACATTCCGTGATTCTCTTGAACAGATTCACATTTCAGCAACAGCAATTCAAACACAAGCTAGTCACAAGATTCACAGTTCTTTTACAACAATGTCTCAGTGCATTATCTTATATCTTTCAGTTAGTTACAGTCCTACCAGCAACACCACTGCAGTGTTTCTGGTGCCATGATTGTTTCCACTACAAATTCGCTATTTCACAGGCATTAAATCTCAAGTATTTGGAATCCCATAAGCTTGAGACTTATTCCACAAGCTGTCAACTCAAATGCAATATATATTTTTCGTCCCCCAAAAATTTACTTTAAATTGGTTCCACCATTTTTCTTTATAGAATCTAAAGAAGGGCATGAAATGAACATTTGACAGCTACTAAGAAAATATGTGTTCTCAGTGAAGCCAAAGAAATCACAGCACTTAATTCACCGGCTGCTAGCTGTTTACTGCAATCTGCTTTTAAATATACTAGCGAAAACATGAGATAGGTATTATTTTTGCTTCACACAACAGCTACTGAACATTTATATTAAACATCATGTACATTTCCCGAGGTAATAAAAAGAGGTATTTGAATTCTAACATTTTTATGCATCTTCAATATATGTTAAGTGTTTGCTGAATACAAGGGCAAATATATCAATAATTCCAGTGAGTTAAGGGAAGTGCGAAAAAATGCAGAACTATAGTGCACATCACAAATTGAGATGTTCACAGCAGCCTGGTGTTCAAAACCATCTGAATTTAACACCCAACTCCCTTGAAATTCTCAGCTAACAATGATGGGCAAGGTCACGTGAAAAGACAAGGGCCAAAGAGAAAGAGACAGAAAGATATAAAAGAATCACAGAATCACAGAATCACTGAATGTTAGGGGTTGAAAGGGACCTCTGTGGGTCATCTAGTCCAACCCTCCTGCCGAAGCAGGGTCACCTACAGCAGGCTGCACAGGACCTTGTCCAGGCGGGTCTTGAATATCTCCAGAGAAGGAGACTCCACAACCTCCCTGGGCAGCCTGTGCCAGGGCTCCGTCACCCTCAGAGGGAACAAGTTCTTCCTCATGTTCAGACAGAACTTCCTGTGCTTCAGTTTGTGCCCATTGCCCCTTGACCTGTCACTGGGCACCACTGAAAAGAGTCTGGCCCCGTCCTCCTGACACCCACCCTGCAGATATTTATAAACATTTATAAGGTCCCCTCTCAGCCTTCTCTTCTTCAGGCTGAACAAGCCCAGCTCCCTCAGCCTTTCCTCGTAGGAGAGATGCTCCAGTCCCCTCATTATCCTCGTAGCCCTCCACTGGACTCTCTCCAGTAGCTCTTCATCTTTCTTGAACTGGGGAGCCCAGAACTGGACTCACTACTCCAGATGAGGCCTCACTAGGGCAGTGTAGAGGGGAAGGAGAACCTCCCTCGACCTGCTGGCCACACTCCTCCTAATGCACCCCAGGATCTCATTGGCCTTCTTGGCAGCCAGGGCACACTGCTGGCTCATGGGTTAACCTGTCGTCCACCAGCACTCCCAGGTCCCTCTCCACAGAGCTGCTCTCCAGCAGGTCCGCCCCAAGCCTGTACTGGTGCCTGGGGTTGTTCCTCCCCAGGTGCAGGACCCTGCCCTTGCCCTTGTTGAACCTCATCAGGTTCCTCTCTGCCCAACTTTCCAGCCTGTCGAGGTCACGCTGAATGGCAGCACAGCCTTCTGGTGTATCTACCACACCTCCCAGTTTCGTGTGGTCCATGTAAGAATAATCATATAGCAGAACCTGCTTCAAAAAGGGTGAGTCAGCCCCAAAGAGGATACAGAGAACCCTGCAGAGTCCAAGGCCATCCATCTCTCAGTGACTGTGGATGTTTCTCACCATTCCTGTTATTCCTGAAATTGCAAGATCAATATTGTCCTCATCAGTTCCAAGCAACAAAGCTTATTCATGCTGTGGAGAGACAATTTTTATTTTTCTGCTAGTATTTAAAGAAAACAGGGGAAAATGTACAAAATGCCTCATCCATTGACTGCTTAAGTCAACAGGAAGACTTCCATTTGAGGTCCAAAGTGTCTTGCTACTTTGGATCTGCAAAATGAATTATGTCACATCTAGACAGATAATCGACTTTTTAGATTACAACTATAATGTGTTTTCATATCAACCTTACCAGCTGCAACAGGGAAACCCTGAACAGTCTCGTAATAGATATATACCACTTCTTTACCTCTTTTCCTTCTTCCTGTTGCTCACATACAGAAATCCAGCTGTCCTTAGCACGCCCAGTACTTGATGACAGGGATTTTAAAGAAACAAAAAAAAGTTTATTAGAGGTACCTTACCTCTTGATAAAGCCAAGTTATACTCATTCCTTTGAAAATAAATGCTATGACTAAGACATCATTTGCAACACCATAATAGAAACCCATTGCTTAGATCTTAACCCTCTGTGACACATGCAGAGTGTCAAACAATGGAACACTCTGAATTTGCGAAGAGCATTAGTCATCCTTACCTCTGATTCTGCTTTTTCTAGCAAAACCTTTTTAACACAGAAGTTGTCCCTCAGTTCTCTTAGAAGATAATCAAATGATTAAAATTGTCTTTCAAAATTCCAGTCTCATTACATACGTGATATTTGTCTCTTTGGACCATTTCTAAATCTGACATCATTAACACCGCAAACTGATTACGAGGATGTCTAAAAGCATGTGGGGAGTTCTTTCTGAAGCTTGAAGAATAGGGTTACATTTCAGAAAAAAATACAAGCCTTCCACTGAAATGCTCTTTGTCATCATCAGAACATGAAACTTCAGAGAGTGCACTAAGTATACAGAGCAGAGCAAGAACGCTGCACTGAAAAATTAATGAAAGTGAAATAGATTGGTTTATTTCTAATCAGGAACAGTGGTTGACTAGAACAAGCAGGTTTCACTGAAGATTCACTACTGGGAATTCTGCTACATTGCTTTTCATGAAATATTTCTAAGATCAAGGACACAATACCCTGGAAGTTAATAGAACAGGAAAAGAGAAAAGAAAAGGGAGGTTTCAGTGGCTTGTCACACAAAAGGCTGACATAAAAAAAAAACCCCAGGTCTGCCTGGATTATTAAATCATTGCTTGGTGAAAGTGCAGTATTATAAATGTTATAAAGCACAGGGAATATAGTCATACAGTTCAGATTTAACTAATTTTCTTTGCATTCTGTGGGAAACAATGCTTGATACAGACTGTTAATACGTTTTATTGAAGGTTTTGCCCTGGGACTTCAGTTAACGTAATTCACTAAAAGGAGGGAAAAGGGATTCTAACTCCACTGGCCAAGACCTACAGATAAAACAGTTTTCCAAAAGTAAGCTATGCCATCCAGCAGTGGAGCTGGCTGGAATAATCTAACTTTGGAGGCATACAGTGTAGATGACTACTTCTGAGCCAGTCATTCAAGTCTTCTTTCTACGACGTGCAGAGGCACAACTCATCAGACCTAACCTAGATGTCCCAGGAAAAGGATGAATGTGTGCCATGCCAAGACCTGCAGTAGCTAGCTAAAATGTAAAAGTATTCATCAGTATATGCAGATTAGCATCATCTCTGGTGTCCATGAAAAAGAAATCAGATAACTTTGTATGCTGCAAAGAGGCTTGCTGTAATACTTATTACAAACAGCCCTGTACAGTAAAACCATAGCTGTTTCTTATCTCACTGTACCCTAACGGTCTGGGAAAAAAGCCAATGAAAGTTGCTGAAAAACTCCCATTGATTTCTGAAATCACAGGATGCAGCTCTTAATGATCGGTTCTGGAGCATGATGAAGAAGAACCTGCACGCAGAGATGTGACAGCTACCAGCTAGCACCTTCAGTAAAAAAAAGAAACATGTTGGCATTTATCTAGTTCTTCCAAGGATACCAGTGTGTGAGTTTATGAAGGACAAGTAAACTACAGAGCTACATTAAGACATAGGTACCCAGCAAATCAATAGCAGAGTCAGAAATCTAACTCAAGAGAAATATCTCATTTCCTTTCCCATAACTACTGATTTATAACAGTATAGGTAGTTATAGAGTAGTTTCTGAAACTACATAAAAATATATGTTGTAAGGGATGACTGTCAAGCTCATTGAATCCAGATACACAAATCAAACAATTGTGCTTGTCTTCCTACTTCTGCCTTTAACTATGGGTTACATTATATTTCCCCCTCTGTATTTTTGTTTCTGCATTGGCAAGATGGTGACTTCCTTCCCCCACCATCTATAACACTGCTTAATTTAAACTGTAAAGTGCTTTGAGACCCTTGCATGAAAGTATAGGGAAACATAAAATACTCTTGTTTCTAAGCTTATCATTACTGTGAAACAAAATAGCTATTTCAAAGCCATGCTGGGAACTTATTATTTTAATTTTGACTGCTTTGACGTTGTGTTGGGTTTCCATTTTAGAGTCTTTATGGGATTTACCGTATTCTCTATTTACAAGGCTATGCTCTTGTAGCAACAAGAGATAACAGACTTCTTACAATTATTGTGGAGAAGGGAAAGGATTAAATCTGGCTGCTCGCTTTATGTCTCAGCAAGGATGGAGAAAGTGAAGAAAAAGAAACTGCAAGGCTCTTCCATTCTTTCTGTGGAGAGATGTCTCCTACGGAACAGCAGAGTTTCTGGGTGCTCATCTCTACTAAACTGAAGCCATAGCATTGCAGCCTACATTTTAATTCCTAAGAAGGGCAAAACAAGAGAGAGGTTAGCAAAATGAAAATTTAAACTTGGTCAAATATTTCCTTTGGTTTTGAGGCCAAGAAGTTTCTGAAGTTTATTTCTCTTTCTTTCACAGAAGAGAATTTAGAGCTCAGACACACTGACTGGAATGGAAGAGTAATCAGTCAGAAAGAACAAATAAATTTTGTGTCTGCCTCTGTGAGTGGGGAAAATAATTGAAAGCATGACTGCTTATGCAGTTCCTCTACAACTTCAAAAGTGTACAAAATCACAGAAAAGGGAATGCCATCTGTTTGTTGTTAGGGTCATGTCTTTTATTTTCCTACTTATATTCCCACTGAAAGCAATGAGAAGTTTTCAACCCTCCGTAATGGAAATGACATAACTTCATTTTCTCTCCTATGTTCAGGTTACAGTAGGCTTTATTCTGCATCTTCCTCTTCTCCTGAGTGAGTTTAAGTCTTTGTTAACTAGCACCTTTGAACACCATCTATAAAACAGCACAAAAGTGGCAAAAAATGGTCACCACCTTGTAAGAGAAGGAATGTGACCATAAGGAGAACTAGTGGACCTCCCTCAGGTCTGAATGTTTGCATCGAGAAGATTATTAAAAGCAAAGCCACTGCAATAACACAGAATGTGCCCTTGGCGTAATGAAAGCAAGATGTAAAAATGTGTTGGTGAGAGGGGTGGCTTTGAAGCAGCTGCAGCCCAAGCTCTATAATAATATCCAAAGGAGGATATGCTGGTAATGGAAGTGTGCCTTGTCTAACTTCAACTATTCATCTCAAGGGGCGATTTACAAGGTGATAAAAGGTTCCAAGCTGCAAAAGGTACTTTAGGCAGTTAAAAAGCAGCTTTTTATGATCATTTCTTCTGTACAGTACACATTGTTTCATTAATCAAATGCTTATTCTATTAAAACACCAACTCTTTTAGCTGGTGGGACAACAAGTTTTACTACCATGAAATGGCATTAAAAGCCACAGACTTCCCAGCTAAGCCTTTGTAATGATTCTAACACAGCCCAAGTGTGGCTGTCTCCAGCGGGATACCTGAACGGCATGTCTGCTCCTTGGCAAGTTTCTTGGCGTGCTTCAGTTCTCAAGGCCATGTCGCCCTTTCCAAGCAAGAAAGCACGCAGGGCACACGTGCACTCCCTAAAGCAGAGCAAAACACGCGGCTCACATCAAATATGACTCTGTCAGCATTAAATTGCCCATTAAATGGGCATTAAAACCCAAGTACAGCTGTGCCAAAGGGAAAACTTCTACTCACAAAGACCATTGCAACGCTTTAAAAATTCCAGCTTTTTCATGTCCTAGAGGTCCAAAATCCAACTCTCACACGAAGAGCTGTAGATCTGGAGACCTGGTGCATGAACCAAAATAAATAAACAAACTTTTGAAAAAACCTTTGTCAGCTCTCTTTTTAGTCCTTGAAAGAGCTTTCCCAAATCAAGGGTGCCACAGACCTCTGGCTAGGACACTCCTTTGGTTTTTTACTCCCTAAATCATCAGATTACTAAAGAAAGGAAAGTGATTCTATATTTTGTAAATCTAGCCCCAAAATAGAAAGCACTTAGATTCCTATACCCTCTTCCACAAAAGAAAGCATTAAATGCAACTCCAACAGGCAGACAAAACTCCAGCAGAGTCTCCCAATCATACTCATAAACTTTGCAGTCAACTTAGGCATGGGAAATATCCTTTACGTCAAGCAGAGAAGTAGAATGAAACAACAGATAATTGGAGTCCATGTAGCTGGACTCAGAGAGAGGGAAGGAGGGAGGGGATGGGGAAAAGACCTGGTTGTTTATTTGCACAGCAACCACAATGACCAACAGGCAATTTAAACTCGCATTTTAATGAACTTATAATGTTAACATAGTAACTATACTAATAAAGAAGAAAAAATGAATCATGATAATACAGCAGCTTCCAGGGGCTTATTAGTCTAAATCCACATGGAATTAACTTTAAACAAAATCAGCGTAGATACATTACAAAATACAGACTGGAAAAGTAATTTAAATTTACCAATTACCCACGGCATGTTTCAGAGGTACTGCTGAAGTTCAAGTTATTTTGCTAAGACTTATAACCAAAATCCTGTAAATGCTTGTGCGGGTTAAATATAAGTCAAAATAAATATGTTTCAGAAAAAAATATCATAATAGCATTCATAAAATTTCAAGGAATTAACATTGGATATTTAAATATCCAAATAAGTTAAACACCAAATCACCATCCTAACACAAGACAAACAGATTGTTCTATTCAGATAAACAAAAACAGTGACATTTTGGGCCCCTCACTACATGCAGGACATGGAGGTGCTGGAGTGTGTCCAGAGAAGGGCAGCGAGGCTGGTGAGGGGTCTGGAGAACAAGTCTGATGAGGAGCGGCTGAGGGAGCTGGGGCTGTTCAGTCTGCAGAAGAGGAGGCTGAGGGGAGACCTTCTCGCTCTCTACAACTACCTAAAACAAGGGTGTAGTGAGGTGGGTGTTGGTCTCTTCTCCCAGGCAACTAGCCGTAGGACAAGAGGCAATGGCCTCAAGTTGTGTCCGGGGAGATGTAGATTGGATATTAGGAAAAATTTCTGTACTGAAAGCATGGTCAGGCATTGGAACAGGCTGCCCAGGGAGGTGCTTGAGTCACCATCCCTGGAGGTGTCTAAAAAACGTGTAGATGTGGCACTTTGGGACATGGTTTAGTAGGCATGGTGTTGGGCGGACGGTTGGGCTTGATGATCTGAGAGGTTTTTTCCAACCTATGATTCTATGATTCTAAGATTTTCTTGTTATTCTGTGAAGTGGTAGTTTCAATATCAGTACGGAACAATCACATCTTATTACACGTTCAAATCCAGCCACGGCGGGTGGACCATCAACATTTCAAGCAAAACTACTGTGGAAACGCTGCACTTACTAATACTTTACGTAGCTTTGGAGAATCTATCTGAAGTTTGTAAATGACTGTTTTGCACTGTTGTCTGACTATATAGTAGCAGACTCACATTAAAACACGCCACTCATCACTGTGTAAATTGCTTAATTTGTGTGTGAAAGCAATCTGTGTCTCAGTAAGAGGCAAGGTGTCACAACTGCTGCTCAGGATTCAAAAGGATTAACTAGGATACCACAGGGAGGTGGCTACGAGGGAATTCTTTCAAAAGCACTAGCGGCTGAAAAAAAGGCTATACTATTTTAATACAAACTGAAACAACTCTGAAGGCCCTTGGCCAGATGCACAGTGCAGAGCCTGACCCAGATAAGCCCTGATGAAACTAAGTGGGCACAACACCCCTCAAAACAGCCAGCCAGCAGATCAGTCCTCCTGCCCACCCAGTGCATCCAGTCTCCCCTTTCAGTTGACGAGTAACGGTCAAGGAGGCAGCTCTCTTCTCCCAGTCCAGTCAGCACACACAGTTATCCTTAAAGCTGCAGCCTTTCGCTGCCAGCTACGCTTCCTCCTGATGTCTTCACAGCGTAGTACAGTGGAAATCCTCCCCAGCTCTCCCCACAGCCAGGTACACAACCTTGGACGTTGGGGATACAGCATAGACCTTTCTTTCTGCACACTCTCCTTGAGACCCAAAAAATGACAGATGTGCTCAGGAGCACGAGGAAGAAGTTGTTCATTTCTGGCCATGTTTCAAACCACAAGTCACTCTCAATTTTCTGGAAAGCACTATAGAGAACACCACTTTCGCCTCACTGAACACTGGCTGTTACCTTAGCCAGGCTTTCCTCTTACTACTCACACTTTTGCAAGGAACTCCTTACCAAACTCCATGCACCATGAGTATTCAGTTGGCTGTCAAATGTTCTAGCTAGACTTCTCCTCGACACGGTTCATTACACATTAAGAAAGGCAGAGAGAGTTTGAAGTTTATCCTCACCTCTCGGCTCACTAGCCACATGTGCCTCCGCTTTCCAGCTCACTTTTGCAGAGGTAGAACTGAAGCAGTAAGCACAGTCACTAGGACCTCCAGCAGAAGTCCTCTCAAATAAAGTCTGAAAACCACAGCCAAGCTATCTCATCTCTCACTACTTTGGGGGAATCACTGACTAGCTTAAATAAATACCATCACTGAAATGACTAGGAAGAAGAATGGAAGAACATTCAAACATTGGCAGTATCTACTTTGCAAGGGCAAGAGAGGCAACTGAAGTTCCAGGTCTGGCCCCTTTAAGCACATTAGTCATATAGTGCTTTCAGAAAGATTCAACGCTATAGCCACTCCTTGAATCTCGGATTTCAAAAGGTAGATGTCCATTTTGAATTGTCACCCAAAATATTCCCCTTACCCCACATGTTTTATTCTTGGGAGGCATCTATAAGGCTGGGTTGCTATCTGAAAGCAGCTGTTCTATATTATTTGTAAAAATAAATAAATAAACTCTCTCTTAAACAAAATTTATATTTTCTTCCCGTGCTGTCCTGAGAAATACTTCATAATCACAACTTAGAAGCAGAATTTTTCACACATTTCTTCTCTATCAATTATTAGGAAAAGAGACAGTCAAAAATCTGTATCTAGTCCAGTTTCTTCTAGCCCTTGCTGTATATGCCTTTGCCTGTGCAAGGTACCAGTTGTCGTGATCTGGAAGGAACTGACTGCTTATATTCATGTTTAAAATCAATTTTAGTATGAAATACATGAGATCAGACAAAGAAAATATTTAGCAGGATTAAAGCAATCATTTATATTCACATTTTGCTAATATGTTAACTGTACTAACTAAATGTTTAAAAAGGCCTGTTGTTTCTGCAGGCTCAACAGCTCTCTGCTTTCTCAGGAATACTTTAGAGCCATAAATTGTGTCTCATTTTTGCCCAGGTTCACAAATGGCAAAAGGCTACTGCATAGCAAATTACAGACCCACCATTGCTTTCAATTCTCTTCTACTCTTGTACTGCCAGTAATTCAGGCAGTGAAGTTGACACAAGCCCACCTTAGAGACTCTAATATGGTCATAATTTTAAATTAAAAGTAAACTAAATTAATCCAGCTGAATCACTCTTTGACTTAACCATAATATAAGGAGAAATTATAAGCTCAGACTGGTTTATTATGGTTCCTGATTGGTTCACGCAGAGCGAACAAACAAAAAGCAAAAGCGTCCCCTTTTCATGACAAACTTACAAAATACCATAGATGGAACTAGTTACTAGATCCCTCATCTTCAGTCTCAGCAGAAGCTGAGAAGAATACTTGAGACACAATTCAAAATTCATTCACAGATTCATATGTTCATGACCTTCTGCTCAAACTGGAAAGTTCACTTAAACCACAAGTGAAGTAGCACAGCTAGCAATCCGGCAGAGTCAGGTTTTGTGTTTTCATTAATCAGCAGGCTGGCCCCCTTCTGACTCACCCCACTAACCCCTTGAAACTTTATTATTTGTAAAGGGATAATTCTTAAAGTATTTCTCAATGGAGAAATTTCTCACTTTCTACATGTAATTAAACAGAGGAACAGAAGAGCTAAGCGACTGCCAGAGGTCATACAGCAAGCCAAGAAGAAAATATGGTGGCTTTCCTCTGCAAGAGCTGCTTAAATGTTAAAAAATATATGAGCTGAAAGAGAGAACACTAAAATTCCAGAAAAAAAAAAAAACAATGAGCAGAGTTATGAATTATGATTTGGCAGTAGTCAGTTCATGACAGAAAACTTGTCTCTTTTACCCTCATGGTACTGGGGATAAAATACAAAATGATTCAGTGCCAGTCTCCTTGATAAATCGAGCACTAGAAAAGCCCTGAGTGCAAAATTATCTAGCAGATGATAAATTTGCTATAAGAAGTACACTGGCATTAAAAATCAGAAGTCCTATGAGCAAAAAGTTCAACTTTTGTTCACACTTCCTACACCTAAATGTCTATGAGTTTTAATCAGAATTTCTTAATGTGACGTTAGTATGCAATTAAGTTCTGGGTTTTGTTATGTGAAATTCTCAAAAACAACAACATCCTTCTCCGGCAGTTGAAAGCAATTTGTTTAAATCTTGAGGTAAGATTGCATTTCTTCTGAAAAATACCTTCAATAAACTTTCAGACTGAATATGATTTCGGATTAGATGCCCTTGAACGTATCAGAGATTATAACAGAGATATGCTAGCTGGCGTTTATGCTACAGTATCTACAGATATTTCATGATATACACTCCTAGGAAGTAAACAGCTAACTTTTATGCCATAACTTATTTTGCCTAAAAACACTTTTCTTATTTTAGGAGTCAATTAATAACTGGCTGTCCAGGTTTCGGCTGGGATACAGTTGATTTTCCTCCCAGTAGCTGCTGTGTTTTGGATTTAGTACAAGAAGAATGTCGATAACACTGATATTTCTAGTTATTGCTTTGAAAGCAAGGACTTTTTCCAGTTTCTCATATTCAGCTAATGAGCAGGTGTGCAGGAGCTGGGAGGGAGTATGGCCAGACATATAGCCCAGCTGGCCAGTGGAAATATTCCATACCATGGACATCATGCTCAGCTTAGGAATGAGGGGTGGCCAGGGGACAGGAATCGATCTGCTTTTCTCTTTGCTGTGAGTTTGAATCCTCTCTGGTGCAGGCGTTTGAACTTTTTCAGGAGTTTTTCAAAATTCGCAAAATCGGAGAGTTCAAGGTTCCACGATCACTGCTTGGGGACTGACCGTGAATCAGTCATCAGGTGGAGAGAAAATTGTATTGTATATAGTTTGGTTTGCATATTCATTATTATCATTTTTATTACTACTATTACTATTAGTAGTATTAGTATTTACTTTGTTATCATATTAAACTGTCTTTATCTCAGCCCACGAGTTTCCCTTTCTGCCCTTTTCCCCTCCCCACCCTGCTGGGCAGGAAGGGGAGGGGTGAGCGAGCGGCTGTCGGGTCCCAGTTGCCGGATGTCAGGTTAGACCGCAATACTGGTCTTAATTTTTATCTTATGCCAAAAAACACCAGAAATCTGTCAGAAACAACACCTTCATGACTAGCAATATTGCTACTGCTAAATTAGTAACTTCATGAAATTCACCCAAAGGACAAGGTGATGGAAGATTGTAGGCATTCGCTACCTGCACCTTTTGGAAGTTAAAACTGAACTGGTTTACTCACGAAGAAGGCAGCCCTAAGGTATCACAAGAAAGTAACAAAGAGCAAAGTACTATCTCTAGAAATAATGCCTACCATGAGAAAAAAATGGCAGTGTGGGAAAACAGTTTCACTTTGCAGAAATAAAAATGCACACCAAACAACTGCTTTTAACCTCAAAGTTGTGGGGCCAGTACATGCCGTAGCTAACCCCGGGCCTCTGGCCTCCTCTCCCATTGTGACTGGGAATCTTGCACCACAACCCTTTTCAGCTGGGCACCTTCCTGATGGGACTGAGGGGAGGAGGAGGAGGAGACAGAGAATATCCTCAAGCACCTTTGCTCCAACCCTCATACACCGAGCACCCAGCACCCTTCTAAGAAAGTAGTGGGAAATGCCAGAAACGCCCTTCCCTCCACATGGCAGATTGCTGCAGAGGGGCACTTCTGGCACTCCTCGGTGCCTGCCTTCTCCATCACCCACCCAACACTCCAGGACCCCCATCTCCCCACCAATCTGCCTTGTGATCCATTCCAAGCCACAGACAGGAGTTTCATTTTTCACAGAGAATTTCAGAAGCTGGAGCTTTAACTCTGTATCAGAATGAAAAAAGATCTGAAGCAGCAAAGTTTTCCACAAAACAGAATGCCCTTTCTCTCCCTTACTGCACTTGAGATGCAAGAAAAAGCTCTCTTCAGAGAAGGAGCAAGAAGAAGGGATCAGTCCTACCATGCTCTACAGCCACACACTGTAGAGGAGACTCAGACTGGCACTGACTTTTTCAGCTGCTCCAGAGTGAGGACACTGGAGTGAGCTGGAGGTTCAGAGATTAAAAGACCAGAGAATCATAGCATGGTTTGGGTTGGAAGGGACCTTTAGAGGTCATCTATTCCAACCCCTGTGCAGTGAGCAGGGACATCTTTAACTAGACCAGGTTGCTCAGAGCACCATCCAACCTGACCTTGAATGTTTCCAGGGATGGGGCACCTACCACCTCTCTGGGCAACTTGTGCCAGTGTTTCACCACCCTCATTTTAAAGAATTTCTTCCATACATCCAGTTTGAATCTGCCCTCTTTTAATTTAAAACCATTACCCCTTGTGCTATCACAACAGGCCCTGCTAAAATGTTTGGCCCTATCTTTCTTACAAGTCCCCTTTAAGTACTGGAAGGACACCCATTCCTACAAGATTAATCAGACCAGGAGAAAACAAGAATTTAGGAAAGTGGATCCGAAGCTTTAAACTGCCTAAAAAGTTCCTTTTAAAATGAATATAATGGCTTAACCACCTTAACAAGTAACCAATACAAGCGCTATGTTCACTTCTATGCATCCATACGTCGTTCCCAATGGTCAGCAATGTTGTACCGCAGTGGAACAGAATTCCTTGTCACCACCTCTACCTGCATCATTTCTCTACCTGCATCATTGTGACATGCTCAAAAGGAAAAAACATGGTAATTATGTTAAATAACTGAAAAGAACTTAGCCAATTGTGTTTAATGATTTTTCTAGTCGTACCTCAGGAAGAATTAATTGAGCTTTCTGTGAATTTAAGGAAGCTAAAACACCAAGCGGAGAAAATTACCACTGCATATAATGCAATCATACCAACATCACTCCCACTGCTAAGTATACTCTTGTCCTTCTCATGCACACGCTGGTTCTACAGTAAGTCTCACAATAACAGGCACTTTCATTCTGCCTGCACAGGTATCGACTAAATTTGTGAAGAAAAGGAAGCTCAGTAACCAAATATATCTCCTGCCCCCAGTGAGATGTGTTCTAGGGTTTCATAATGAACATGTTGCTTAAATGATTAGACTGTCACTTCTCCCAAAAGATTTGAGGCACTTTTATTGAATTTATTTCTCTAAGTTGGAAAAAGCATTGTAAAATTACTTTCTGGCTCATCAAGTTGTTTCGATAACGGCCAAGTATTGACCTGACTTAAAGAAAATAGCTTGTGTCTACACAGTGATGAAGAGGACAGCAGAATGCGGGAGAGCTGTAGGGGCGTGGGTGTTGTCAGAACAGATATAACTCTCGCCTCAGGTCCCATCTCGGACAGTGGCTAGCCTTGGATATGTCCTTTCTTTTTCTCGAAAACTCCACCAGAGACAGACACACGGTGAGCTGTCACACACAGAAATCTCACTCTGCTGATTGAAACCAACTTAAAACTTTGAACTGGAATCATTTCCAAACACTGCTTTTCTAAGGCTTACCTATCATTTGGGGTATTCTTCTCCATAAACACTCATCCTCCTGCAAATTTGCGATAACTTTTTCTGGTTTAGGAGTTTTTGGAGTTTTTTTTTTCATGGAAGCAGTAATTTTCTCCCACTGCCACTACTATATCAGTTCTTTCCCCAAGAAAATGGAAACATTTCACCTAA
This sequence comes from Opisthocomus hoazin, assembly GCF_030867145.1. Taxonomy (NCBI): domain Eukaryota; kingdom Metazoa; phylum Chordata; class Aves; order Opisthocomiformes; family Opisthocomidae; genus Opisthocomus; species Opisthocomus hoazin. The sequence continues at coordinate 80,952,925 of NC_134418.1, forward strand.
ACCACTTTTTAATTCCTTTTTTTGGGAGAACCTTTATTATGTCGCTGTGTGAACTGACACAAATGTGAAACTATCACAAGTTCATTTACACATCTGTTATATTACTCCCCCTTTGTTTGGGCTACATAGACTCTGTCTACTGGTTTTCAAAAGAAGTCTGCCTTTTAACGAGTCCACAACTGTAACAGGTTTTCTTGACTGTCAAAGGAAATTGCAGCAACACAAAGTGTGTGTGATTCAGGACTTCATCTGTGTGAAAACAAGTTATGAACACATCTCTCAAATGCAGCATATGGTGTTATGTGAAAAGACAAATCAACACAAATCAGCAATTACAGCAACACTTCAGAAAGCCTGTGAAAAGGGTGCACACCTACAAGGGGAAACCAAACAACTCATAATCTGATGAGGTTCAAGTTACTTCCCGGAGTCAAACTGAAGGGTAATCATATAGCACTGGCTCATTTCACAGTCAGAATGAGCAACAGACTATTTCCCTCCTGCATGACGAGAGTGTAGCATAGGACTTGCAGAAAGCTTTAAGATTCAATTTCAGGGGTGGATCAGTTGATAGTGAATCATGCTCTCCTGTAGGAAACCTGAAACAGGAGCTGTCAAACATCAGGGCATTCACAGCCTGTTGCAAGTGTTCAGTCAAGTCTGATTTAGCGGATAGCTGTCTCTGTGTCATGCAAGAAGAGCTCAAGCTAACCATAAGGATTTATTTTTTTCCCCAATTCTACCTATCAAACTCTTTCTCATGCCATCTTCCTACATGGCTCATTTCACTAGTAGACTACAAGGGGGAAAAAAGGGGCTAAATTGTGTTCCAAACACTGCAAGAAGGAAGCAGCAAGACCAATGCCCTATAAAACCAACAATGCCCTGTAAGACCAATGTTCAACAGTACCTATCAAAGACAGAGGCAGGTTTCAATAAAGCCAGAGAGCAAAGAGCAGGAGGAAAAGCAAACACCAACTGGGTCTTGTGCAATACAGTAAAACATTACCAAACAAGAAATCTTGACACACTCCTGGTATGAAACACTGGAACAGGTTGCCCAGAGAAGCTATGGATGCCCCCTCCCTGGAAGTGTTCAAGGCCAGGCTGGATGGAGCTCTGAGCAACCTGGTCTAGTGGAAGATGTCCCTACTCATGGCAGGGGGGTTGGAACCAGATGATCTTTAAGGTCCTTTCCAACCCAAACCATTCTATGATTCTACGTTAATAACGACCACTTACAAATGCTACTGCCAGCTAGACTCTTCATATTTAACTGTATTTCATTGTTTTCTGAGTTTTGTTTGGAGGGCTACAAAAAGTTGAAGAGTTAATGGACAATCTTCCTGCTAAAATCCTCAGTCTTCCCATTTTTCTATATGTCTTACACATCTATGGACATAGTCTGCAAGCAAAAATGGATGAAACCTGAGTTGAGAAATGAAGATGATAAGGGCATAGTTTTCTTATCAATGTGAGTCCAAGAAATAAAACAATTGAGATTAAATGAAAGAAAAAGATGTAACAGATCACTGCTGCAGTCTTAATAACATCTTATTAGGACAGTAACACATTTAGCATACTCACAGACTCATTAAACATATTATCCTGACAACATCTCTGTAAAACTGGGAATTAGCCCCTATCATTACAGGTATTTTGCATTTCAGGAATTGATCCAAAAGAAGCTACGGCCCCTGCATACACAGCCTGCTTTAACTATCTCAGTGCTACTCAATACCTAACACTACCTGTAAGTGTACCAAAATGATTCAAAGTTGGAGCCAGTTTCTCTCCTTTGCTACTTATGCGTGGCATGTCAGAGCACAGACGGATGTCTCTGCTTTGATCGATGCAGCAGGCTGAACCTCAGCACTCAGGTGCTTACTGGTTTGGGGAGTTAACACAGTAGTGGGGAGTGGGAATTATGAGCTCTCCTTGAGGTCTGTGTACCAGCTCCACATCAGGCAAGGAAAATACCTTAAACGTTGCTCCACATTAGGGAGCTCCCCAGCTTGCCACCCTCTCTGACATATGTTGGTCAACAGCAATTTCTCCATCAGTGCACTAATGAATCAGCCATTCCAAAAGTGAACGCAGGGAACAAGCATTCAGACTAAGTTAATTGTCTCTCACAGAGACAGAGAATGCTCCTTCCTCTTTCCCAATCTATTTCCCATTTCCTGAAACTGCATTACATAGCAGTTATTTAGGTATTGACACCTGATTCCTTGCGCAGGCCTCTGTTGCATTAAACTTCTAGAGAAATACATTGTTTCTGAGCAATTATATACCTGAACATGAAATTCCGCTTAAGCCATTTGGTTCTGTTCAAAAGGGACTAAAAGGCAGTAAAAATGCCACTTCATGTGTGTTGCTAAATGAACAAAGCTGTATAAATCACAGAAATTTCACATATAGAAAACTCAGTTTTTCTGTAAAACAAAGTAAGTACCACGAACATTAAGAAAGTATCATGGTATCTAGTGTAGAAAAGAAAGTTTATTCCTCATCCTTTCTCTTTCAACAGCTCCTTTGTCTCATTATGAGAGAGGTGTGGGCAATTTAATCACGTGCGTTGTCTGAGTACTCAGTGCTACGTCCCATACTTTCCTTGTAAGATGCAGGTTACTGTTGTGAACATATGGTTGCTGTCAGTTGCATTCAGTGGAGTTCTATTTAGAATGATGTTTGAGGACAGAATGCAAAATAGAATAACTTGTATTTTAGACTTTTGTATTACTTAACCAAGGCTCAAAATGTGGATAGAAATACTTCTCTGTTGCCTTAAGATGGCCTACAGTGGAGTTTCACAGCACACTAAAACTAAAGAAACCTGAGAGCTAATGTCTATGGCTATATTTTCATACATAAAGTGAAGGGAAAATTTTTTTAGGCCTTTTCAAGTACCATGGCATGGTATCACCATGACTCCTGCCTGCAAAATGCATTTTTGGAACTTCACTTGCACAAGCAGCAAATTCATTTACAAAATAAAATAGAGGCATTTGTAGCACTTTGCAATATTGTATAACAATTACTGTTCAAGAGAAAACACCGAAATTATTATCTAGCAACTATCCCCCTCTATAACCCCTCTACACTGCCCTAGTGAGGCCCCATCTGGAGTACCGTGTCCAGTTCTGGGCTCCCCACTTCAAGAAAGATGAAGAGCTACTGGAGAGAGTCCAGCGGAGGGCTGCGAGGATGGTGAGGGGACTGGAGCATCTCTCCTATGAGGAGAGGCTGAGGGAGCTGGGCTTGTTCAGCCTGAAGAAGAGAAGGCTGCAAGGGGACCTAATAAATGCTTACAAATATCTGCCGGGTGGGTGTGAGGAGGATGGGGCCAGACTTTCCAGTGGTGCCCAGTGACAGGACAAGGGGCAATGGGCACAAACTGAAGCACAGGAAGCTCCAGCTGAACATGAGGAAGAACTTCTTCCCTCTGAGGGTGACGGAGCCCTGGAACAGGCTGCCCAGGGAGGTGGTGGAGTCTCCTTCTCTGGAGATATCCAAGACCGGCCTAGGCGCGGTCCTGTGCAGCCTGCTGTAGGTGACCCTGCTTCGGCAGGGGGGTTGGACTAGATGACCCACAGAGGTCCCTTCCAACCCCGACCATTCTGTGATTCTGTGAACTGTACTTTGAGGTGGTTAGCCACTGTGTAATGTTTTAAGGGTGAATGAATACATAACAAACCACTGCAATATTTCTAACTTCAAACTGGGAACCCAAAAACGGCCAGCGTTACCAAAGCTTTGCATCTCCTCACCAGTACATACCACACCACAACTGAGACCAAGGAGCAGGCAGCCAAGTCCTCTCTAGACTCAGTACAGAATAGCCCCTTTGAATTTGTATGAACTTTCCGCCGTGCTCCTCAGGGTCCCAACAAACTCCACGTGGTCAAGGCATAAACCCAGGAAGGAAATCATCAAATTTAGATAAATGAGAGAACTTCAAGATTACTCCCAATCCAAAGGTGTGTCTTGTAGTAATGAAGTTAAGTGTACAAAACTGTATTTCAAGCAGCTTGCTTGAAAGAAAAAATGCAATGTGTTGCAAGTCCCTCAACATCTCATCCAACAAAATAAAACTAATGTCTTCTATTCGTATTTGGGTTTTTAAGTCACCAAGAATCAACATGAAACTGGAAGCTGATTAGGCCCTTGAACAGCTAGGTAAGCAAAGGAATCTAGTTAAGCTGTCTCACCCATATTGCAACAATTGAAGAGATTGATACCATGGATGTATCAATGGCTGAGAGGCTTACAGAATCATATCTACAAATATCAGAAGTTTTCAATACTTTTACTTGATTTTAGAGATGTAATTTCAGCAGAGCAAGTAAAATAAGTTATTTGCTCTTTCTACAGTCTTCTGCAGGTTCACAATTTAGTATCCACCAATATGACCAAGAATTTACATATAGCTGGCAGGTTCTGAGGCTGTCTAAATAACTTCATACAAAAGAAATTAATGAGTTGTTTGAGTTCTTCTAACCAAGAAAGACATAATAAATTAATATATCTAATTAGAACCAACCTCAGTGAGATTACATTAAAACCTCATTTTGTTCTATTAAAAAATTCAATAAAACTGTGCCAATTAAATCAGGCAATCAGTAAGAACAAGGAGATTTTCTTGATGTTTCATCTACTCTGTTTGGCGGTTAGAAGTCATTTTTAACAGCTTGTTGACAATGCTCCTTTCTTGACAGTGCCACAGGTAATATCAGATGTCAGCTTTCAAATCTGCTCCAACAAATCATCCCCGCATTGCCATCTAGCACATCTGCCTCTGCAGGTAATTGAGTTCTCCTAGGAAGTCCAGAACTTCAGCAGTGTGGGAGATCACAGTTTATAGGGTGGAAAAGGGAAAACAAAGGGAATACTGAAACTCAAGCTAAAGTGATACAGAGTGTGAGACTACAAAAGTGTAATTAGAAAGATGCTTATAACCTCTTGCAGAAGCTACTCGGTCTCCGCTTGTATATGAGCTCAGGAGAACTAAGCAGCTTACATCAGTACGCATTATTTCGTTGTCTGCAAGTCTGAAGGATGGTTCACTCTTGCCATCTATTACACTTTAACGCCTGCTGGCACTGCTTTCCTATATTGATCTTCAGCAAAAATAGATTTGGCCATACTGAGCAAGAAAAATCTACTAGCCAATTCCCAGCAGCTCTTGCTCAGCACAAAGTGCACGGACTGGGAAGAACGAGCATAAAGCATTATCATGTCCTATATTTCTTGTGTACAAATGAGAAACTGCTGTTACAGAGGCATCTGTTCTACAGGTGTAGCTTCCGTACATCTCGGCTTGTTACCTATGTCATCAGAAACAGCTCTTCCTGGAGGTTGGTCTCAAACACATAATCAAGATATTCATTAGTGGACTGATACCAAATGACAGAACTGATCAAACTGCCACATCACCAGAAAGCTCTGACAGTCTGAAAATAATATCAGTTCTAATATAAAAAAAAAAAAAAAAAAACCAAAAACAAGAAATTCCACTTCCACATACAGAAAAGAATTTGCTTTCGTCTCAAAATACACAATGTTTTGGTGCGTTCCTTCACATTCTCCAGGAAAGAAAAATTAGTCTTTCAATTCATCCACTTTTCTGCAAGAAAACCCAGCAAATGGCTACTGTATCTCAGCCCCTATAGGGTTTGACTGCAGGAAGATTCACTCCACTGCTCTGGACACTTTATAGAACAGGGCTTTACAAGGCTGGTTGAGCAGAGGGGTTTTATTTCTTCACATCCCACCCTATGGTGCCAAAAGCCTTCTGCTCCCTGTGTTTTCAGGTTCTCAGCTACATGACAGCTTAACTGAGAGCCCGAGGTCCTCCTGCCTTACAATAGCTCAACTTCTCCAAAACAGGCTACGGAAACCTACTGTTTTCAGTAGCTGATTAATAATGCAACTTCTGTTCAAACACCAGTCCATCCTGCTGAACCTTTTCTGCCACACATGGAGGTTTTGATGAAACAGCACCTTGAGAATCCCTATTCAAATTAAGTCAGAGACTGAAGAATTATTTAGGAATGACCTTCAAGATATTGAACAGTCAGGTGGTTTAGTCTTTCACAGTTTCATGGTAAAGACACTCTTCAGATTGCCTGGTTCCCCAAGTGATCTGTGTTTATTCTCCTTACTGCAGAAAGAGGTGTAAGTAGCTTTTAATAATAAATAAACACTATTGTAACAATGTTAAAGCATCCCATCTTGACATTTTACAAATAAACATTACAATTGTCCTATTTCATAATGCCTTTCCATTTGAAGTGACTTTGTAGAATATATACAATTACAGTGTTGAAGAGGCAAAATTGAAATTAAGTGAACCTGAAAATATTTGTTTTGTACTCATTTCACCATTCAAAATTTTACAATTTTTTTATTCTACCTGCAATGAAGAGGAAAGTAGAAAACTTGAAGTCCTTCCTACAACTGTTTCTCCCCATTTACAGGACTGTCTCTGTGAGCTGAGTATGGAGTGGAAAGGAGGTTGTTCCTGTGTTGTCTATCTAATCTTCACTTTTAAATGCAAAACAGCCTCTGCGACAAGGCAGCTGTCACTTTTGAGCTATGGAATATTACAGTGACTCACTATGATCCCTATCTCCCACTCACACTCCTGGGTGCTTTGCACTTGTTTTGTTCTTTGGGTTTTTTGTTTTGCTTTATCTGAAATTCAGTCATTTGGACTGAGAACTGCAGGATATAAGAAAACATAATGCTTCTGAGCTGTATTTTAAAATGTAGTGGCGCTTTACTGCTTCGCTTCAAAGTATGCAGTACACTACAGGGTTCTTAAATCCCAAATCTCAGAAGCTACTGTCTTCTTTATCTGCCCAAGAGATTAGCAACTTTCAGGAAAGCAAGAGAAGCAGGACCCGTCTCAAAAACTTGCATCGGTACAACTTTTACAACGCAGTATTTAACAAAGACATAAGCCATTCCTGTTCCATCTATCATTCTTGTGCACATGTTACATTTTATTAATTCAGGACCTCTGGGACAGTCCCATAAATCTGTATGGAGCTGGGGGTCTGGGGTGGGGAGGGGTGTTTGGTTTTTGTGGGGTTTGGCAGGGGGGTAAGGAGTACTCTGTGCTCCAACATGCCGTTGTTGCTCCTTTGGATCTTAACACACATAATACCATTTAAACATATTGTAACAACCTGCGTGATAAAGCCACTGCTGCAGCAGTTGTCATTTGAACATTAATACTGCAGCTGGTTTAAATTTCAGAAATTTAATAAAAGGGCTTTGTCTATATTAAGGACCAGAGGGGAAAAAACTTTCTTTTTTTTCCAATAAAAAGACTAGTAGAAGCACAAAAAAAAATTTGAAACAAGCAGAGATGATCTCTAGAATTCTTAAAACATACATCATAAGAACTTCTCAATTTAGAGCCATCTCTGGGAAAACAGAACAAAATCAATCCTATTTGTAAATATAAAAAAACCAGACCTTGCGAGTTTTTTGCATTTATTTAATCACTAAATGAAAGGATTCGAAAGGTCTGATTCACTTGCTGGGGTTCAACCCTGAACATTTTTCTGCAGTTCTGTCATATAGGAGTTTAAAACTCCAACTCTGGCTAACCCTTTTACACTTTCAGTAAAAACTACTTGCAAACTGTCACTGAGAAGGTTTCCAGAAGGAGTCAATCAGTGCACGGGGTGCATGGCTTCCTTCTAGTCTCCCCTTTCCAGACTTCTTTCTCCACATATTCTAATTTGTCCTTGTCCAATTGTACGTCATTTTCTGACAAACCTGAAAACAAAAACCTGCTGGCTAATTTACAGCACCACCATTAAAGGAGGCCCCGCATGGACTGCGCATCATTAGAAAGTTGTCAAGTATTCATGGAACAGACTTTGGGTACTGAAGAAATGCTGTTGTTTGTTGTTCCTCAATTAGGTATATTTGTTATAAAAACAGCACAAGTAATGACGCCATTAACTGATTTATACTAAGTATGCAGAATGAACTCGTCCTACTCTAGACATCAGAAAATCACATCAAAAGTACTGCTGAGAACGCCTGAACTGCAAGGGAACTTCCCATCTGAAATCATGTCAGAACAACTGCAAGGAGAAGAACATGCAATGAAGGAGTAAATTTCTGGTGCCTGCTAAGGGATGAACTGTGATCGTCATTTTTCCAGTAGAGGAGCTACTCGGAAGTCACCGAAGTTTCTAAGGACTGAGCTCACACAGCAGTTTTTTTTCTCTGTAGGGATACTACTAGTATCTCTTTCATCCTTCTGATCCTTGTGTTAATATATTCATTATCCTTCAGCCAGAAGGGGAACTGATGACTAGACAGCCAGGAACATGGAAAATTCTTTTCATTTCCATGCCTAAATTGTTTCCAGTTTTACTGTTCTTTGCAAAACTGAAATGCCATGCAAGTAGCCCAGGTTTTATACTCCACTGAAAGCTGTGAAAAGGATGGAGGTTTTTCTCATTTAGAAGATCATTACTAAATTCCCTTGAAAACTATTCAAGCAGCTTTTAATTATCTGATGTATTATAATGATTTACTAATGGTATAGAAAAGGTTATCTCATTTTTTCAAGTCTGCAGTCCTTGGGAAGTAAATTCATACAGGCCAGATACATATTCAACAAAAGCATATATGCAAATCAATTATGTTGCACTGTGAGTTCATTGCTTCGATTATTTCAACTGGATTAGCTTTTGATACTGGATGATAACCAAGTTATATTTTCATGCCTAACAGAGAAAAAATACATCTTGATGACATTTTGAAGATTTGGAATATTGCCTAGAAATACTATATTAAGTAGCTATGAGACATATGAAGACATTAAGGAGTCTAGAATTAATACAAAATCTAACTGAGCAATTTAGAACTACTTTCTGACCTGCAAAGAGAAAAAGAAAGTACACAAGCCAGCTATGAACAAAGTTTGGGGTTTTCAGGTTTAAGACCCTGGAAACAATAGGGCAAATTCAAAGTTCTCTGAATAAAGTGCTGCTGATGGTAGACTTGAGCTTGTGCTATCTCACACACTGAAAGGCAGAAAAAAAATCTATTAATGCATTTAAACATTTTTAGATGACAGGTTTTTCAGCACAGGGAGAGAGATTGCTCGGATAGCTAAGTTTTTCCATTTAAAAAGTTTTCACTTAGTCTATTCTTCCACCTGGCCACACTCAAAAGAAAAGGTCATTTCAATAGATTAATTCATTCATCTGCACCTTCTGCTCTCCTCTTTGCCTTTTATTTTCTTTCTTCCCAGGAAATACCTCCTCTGATGAAGATATGCCGGCATAAAAACCTGAGGCAGACTGAAATCAACTCCAAATCACAATTCTAAGGCAAGAAGGAACTCGTGCAATCAGTCATTTTAACCTGCACAAAGCAAACCACAACCTTCCCTAAATTCATATCCATTTCAAGTCCAGCAACTATGATCGAATTAAATCTCAGAAAAACACCAATGACCTAAAAAATCTCCTCCATTATGGAATTTTCATTGGCAGAGAATGCACCATGGCTCATGATAAGTATTTCTAAGGAAAATTCTGTATTTACTTTATTTTCAATTTTTCTCATTTCAAATTCTAGCCATATGATTTACTATAACTTTCCTTGCTAAAATGAAGAGTCTTCCACTTCCTCGCATCTTTTGTGAAAAACTGAAGACACTGCATTTGTGATTTCTTTACATCCCCCACAAAAAAGACCTTGTTTACTATTACTTAATCCATTTCTTAACTCTTCTCTAGACGACAACCATTTTTCAAAATAAGGATTAAACATCATAATGGAATATATTATGCTAATAAATGTTGCATCAAACACTTAAGCAATCTAATCCTCCACATATTACTCAGTACTGCTCTGTTTTTTAATTCAGAAACTATAATTTCAGATGAGCCCCTCATTTCATGAAGGATTTCTAATGCCTAAAATGATGCTTTGTATTCTATATTTACTAATTTCAAGGCTACCACCTAAAGAAAACGTGTTTTGATAGAAGCAAATGTGTGTATAGTAGGTATGAAACCTAGGCTGCATCTAACTGATCTTTTAAATGACAAGAATATCTTATTTTGTGTATTAAATATATATATTGTAAGATATATTTGTGGACTTGCCAAATTTAGAAGACACTCCCCAACTCTTCAGATGCCACAGCCTCTTTTAGGAACCTATTTTCTCCTTCCTTTCTCTCATTTGTCTTCTCCTTTTCTTCAAGCACTTTTTAAAAGAGCTTGTCAAATCTGGTTTATAGCTTAGACAGGGGGAACAAAGGGCAAGAAACATCATTAAGTATCAATCTTCTAGCTTTAACAGCCTAGGTGAAGGGATCTTAAGGGCCCAGAATTCAAAAACGTGATCTAATCTAACAGTTATGACTTCCCCTTTTAATTTTTTTAATGGGGTCTAAAATATAAACATGTTTGCAGGGGGAGGGGTGAAAGTTAATCCTGGTTACCATGTCACTCTACAAATCAAAAGCAAGCAATCCATTACAGATAGTTTTGAGGGCAACAGTACTACAGTGGTATTCCTGATGGATTTAGAAATTATGGTCTGTGGAACTTCACAGGCATTAAGCATGAAAATAAAACCATTAGATCTTCTCAACAAATGGAGTCACTATTGAAGGATATATTTTTTTCCTGCTCACAGTTGGGTTTTTATTTTTCCAAATTGGAAACACACCACACAGAGGAAGTAATAACATTGCAGTAAAGTATTCAAAGCCCAATTTTTATTCACATTGATTATCTTTTACATTTTGAAGTATTGCCTTTGTACATCCATCTGTAAATGGTTATCAGATAGGAATTCAAACTCCTTCGTTCATTAAACCATTTTGTGAGAACACTGCTTTACTTTTGTTATATCTTTGGGCAAAGTGGAAAGGAAATATTACATGTATGGTATTTCATTCACCTTCCAAATTCAAAATCTGCATTCCTTTTTCTGAACTTCACAAGTCACAAGAATATATACATTTTTAGTCTCAATTTTACCACTAGAATATGAAGTGTACACAAAAAAAATGCATTTTCCAATCAGAATCTGAACGGTTTCATGAGCACCTGACCCTGACTTTCTCCATTTTGATTATATCAAAATTATTTGCATGTCCCCAAAATACAAGAAACCACCTTTTTTAGATGATGAGTAGATGACAGGCTGCAAATAAAGAATGAGGGAACTTTCCAATAGCAAAGTTAAATTGTTTATGATTCAAAACAGTGTCCATGAACACACCTGGTCCCATCATACCAAACAAATACATTGTGATGATGAGGCAACTAGGATGACATACCTGATTAACTATTGCTTAAAGGACAAAAAATGCCTTCTCTCGGGGCACTCATTCCAGATCTAAAGTGTACATCCTGATCGTTTGACCATCAACAGCTTTCGATGTTATTTGGAGTGTGATTCAGGCAAACTTTTGTCCTTAGTAAAGTACTAAATTAAGTACTGTGTCATTACCACAAAAAATATTCCTGAGTACACATGGCTTTGGATTGGGTTTTTTTTTGTGTAACAGCTAGGTAGAGTAAACTACTTACATATCTTGGCGTGTAGGAAGATATACGTAACTTCTTCCACCATGTAAACCCTAGAAAGAAAAGGCTTCCCAAAGACCAAGAAAAAAAAGCTATGCCATTTTTTGTCATGTAATTTGTTCTGAGTTTGCATACACAGACACCCTACACAGACATTTCTGCAAAGGATCATTAAGTAAAATGTACAACAAAAATACGTGCATTTTAATATAACAGCTGAAAAACTAGAGGTAACACTTCAAGCTGCCAGTCTATTTCTTGCACATTTGCTGCAGAAGTTCATGTGTTCCCTCACTTGTTTTCAGGATACTAAAACAAATGCTCTCATGCAGATATTGGTCAACTATCTTTTTAACTGTTCCCTGTTACATCTTTGGGGCTTCATTTTTCAGGGTGCAGAGTGCTCACAGATCCCATGAATTTCCTAGTTACTGTAAACAGGACTATTGCAGGCAACAGATTTTATCTAGCTGGTGGAGGTATCCCACAAAGATTCTGCTACAAATGCCAGCTGTATTTCTTTGATAAGGCAACATGCATTGTAAATAAACAAACAAACAAAAAATAACCAAAATGAAAAGCCTTATCAAGCCAGGATGTTTAGCAGAATGGAGAGAAGAGGATGATGGAAGAGGAAAATACGCATCTCAACAAATTACTGGAAGGCACTAATGGAAGAATGAGGGCAAATAAGAGTCTATACAGAATACAGTAAAGCAACACAACTGATCAATTAAATAACAAACTATTAATGGTCACTGTAGTCTCCAAGGGACAAATTCATGCAAAGTAGTGGAGTTATACATAAATGACTTGATGCATTGACTATCTTATGAGTAATGACTGCAGAATCAGATGCTACAGTCTTTGGATTTATGTCCGTCACTGAGTTGTTGCATGGTGAATCATATCTAAGCAAGAAAAGAAAGAACCTAAGTCTACTTCTGAATCTGCTTGATCTCTTTCACAGAAAAATACTATACCATGACAATTATTTATTTATAAAAGCAGTATCAGTCTATAGAAGCTGTTGATAATACAATAATAATTGTTGGTAATACTGCTCTAAAATAAAAAGAAAAATGAGGTAACAAAGCAAAATAAAAGGGAGATTCCTTCAATAAAATTTGCTTAATAGTTCAATCATTGCAATTTCAATGTAAAATAATCTCCACAAGGACTCTACTCTGCAAAAAACAACCAACAATTAGCATAGTCACTGCTGCAACTTGCAGAATCTGACAATGAATACTCAATAAATCATAGATGGAAAATTTCTAAAGGCTTGAAAGAAATTACATGCATGTGTTATCATACATAATGAAGCTCCTTTCGCCATGCTCACACATGAAGTGCTTCTCATGAGAAATACTATTTTACTTCCATTTTTCCAAGGTTTTCTCATTTATTTAAGATACAAAATTTCTTTCCCAATAGCCATGTTCAAATTATTATTAAGAGTTACTTCATATGTAAGTACAAAATTGTGGTTTCTATTATGAAGTAGAATAAAATAGACTGCAAGAATAGCCATAAGATATAAGCGCCCTCATAAATCAATTTAATTTCCCTATACAAAATATACAGCTTTGCAATCACCTAAAGCCTCCAATAGTTGGATATATGCATCTAACATGAAATTGAAGCTGTATAAGCTACATGTTGGATTTTTTTTAATAAGATTCATGAACGACTTGCTCTGCCTTTTGCAATGTGTAGCAGCACTGTAGAGCTGTCAAAACACTAATCATTGAAGAAACATTCCATAAAGAGCATTGTCTTTGTGGTTTTGGTTAGCATCACCTTCTGTTCCATGTTGATTTTTGGCCATTTCTTAGTATCTACCATTATAATAGTAAAATGATTACTTTCTACCAGTATCCGAAATAGTTCATAATTACCAAGAATCTGTTCTTCTGTACAATGGTGTTAACTAAATAGCTCTGCCAAAGGACTTCTATAAGGTGATGATAAGATTATATGCTGCCTGAACAGCACATACTGTATAAGAGTTTTCTTCTGATAATCTGAGGTACATCAAGATAGATGTTTACTCAAGCAAGAGACAGGTTTCCACTTCAGAACAGGACTTCCCATCAACACTATTCATGCGAAAATAAAACTAAAAAATAAAAGTAAACACCTTTGTAAGTATCATGTATTATCTCATGATGTAACTTGGCAGAGTGGAAGACTTCAGAATGAGCAAAGCATAAAGGCCAGCTATATACTCACGATAAACCATGATTATCACGCACTGTTAACTACACTGAAGGCACCTGGCCACAGCTTACACGGGCAGACCCAAAGCGGTGCAGATCTGCAGACAGACCCAAACGAGGTAGCTCAGGCGCTACTGTCACAGCAGTCACAGCAGTCACCACGGACAGGTGCCAGACAGCTAGGACCTACTCTTTCGGTGGATTTTGTTACATACTTGAAGTCCTCCTGAGGCTGTAACTATACTAATGCTATTACCATCCAGCCTAATCCATTTACTTCAGCTCTGCCTATGATGTCAAGCAATGTATTACTTGTAGACACATCCGTGTTACCTAGAACAGAGGAATCACACGATGCGAGTAAGGATTTTCAACCCACTCTTTAGTATTTGAATAGCTGTCATGGTTGTAGGCTCCAGGCGTGTTAGGTTTCTGCACAGGCACTTTCTAAACAATAGGATGCCTGGAACAGACAATTTCTAGCAACAAAACAGTCGTCTTCCTAGATCAGCTGCTTTAGTTGTAGGTAGACGTAATGAAAAGTGAGTTAAGGGAAAATATAGGGGAAGGGAGTAATTGAGACATTTCCCATATTTGTTGCTGAGTTATTTTTACAAAACCCCACAAAACCTAAGAAATTCACTCTTCAAAACTCATTTTTACCTAAGATAGTTTTATGCCTGAAAGTGCTCAGATTTGAATGCCAAAACCTTAATCAAGCACAATCGCACTGAACTCTAGAAACACTCCATTTTCTGTCAGTCTATTTTTTCCAAACCAAATCAAAACTTTCAAGAAATTATCATTTTCTTGCTGGAAAGTATGCTTTCATTAAAGCAAAAATGTTTACTACTATATGCATATATAGGTATATATGTACGTGTATCTCACCTCAAAGACAAATGTTGGTCATTTACCCATATACCCAGGGTGGGTATAATTCACTCTCTCATTAAACCCCACTATAATTTTGTAGAAGCCGACACGAGAGCTTAAAGAACAGTTGAGTGGAAAAGTGCTAAGGTAGTAGCATGGCAATGAAACTAACAGGCAAAATTCTCTCTACCATGGTAATTTGTACAGAGCCACAGATGTCCAGGAAACCAATGTACCAACACTTAACATTACACATTAAGCATTTGCATATGTGTTTTATGTAGCTACCAAGTCGTGTTTGTAATGTTCCGTAGCCACCCTTAAAACATAATAGACTCGTTCATGGTAATATTACTTCTGCTCTTGTGGGGCTGTATGTGGAATGCATGAGTAACTGAGAACAGAAACAGGACAAAAGGGGAAAAAAAAAATCTATTTCAGTTACACGTGTAAAATTGCATTTAGTGAACTGAATTCTGCCAAGCCAATGGAACAGCCTGTGACACAAACCACTTTAAAATTAGGCCATGAGAATCTATCCAAGTCACAATCTTTCCAAAATGTGAACACATATTAAGAGCCTCTATTGCTCATAACATCATATTAGCTCCATAATGCTTTGGTCCTGCTTCATGAACAAAGAATGCCTTAAAACTCAACCAAGTAGCAACACTAA
This sequence comes from Opisthocomus hoazin, assembly GCF_030867145.1. Classification (NCBI taxonomy): domain Eukaryota; kingdom Metazoa; phylum Chordata; class Aves; order Opisthocomiformes; family Opisthocomidae; genus Opisthocomus; species Opisthocomus hoazin. Next base: position 80,968,284 of record NC_134418.1, read on the forward strand.
CTAGGAGCAGCAACTGAACAGATTAAATACACTTTTTAATATCTTTCAAGCTGCACATTGAAAAAGAAATCCTACAAATAAAATAACTGCAAAAGCGCACACTTTGTGTGTCCAGTGGCTTTTCAAAGGCTTATACTGTGGTGATGAGTAGAGCTTTAATAACTCTGGTGATACTATCATGTTACAGCATAAATAAGATATGGAACATTTGGAGAAGTTTGAATTCAAAAGGACTCACTGATTGGCAGACAGCTATAACCAGAGATGTTTGGCAATACTATCTCCAAATGAAATGAGCTCTATGAACAAGGACCCATAGGGTGAACTTCGTTTTGCTGTTGTTTTCCTTTCTCATCTGAATGCATTTAGTTACTGTAAACTGCTAACAATGAGGTATTTGGCTGACTGCGTTTACAGTAGTTTGGTCTCTCTCCATGTCTGGTTGGACAGATGTGCATATCCTAAAAACGTCTTACCATGAGACACGATGTTTGTTAACATGCACTCAAGGTGAAAGGTGTATTATGGACCAGAGCTGAAAGGTACTGGAGCAATACATTGCACCCTAGAATAGAAACGTAGGAATAGGCCTGTATATGAGAGCAGTGCATCACACAACATACATGGAAACACAAGACACACATACTGAACACAGGCTTCAACACCAACAGCTTTCTTACTTGGACTTCTAAATGTCTACATAGGGCCTATGAGCCATTGGGTTAGTGCATACCCTACAACAGCTTTTTTCTGAAACGATATAAAGCCTGAATTTTCACTTCTGGAAGTACTCATACTTGTCATATGACATCTGTCCAGATATGTCTGCTCCAAACATACTGGAATGCAGAATTGAGCTGCCGCACTTTGCTTGAAACAGGGTAGCTTTGGCGACGGAAGCATCTAGTCAAAGCAACACGTATTTAATCAAGGGCTAATATACAGCTGGAAAAGTGAATATCCAGGGTGAGTGACTACAAAATATGATACAAGACTAGAGAAGAAGAAAGGGTGAAAAAAAATATATTAAGAGATACTGAAAATGTACGCAACAAATTTATGCAGATCAAGGCATTCCTTCTTTACTACATAAGCAGTGCCTGGCATGTGATGTGAGCAGCATAATAATAATTTTATATATATGGAAAATATGTACCATCTGTGTTCTAGGCACGAACTGTAAAATGCAGCATAAAACAATTAAAATCAACAGAGACAAAGTTCAGGGTACAGAAAGCTTTTGATCCACAAAAATGGCAGATGTTATACTTGAGTGACTGAAGACCAAAAACACGAATGAGAGCAAGTACAAGTCAGCCTTTAAAAGTACGGCTCAATCCATATGCCAAAGAGCTATTTGGCACCTTTTTCATATTCCTAGTGAGACAGAGAAAGAAAAAGAACAATTTATTTCAAAAATTTAATTAGGTCACAAGCTAACAAAAAGTCACTAACTCTTTCTAATGGATTTCAGTAAGTCCTTCCAAGTTCAAGCTCAGAAATTCATAAAAATTTACATTGTACTGTTACTAAAGCACAGCTTTTTCCAGAGTTTTAGGCTAGTGGGCAGAAGCTTTCATATTTCACTTTTTCAGAGAAGCATCCCTGAAGTACACCTGTTCCGCAAAAAGTCTCAGGCCTATCATTCTTCAGGCAGCACAAGCAATACACTTGTATGGACAAAACAATAAACCATTTCTATGTTATGTTCTGCCTTTCTTTTTAGGGTTTAAGGTAGTCTTCTTCCAGAACACTGTGTCCCCTCAACTAGACTGCCTAGCTGCAGATTTCTTCAGTGAACCACGAGCCCTACAGATTTTCAGCTACAGCTAGTCCTGATCTCATTCTCCCTTCAAAGTCTTCCCGTTGCTGCTCCTGCTGTTGCTACCAGCTATTTCTTTACCACTTTTTCAACCTCCCTGACTGCTACTTCAGCTCTAGTCTACATTCCACCTCCAACAAATCAGATATAACAGCTTTTCCTTCATCTTAGGCCTATTCCTTAGCATGCTCTTTATCAGATATTAAGATTAATTTAGTTCACTAGTGTGTTGGGTTTACTAGTGCACACTGCTAGTGCAGTTTTATTCTTCCAGTGTATTGGGTTTACACAGCAAGGTGCTGGCAGTAGGGTTGCTGCAGGTGTGCAGGGGAAAAGATCAAGGATTGTCCCCATGCTGGACACGGACAGTTCCAAAATGGACCTGCTGCTGGCTGAAGCCGAGCCGATCAGTTTAAAAAAGGGTAAAAAAATGCTGGGCCGCAGCTGTGAGAGACAGGGGTGAGAAAAACAGTGAGAGAAATAACCCTGCCGAGATCAAGGTCAGTGAAGAAGAAGGGGGAGAAGGTGATCCAGGCACCAAAGCAGAGATTCCCCCGCAGCCCATGAAGAAGACCACGATGCAGGTTGTCCCTGAAGCCTGTGGAGAGCACCACGTTGGAGCAAATATGCACACTGCAGCCCATGGAGGAGGGCACATACGCCGGAGAGGGTGGATATGCTCTGAAGGGAGCTGCAGACCATGGCGAGCCCATGCCGGTGCTGTTTTTTCTTGAAGGACTGTAGTCCATGCAGAGGACCCATGCTGGAGCAGGAGAAAAGCATGAGGAGGAAGCAGCAGCAGAGAAATTATTGCGGTCTGACCCCAACCCCCATTCCCCATCCTCCTGTGCCACTGAGAGGGGTTGTACGAGGTAGATGAGTCAGAAGTGAAGGAGTCAAGTTGAAACTGGGAAGGAAGGTGTGGAAGGAAGGTGTTTTTAGTCTTGTCTTTGTTTCTCACCATCCTACTTTATTTTAAATTGGCAATAAATTAAATTGATTTTCCCCATGTTGTGCCTGTTTTGATTGGGACAATAACTGGTAACTGATCTCCCTGTCTTTATCTCAGCCCATGAGTTTTACCATCTCATTTTCTCCCTCTGTCCTGTTGAGGAGGGGGAGTTATAGAGCAGCAGGGTGGGCGTCTGGCAGCCAGCCAAGGTCAACCCACCACATCCAGCTAATGTTCAGATGCTAGGAACCTCATGCACACTCATCTGACTCATGGTACTCCTAGGTATTCATCAGAGAAGTAAGCTCCTACCATTAACCAGAACCTAGATGCCAAACAAAGGTTCTTCAAATGAACCTAACAACCCTTACAGAATAACAAAGCTATTGGAGACATCAAGTCTACAACAATATTTGTAACTGTACCCATCCTGCATAGGACTACTGACAACTGGTATTATTTATCATTTCCAAAACTACAAAGAATTGTACAGAATTATTAGGTATCATAGCAGGATAACTAAATTAGTATTTTAGATATATCTAGGCACAAGGCAGAAAATAAAGAATAAATAAGAATAAAGAAAATAAAGAATACTCCAGGCAAAGCAAATCCTTGGAGACTATCACAAAAAATCTCACTATAGCAATGAAGAAAGTACATCCAAGGGAAATGTCTTTGTCGTGTCTGTTCTAAAGCAGTTACTATATTAGCAGCAATATCTAGTCTGTTTTTCAGGCATCGTTACAGAGTGCGATGAAGGCTTTGGTGAAAGTATACAATGAGATGTCAATTACTAACCAGGGTATCTTCAGAAGGATTACTAATCACACATTCAATGTGAAGAATGACTCAGTTGAAAAGAAGTTATACATTCAAGTTAATCCTGCGTTTTATGCGAAATGAGAACTAAACTAAGTCCCAATATGGTAAGCTAATTGAAAATCATTTTTTGTTTAACAAAGGTATTTTCCTATGTTTTGCGTATCCAACGGATCTCTATATGTGAATTTGTCAACAAATTTCTCTTCAGATTAGTTTTAAGAGAGCTTCATGCATGCATTGCCTCTAAAATACAACTGATTTTTTATCCTTGTAAGACCAGACTTCTATTTCATTAGTGTAGACTTCTTGTAATTAAACAGTCATGTTCTCCATGAGATCTACAGCTTCAAAAATGCATGTTCTATATTTGCAGAATATTAATTTTAACAGAGTTTTTATCTTCACTGTCATTTTGCCAGTTTTCATTTCCAGTTTGACTGCATCTGCTTTCAGGAAAGAGCCACACTTACATTTGTTGTATCTCCTTGAATCACTCACAACACCTTAATGTAACTCTCACGTCAAGTGAATCCTCTCTGAGCTACATGTCATTATCTCCAGTTAAGTATGAGAAAATTAAGACCAGTACTTGTAAACACAATTGATAATGAAACACTATATATCAAATTCAAAGATTCATGAAGCCACAAAATCTGTGTTAAAATTCACTGCTTCAGAATAAATTTACGAGACTAAAGAGAAAAATCCAAGTAATCAAACAATTCGTAGTTTATTTTGGTTTTCCTGCACACTGCAGTCCAATGCTATACACAACATGATCATCCATTATCTAGAAATCTCTAGTTTGATGTGGTCCAGTAAGATGGGATACAATTGAGGTCCAGATACAGAGTAAACTTATGCTTGGAGGTGAACTGGTAACTTACACTGACATGAGAAAACTATTGTAAGTGGCAATTTCCACAGACGACGCAGCACTGCTATATATGCAGAATTAATTTAATGTAGATCAATCACTGGAAAAGTCTCTGAAATAGAGACTGTCTAATTACCACTACTACTGTTTGAATGAAAGACTACTAGGACAATGCCATGAATAGGTAATAGCAAGCAAATACCGAACCTTTCCTCTTTTTCCTTGTTAAAGGGGCAATGCTGATTGCATCAGCACAGGCACGCTGCGTCTAAGGCACCGCTGTGACTTCCTGCGCCCTGCACAGACGACCAGCACGTACGCAGTAAGTCTGATGTATTACAGCACAGGTGAAGATTGACTCCAACGTTACCTGTGGTGGCCAACTCTACAGGATTTTCTGTGGGGTTCCACAAACAGTTTTAGCATCAAAAGAAAAAGGAGCAAAAAACTCAAGTGCAGGAATTTGTTACAGCAATTTTGCAATAACTTCCAATATATCTTAGAATTCTGGCCTAATTCTGTTTCTTTGGATTTCACTGACGCAGGACTCGGATCTACTATTCAATATTCTAGAATAGGTAAGAGAGTTCTTGTTGCACCTAACTCCACATTTAAAAACTCAATGTTATGGGCAATTGAACAGGAAATAATGGCTGCAGGAGAACGCTAAGTGCTTCAGGTCTATTCTGCTGCTAGATTTACTTGCTAGGATAAACAGCATTCCTCTTCAACTGCTTCAAAGCTTTGTTTTGCAAAATCATACTAACTTCTTTGCTTGTAACTCTTGGGCTTCTCCAAACACAGCCATACAGATTTGACTACATCTGTTGAAATAATTCTCTGCTTTTACTACTGCAAACCCATTCAACAGGTCGACTTCTTTTGACTGGAAGGTGGATGAGATGATGAATGAAAAATGGGTATAAAATTCTCCAAAACTGAAATGACAGCCTTTGGTCATCACCTCGTATCTAAACAAACGTGCAAGAAATTTCATAGGATGGAGCAGCAACCCCAAAGTCACAGCTATCCAAAATAGACGGGCACTTCTTCACTAAAGTCAAGATGGCTGTGCCACTTCACATCAACTCAGTTCCTCACTCCTCTGGGTTTTACTGTAGTTAGATAAATAATGTGGTCTACAGGAAAAGCTGATTTAGATTCCATGACAGCATCATTATGAACTTCCAAGAGCTGATAGCTAAGAAAACAGTATGTAAGTTGGTCATCATAGAATCTCATATACTTTAGCTGAAGTAGAAAAGCAGCTGTTTGTTTATCTAAAGATCTTCTGCTCAAGGACTGATTCCTCAAATAACTACAGGCAGACTCTTAGGGAGTTAGCAAGGATGATATGGCATTTAATCTGGTATTTTACTAGGTACATTACCTCTTAAATGTTCACTTTTTGCAAAGTCATTCCGTAGTCACTTACCTTACCACTGAATCATAATGAACACAACTGTCAGCAAGGACTATAAGGTGATAATTAATCAATATGTACTGCCAAAAATGTTGCCATTCGATAATGTCCATTATCTTAGTACTATAAAGAATGATTTCAATGACAAGTTACAATGATATTGTAATTTTTTTTTCCCCAGATACTAGACATTGTTAACAAGCACTTGGTATCTCTTTCTGAGCCAAGAAAGTCTCTGTTTGCTGTAACATTTCTCTTTTCTGCACACTGTCATGGAAAGGAATTTTCTAACACAATTTATAGGTTAACTGAGTTATTTTATTTTTGGCAATCTGTATTAATAATTAAAATGGAAGCTCCTATGTACAAGGACAGTCTTCCACTTTGTTCTGAATACAGTAGGTCCTCACATCTGAAAGAAACCACTAGTACACACAAATACTTGATAGATTACATGACACATGGACTTTGAACATTTAAACTGTGATCTGCTGTCTATAGCGAGGGTTTGAAATGCAGGTTAATGTTAATCAAGGAATCTTATAAAATTATATTAATTTGAAAAAAGATGTGCACCTGGAGCCGACAGCCCAGCCCGGGCGCCCTATCAGACTCAGTTACTCATCGCCTCAGCAGAATTGCGAGCTACTGGATGTCAGGATTGCACTGAAGCAACCTGACTAGCCCAGCCTCTCCTCATAAAATGCAATCATGGCTTTCTGTAGGATTAGATTATCTATTGGCAGCATTAGCCAAACAGCTTTCAGCCATCAATGAGTTAATTTTAGTCCTTGATTAACTGATAGAAAAGTCAAAGAGGAATGCAGTTTTCTTCCTTTGAGGCCTTGCAGTTCATAATCAATTCCACATTACTCAGATGACAAACTACTCAAATGGCACAAAAAATAAGTAACAAAAAGGAGCATCGGCATCCTATAAGCAATAATACTTTGTGAACACATTATATATGAATTAGCGTGCGTACATTACTTTGAGTTAACACAAATATAATTAAAAATAAAACTAATTTTGCCAGTACAGCACTAACAAAGCAGGGCTAATTTAAAACTACTACTATTAATTAAAAACACAGTTTAGTTAAATGTAATTGTTAAGTCAAATTATGTCAGTGGACTCTACTTAAGAGTTCAACTGGATGAAACAACTAACAACAACCAAAAAAAAATTCTATGAAAAAGTAATTACAAAAAGCTTTGCAAAAGACTATGAACAACTTTAACATGCACCTGGCATACATTTAGAAAAAAGATGTCATCTCCTCCAGACTGAACAGTTTGCATGAGTTCCATTCTGCAGGAGTGATCCTGCAAAACAACTAGGGAATACGTCTTCGAAAATGGCACAGACACTATTTCCAAAAGATTTGGTTCAGTCATCGTATCTCTGAATGTAAGGCAAACGAAGAGTCTTCAGCTACTTTTTGATGTTTCATAGCAAAAGACTGTTGTGGGACTTGCCAAAACAAGTATTGCCTGTGACATTCTGCGCTCCTGTGAGAGTCTGCATGACAAAAAAAGTAGCCCAGAATTGTCTTGTAGCTATTACCAGACTAGTTAGTGCAACATTAGTTACAATGCAAGTTCAGATGTATGGAGACTAGGACATGTTTTACTCTCATCTACGAATGAAACTTCAACCGAGAAGGTGAAAAGAAAGGTTCATCTGTCAGTGGCTCAGGTGAAGTGAGTTAGTGGTTTATGTCTACATTTTATTTAGGTCTCTACTTCTCAGTGTCAGTTAATGTCATTTAATGAGATAACTCTATCATGTTAGGATTTTATAGCCAGAGCAAATGAATGGTTGCCATCTACCTTTAGGTTACATATTAATCCCTAAATATGGGTATTTTGAGATTTGTGGTTATGCTTATCCTTAAAAGAGGTATAAAAAAGTGAGAACTTTCTTTTCCTTTTTTTCTTTAGCTCTTCCCGTGAGATCTCAGGCATATCAAAGCCAATATTCCCTTTGACCAGTCAGTAATACAGCACAAGATCTTTGGCATACTCAAGTCAAAGTATAAAACCAAAAAGACAGTAGTCCAAAATTTGCAACCACATAGTTAAATGTGAATTCATCAACTCACCGATCAATGATCGTTGACTCCTTGATTAATTCATTCACTGATTATTTAAAAAATCTACTAAGAACATTGTAGTCCTGTAAATTCTCTCACTATTCAAAATCCATATGGAAAAACAAAGTATTTTGTATTTTAATTTTTACCTACTTAAATAGTTCAAATCAAAACAGAGAAAAAGTTGGAGAATGCAGGCAACATTTTCTGACTTTTGTATCCATTAAGAAACATATTACAGTGCACAATATTCTGCTTTCAGAACATCAGCTTTAATCCCTAAATCAACTTTCTATCATTTTGGATTCTTGTCAGTTTGAGGGCTCCTTATAAATTACTACTCCAAGCAAAAATGCTTTTTGCCACAGATTCAAAAATGGAGAGCAAAGATCCCTAACTTGCAATTATAGGGAAATGCTTTCCACTGTAACTAGCTGCCTTGCCATAAGAAGATCTAAGACCCGATCTTCTCATGGCCCCAGTTGCCCCGTGGAGCAGGCAGTTAGGAGTTCAGATGAGTTAATATAAGGGTCTCATTTAGCTGTCACAGTGGGCAAAGGGGCAAAGTTCCAGATGGCCATCCAAGGCGGGCAGACCACAGCTCCCCCTCCCAACTAAGCTAGTCACGAGGTACAAACAGAGCCCTCTGAAGTGTTTAACCCTTTATTAACAGTTTGTGTAAGCTGTTGGAATGCATAGTGACAACAAAATAGTGCTCATGGTCATGTACAGTAAAGGACATTCTCTTACAATTTCGCTAACACCCCCTTAATCTAACAACTACTTATCTCAGCAGGAGGAACACAACACTGTACTTTAGTGACTGTTTTTTCTAAAACCCTTGCTCCTTCCTTTTCTTCCTTTGTCCTTATACATATAAACCCTCCATATGGTGAAGGGACCATTTAAACTGTTCTCATAAATGACAAATGAAATATTTTCACAGACAATAAAAAGCTAATTGTCTAATCCTTAGTTCTCCAAGTGTTTTCCATTCTCATTCAGCTGTTTCTCAGCTTTTGATGTTGCTGGCTTTTCACTCTCCTCTCTGTGCTACATTAATGTAAAGATTTTACTTTCGTTAGTGCTTTTGAAACACTTTCAAAAATCAACCCATCACCAAGTTTCCTTATTACAGTTCTTCTTTTGATATTATTTTTAAATTGTGAGCACCAAAGATACGGGCCAGGCTTCCCAGAGAAACAAAACAACCATGGTTAGAAATTAGCTGCACGGGGTTGTTTTCATGGTTTAGCCGAGACAAAATGCCTGTATGGTTTCAGGAACCATCATGGAGGCAAGATCTAGAAATGTGATATTTTGGGAATCCTCCGCTAGCAGTCTGGGCCGTGACTATTTCTGCACGCTGCTGCCGTTTGTCACCGGGATCAGGCGGTACAGTTCCGCTGCACACCGCGCAGAGTCGGAGCTACCGACTGACCAAGCGGTAGCAGCGTGCAGACATGTGCAGTCCTGCGCACCCTACTGCTGCGGACAGCACGCTGCCATCCGAGCAGCAAACCATTGCCCAAACGGTGTGGGAGAAGATCTACCTGTTTTATGACCAAACTTCGAGTGTATGTGCAGATACATCGTAAGCACAATGAATATGGAATGCACTAGTCTCCATGTTTACAGCAAGGGCACAGATGCCTATGTCTGAAAATCTCCCTCTCTGAAACACCTCATACTCTCTCAGTAAGCTCAAATGACAACATGAATTTCAAGATAACAAAAGTTATGCCATTTTTCTCTCAAGGGTACACCAGGGGGTAGGGTACCATCATGCTTATCTCTCCAACTAGATAAGAATGTCAAAAAATCCCATAAACTCCAGGAGATACTCGATTCATATCAGGACTAGCAATTTTTGTTACCACACAGGAAAAACTCATAGAAGGGCTGATTTAGTTAATGTCATTTGAGAAATCCTTCAGAAAAAATAGTTACTTAGGCTACAAGGATTTTTCAAAAATGAACACAAACACATTGACAAATAATGATTCCCTATGAAGAGACCCACTTGGCACCAGGTATTCATTTTGCTATCAGGTACTCTGCCTGTAGAAAAATGTGTTTATAGAACTTCTGGAGAGAGGAATTCAGATGCTAAAAACTGCAACCTGCAACAAGAAGTGAAAAAAGAGTTGTGTTTCTGTGCCTGAATGCACAGCATGCATGGTATCTCCAACCATTAAGGAGCTCATCATCAAAAAACTTTACTCTCCAGATGGGAACTGAGGCACAGAGAGATTAAAGCCTTTCCTCCAGGCTATGCCATAAAGCTGTGAAGGACCAGGACCCAAAAAGGTTCCTTTCAGCAGTTCATATGGTCAGCACGCTACAGTGACTCTCTTCCTTGAATCATGCAACTCCTTTATGCAGGAATTTAGCCCACCACAAATACGTTTTATAGTCTAAAAAATAAAGAATTATAGTTTTGAATGATCTCTTCTTCATAAAAATACAGAGGATTGTGCATCTCTAACACCAAAAAACCACAAAAACCTCAGCAGCTACCCAAGCAAGGGGGTTTAGTCAGAGTGCTTGGAAATCACAAATTTGTTTTTATTGCAACTCATATTACTCAACTGTTTGATAAGTTCTGAGAAATATGTTATTATGAAGGACCAGTTTTATGAAGATTCAGCAGCTTTCACATGAATAGCATTCCTGCCATAACAGGACCTAATATTCTTGATATTCTTATAAAATCAGATAACAAAACCAAAGCATGTCTTTTTTAAAGGGAGAAGGTAAAAGCCTATGAGATCTGAAGAAAAAAGAACGGTATGACATAAGAGGACTATGACACCGAAACCAGTACTGATTCTTTACAAAAGTATGAAGATAATACTTCACAAGGACACTGGAGAACTGCGCTTAGCACAGAACATTTTTAATGAAACCAAGCAGGACACAGATAGTTCAACCTGCACATACCCAAAGGAAGCCTGCAGCCTGGCAGAATACCCAAACCTAAAGAAATCCTGTCCAAGGACATCTTCATTCAGGGAAAAGCTTAAATCTGCAAGGACCAATGAGAAGGCGTTTGTCTTCATTCAGTACTTTGTTATTTCCAGAAGGCAAGGGGGCTGGGGAGGAAGCTGGCTGTTTTCATTTGATCTGAAAGAATTCAGCAAGACTTATCCTCACAATTTATTCCTCCTCCTGGCTTCGGCTATGATGGAAATGATATTAAGAAATCCTTGGTGGATAACCTAGTGCTTGTGGTTTGAGTCTTGTCTGGAAGATCTGAAAGAAATACATAACTGAAATGTAACAGACCAAACCTGATTTTCTCCGAGGATACAAGAACATCATGCCAAGTCCATCCAGCCCCGCATCCTGTCTCTGACAGTGGCCAGTAGCATATGTAGACAGGAATGTAAGGACGGAAGAAGCATACAAAAATAGTTTTCTGGAATATTTTTCTCTATTCTGTATGATTTGTGGCTTCCAGACTTTCTGTGCCAGAGACAACAGCCTTCACAGATTTTCTTTTCATAAACATATCTAATTGATTTTTGAATCCCTTAGTATCTCCAAAATCCTGGGACAATAAGCTTTTACAGCTTTACAGTGTACTGTGTGAAGTATTACTTTTTGTTTGCTTTGAACCTGCCATTTGCAATTACTATTACATCCCCTCCAGGCCCTGTATAAAAAAGACAACGAACTTCATTCCCTGTTCAAATATCTATGCCACTTGCAATTTTATACACTTCTACTATCTTCTCCAGAATCCTGGAAAATGGGAATTTTGTTGTGTATTCAGTAAAAAACAAGCAAGCAAACCGGAAGGAGGCAGAAGAACACTACAACTGCTGATTCTATCTGAACATTTCATCCCCGGATCTATATTAGCATGCAGTTATTCATCCTGAAAAAGAAGCTGCACCCATTTCTCACACCAGACCCTGCTGATCTGCTGTAACTATGTACAAACCCTGAGCTACATTTGCATAGTCAAATTTTCTAGTACAGCTGGCATTCTTGCACTCTCCTCTGGCAGCAACTTTTTGAGGGGAGAGAAAGCAAACAGAATCAGGAAAAAAAATGGGATTGTAGGAAGAAAGATATTCTTCTTATAGGTGATCAGATGGAAAAGTCCTACTGCAGGGTTAATCACATCATCATTCTTTGCCAGAAGAGCCGCCTGTTATCTCTACATAAAAAGATGGCTGCAAGCATACATCTCATAAGAAAGGAATATAAATGCAAGTTAACTGTGACTCAGGTCCAATTAGCACTCTTGTCAACCTTTTTGAGCAGTTTTTAAACTGTTAATTTAGTAATCTAAAAATAAACTAAAATTTCTAGAAGAATGTTTGGGCATAGTGCATAGATAATACTCGTAATGTTCTTTTTCCACCATATAAATAATCAGAGGATACAATGGAGTCCAAACTACTACATGTTGCCGGGTCTGACCAGCAAATTTCGGAATACATAAATAAGGTGATACATTTGCCTTGCAATTTTCTGAACCTGCAGCTCCAGGAACACCACTAGAGGGGCCACAACTATTTAAAGTTTTACTCTCGATTTTATACTGCAGACACACCATGAACAGCAGCTTTCAAAGGATACGCAGCAGGTGTCTTGAAGATACTGTTAAACTATTTTCACAAAAGTCAGTCTTCAGGAAACCTAGAGCTCAAATGCTTAGACTGGGATCAGCTTACAACCTCATCAGAAAATGCCATTTTGCTGAGCCCAAAGCATTCAGCTGAAACGTATCAGGTTCAGCATCATTCTGTGTCATTTTCTACAAGACTCCTGATGAAGTCACAACAGGCCATCAGAGATGACAAGAGAGACTAAATTTTGGTGCCCCAGGAGCTCAAAAGCCACGTGCAATAGCCCAGCTGGGCTGCCATAGGGCCAGGGAAGATGGAATCCTGGTGTCCGTGGTTACCCATGCTCAGAGCCAGCTATCGGGGTGTTTGCTGCAAAACCTGAAAAGTGTTGGGCTAATTTGGCTCTTAGCAGACCCACTTTGGAGCTGCTGGGTCTAACACAGGTTTTCTCCTTATTTATTATTTGGTAGAATTTTTCACTTTATCTATAGATGCACATATATGCACATTCCCCATTCAAGTTTGGACATAACAAAAACCTTGGGGGATGGGGAATAAAATAAGTATTTGGAAGCCAGAAATACTGATTCTCAGCAACCTCCACTAGCATTGTTATTATTATGCTAAAATAAATTTGAACAAGCTAGAAACAGTCAAAATCTTTCTTTTGTAAAGGCAGAACTCCCTTTAATCTGTCCAAGTTTCTGCACTCAAGCAGATATCCTCAGTTATGTTTAGATATTTCCTCACTTATGAAAAAAACAAGCATCAAAACCCCATTAACGACCAGGCAAGAGAAGTGACAAGAAAGAGATTGTCCATAATGCACCATCTGAACATGAGGAAAATGTTTTACCTCAAAGCTGTCATCATGTTGTATACAGAAGCGTAGCTGCCTCTTTTCAAAGCTTAGGGGTTTGTCACCATCATTACCGTCATAATTATTGCAGGAGACAGTGAGAATCACAAAAGCTAGTAACAAAAAGAAGTAATCCATCTCTTCCTCTTCTTCCCTGTGAGAATCACACTGTTTCTGTGAGATAGCTCATAGATGCTGCTGTGGGGGAAAAATTACAATTGATACGGATTTTTTTTAATCAGAATTAGACAGCCTTGTATAACATTAACTTCTCCCTATGGCTTTTGTTTGGAGTGTAATATGAGATTCTGTCCATCATCCTCAATTCTCAACTTTCCTTTCATGAGAAAGAACAAATTATCTCAGTCACAGCAGCGAAGCCAACGCTGACATCTATAGTAAATTGTTGTGAGGAAGCAAGGTGTACTGCTGCGGCCGTGCACCTGGAGTGAACAATATGAACATAAAGGATTTCTCTAGGGAAATCACAGAGGCTTGTCTGAACCAGCTTCAGGAAAATAAAAGCGAATCCCTGGTTACAGACTGATTCTTCAGGAGCTGAACAGCCAGCTACTTACAATAGTAGCTTTAGAAAGCAACTTAACAACAGCCAGGCTGGCTCTGATGCTGCCTTTTCAAACTGCAATACAAATCAGTTTCAGCTGGCTGAGCATCTTTCCCACCAGGGCTACGAGTGCCTCGGATTCACACTCCTGTACAACATCGTCCAGTAATTAAAAGAACATCAGTAAGCTCTGGCTTTTCAAAGGTCTGAAAGGCATACAACGTATACAAGTGTTTTCTCTTTATTCCAGAATCCAGTTTTGCATTCCCTGAAGTCAGAGGGAACACTAATCCCTATACAGTCTTCTGGCAAAGCCAGCAGGAATTCCTGTCATTCATTTCAACACAACCAGGATTTCATATTTTATGTTTACCATTTAAAGACTACCGCCTTCATCGTTCGGTAGGAACGAAAGACTGTCAGCCCTCACTTGAAAACTGCTCTAAAGCTAGCTGTAACACGTGTTGCTGAAGGAAGAGGGGAGCTTCTGTGAGCTGGAGGCCAGACAGACAGAGGTTTTCTCACAAATTGGAGCCATGAGCTCGTATTCTCCAGCGTTGGCCTCAACCAAGCTTTGAACTTTGGCATCAGTGCCTTTCGGTTTACGTCCAGGATGCTCACTGCTGATGCAAAGTTGTCTCAAAGTAACTTTTATTGAACAGGTTCTGTGTATACTTGTCCAAAGATAAAAAATATGCCGTAGGGAGCAAATGCCAAGAGAAAGTGCACTAGTCAGAGGAAAAAAAGAAAGAAAATAAATAAAGAAAAGGTCTAATCAAAAAGATAACTCAAAAAACTTCAGGAGTCAAGTGAAGGCAAGAAATTGATTAGTAGGAATTAGGATATGTAAGAGATAAAGTAGTTACTGGGATACAAGGAAACAGCTTTTCGGTGGATCAGGAAGGGAAAAAGATGGAGTAGAACTAGTAAAAAAAGAGGCAGAAATGTTGCATTTCATTTTAATCAAAAAGCTGAGAGCTTCCCAGTGGAGTTCACTGGACATGAATGTCCTGATTATTCAAGGGCAGAGAGTATCCTTCCACTTCTTGCCTGTCTTCTGCAAATAACCAGCCTAACTAAACTATTTGCGTAAATGGAGAAAGTAAACTTTCAATAAAATTTGTGAATCTCAAAATGGAATAAGGTAGTCAATTTTACACTTACAGCTTTAAGAAGAGCAAAACTGTGTTTGTCATCAGCAAGTCACACTGTAAATACAATTTGAAAGGGGTTTTAAAAGGCCCTGAAGGTGAAAAATAGTTTAAAAAAAACCAAAAAAATCAATCTACACTTAGTTAGGCAATCATTACTAATTATGGTGAATTAATGCACTGACATATTGCAGGACTCAAAAAACCAAGAAAGAAGATGAGGGAAAATTTTTCAGCCAGAATATTCAAGGTTCTGGAAAGACTACAAATAAAGCATTCCAGTAATCTAATCTGAAATATATTTCAGGAATGAAAAGTGCCTCTGTCTCACAATAAAGAAATACCTCCAATCTAGCAAAATTACAATGATAAAAGGCAGTTCCTTATATACATAAAACCACAAGAAACAATCCTTAAAGGTAACCAGTAGATACCTGTTTGAAGTAGAACTGGAGGTCATCAAAAGTTAGAAAAATAGGACTGATATTTCTTAGCAAATTTAAGAAACCAGTCAACTAGCAGCTCCATTTGCCAGTGTTCAGAAGCACCTGAGTTTGAAACATTAAATGACCTAATGCCCACCAGACAAAAAAAGGACCCAGAGATGTCACATTTCATAACTGTATCATCAGCACAAAAATGAAAATTGACAACATGATGATGAAAAATTGTTGTTTGGCCATAATAATTGGCAAATTGGCACATCAGAGGAAAATAGTACAACTCACCCTATCACAGGGAGATTCCTGGAGAAATTAAAAATACATGCAAGTGTTGCTTTCCAAGAGACTCCAAACACATGTATAAGACTGTGCCCTGTGTGAGCTTTAACTTGGTGCATCGTTTAGGGTCATGAAAGGTTTTGCAAGACTGTAGTGGAAAATTCTTAATTCATCCACAGAAGCAGCTCAGGAGGAAAGCTGCACAAGCAGTCCTGTCCAGCAGACTGAGAAGGACAATCACTTCAAAGTAACTGCACAGTGAAAGTGAAGTGAAAGCATAATCATATCCTACTTGCCCAGCCCTCGGGCTAGGCAATTTGCTCTGCATCCAGCTGGGGGTCTACCTGCACAGTAGCACACATCGCGCAGTTTCTGTTCCCTGAAGCTGTGGCACATGCCACGGCTGGATCGTGTGCTGGAGGATTAGATTCAATAAAGCACTTGGCTGCCCACTGAAATGGTATCAAAACCCCAAATCCGGAGGTTCTGCATAAATAAGCATTGTGGAAGATGACTCAAAAACTCCACCTCGTGCTGTCAGAGCTTGATACAGCTTAAAACACTAAGAAATGAGGCAGAGGTGGGAGGAGTTCCCAAATCCCACACCTGTCTGAAACATAGTTAGCTATCTTCACAAATTTTGTATACAGAAGCCTGAATTCTGGCCATGATATCTACATGTGTTTTATCAAAAAGCATCACAAGGATTCTGCTTTTGTTTAGGTTTTGCCTTTTTTGGTCCCAGATGTGAAAGGGCCACTTCCATCCCATGGTCAGCTTTCAGCTGAAGCAACCCAGTCAGCTACTTAGTTCTAATTGTTTGGCTGTTTTCTTAAAGTGTGCATAACCTGATGTCCAAATACACAAAATGTCAGCTTTATGAATCAACACTAGAATGGTTAATAGGTATAGACTTTTAGCAGTTTTTTAGAAACTATTTGATGAGCCTCCTTCAGGCCTTAGAACAATTCTATCACTTTTTTCTTTTCCTTCTGAATATATGACCATTACTTTTTGTAGATTAACGGTGTCCAGCAACTCCATTACGCTTGACGGAGAACAGAGAGATGACAAGGAGGAGAACCTGCTAAAGAAAAATGACGACCCTCATGACAGATTGTTGTAACACGTACAATGGGTGAGCACAGCTTGAGAGGAGAAGGTACCATCCTGAGTTTTATGAGTCACAGCTTGTCACTGCCCTAACCAATGCAAAACAGTTCATTTGTCAGCATCACTGCAAAAGTAGATTCTCTAGTAAGTAATTTTACAGTAGTAACCCAGTTTTAGCAAGAATCCAGACAAGTTAGAAGGAGAAACTGTGAAAGAAATGTGGCTTTTTGTTCAATTAAGTTCTTTGATGTCATTTCACCACACATTCAGTACGCACTGAAATGGAAACATCTATTTTAAGTAATATTTTCTCCCCTTTCTCTTTTTAGATGACATCAACAGACGTTTTTGTTCTTGTCTAGGGAAGACAATCTGCTGCTACTTTTCTGTTAAAAAGTTCACAATATGGAGAAGTATCAGGAACAATTAGCAAAAAATGGTGACGTGAACTCAGCAGAAAGCCTACATAGACTCTCCAAGGAAATCTTTGGAAGCACACGGAAAAAAAGCAGCCAAAAGCACTCTTGTCATTTCATATACTCAGGAAGACTCTTTCAGGAAGTATGTAATAATTTATGGAAAAACTGTGTGTATTGCAGAGAGTCTGTTATGCGAGTTTCAATGTCAGCCCTTATTTTTCCACTCCATATTTCCGTTATTTGCATAAGCTTCTGCCACCTTGCAGCAAAATCTCCTGGGAGGGGCTACATCTGTCACAGCACGCTGCATGCTGCCTTCCTCCTTCCCCTTCCCCCTGCCCACTCAAGAATCCCCAGCCAATATTCCCTGTTGTCTCCCCAGCCTTCTGCTTACCTGACAGCTCTGAACAGAACGGTCCCCATGCAAAGCAGACGAGGTGTAACTCTCTCACACAGGTACACCAAGCAGTAGGCACAGTAGGATGATCTGTCACCGCAGCCTCTGCTAAAGCAACTGAAACTTCATTAAAAAATCTTGATTCAGCAGAAGGTACTTCTAGGGAGAAGACATACTTCTTAACAGTTTGTAGCAATCCCAGTTCCTGCAGGGCTTCCTGTTCTATAACTTTCATTTGACACTGCAGGGGACTAGATACATTTATATTTAGACAGCCAAATAATGTCCATTTCCCAATTTGCAAAGTATGTTTAATAAATACATATTTTTTAATTAGGATGGGTCATGAAGTAGCTAAAAATAGTTAATGAAACAGCTGAATTTCCTAGAAATTGAATAAATTTTCTGCCAGAGTTCATCACTTTTACTGATCTCAAGAGTTTGCCTACTCCACCTCCAAAAACGACAATTTCTGAGTAAGGTAATACTCATTGTGAAATGAAACTATTGGAATATGGCCACCTGTGACCTTAAAAGAGAGATTAGACCACCAAATTTTCTGGTTTGTTTCTCTAGGAATTCTATACACTCAGACCCCTTCTGTCCTGCTTATTTCCTTTGATTTGGAAATTTTTCTAAGACCTTTCAATTAAGGTCAGGATAACCTACCTGCTAAATAAATTGCTGAGGAGTACAAATAAAGCAATTAAGATCTCACTGACTCTGATGAAGCCCTAAAAGGAACAGCCCGGACCTGCTGGATTACCTCTTCTCCTTCAGAGAGCCTACTGTCTCTTTCATTTGGAAGAAAACATAGATGCCTTAAAAATGGAATTGCCACCAACAAGCATGTCTCATCAAAACTGCAGGTATCTGTATATTAACCAGGGAGGAGTCATGGCTACCAGAATGAAACTCTAAAGATGCCACCAGCCAAAACTTTGAAACCTCATTTTGCAATGGTAATTCGAGAGTCGTTCCTAAAAACACAAGTAGAGCAGCCCACATCCAGTCTCATGGCAAACCTGTCAATAAAATGGATGAACAGCTGCAGGATTCACAAATCACTGTCTAACTACAGTATAGCTGCAGTACAACTACAGTGCAATCTACCAGCTATTTCGTAAAGTGCAAATCTTATCAAAGTTTAAAGCTTAATCAAGACATATTAGCAACAATATCAGACTATATCCAAAAGCCAAAGAACAGGATTAGTCCAAAATTTGGGTGAAAAATCATTCTAATGGGGTCTTAAAAGAAAGAGATCAGTATTCTGTGAAAACAGTCACCAGGTAATCTGTAAATTACACTTTTCCAGCTGGCTACAGGCACCATCATTTGCAGAACATTTCAGATAAACAAAGTGCCCATACTCTGTGTGCTAAGATCCAAAAATAGAGCAGCACATACAGCCATGCACACTTTATTTACACAACCAATAATTATTCACTGTTGTAACCTCTCCTCTTTCAATAGGTGCAAAACTACACTGCAGGTGTGGAGGATTCTGTAGCCAGACACCTCAGGAAAGGACAGAGGGCCTAAAATGGTTATCATTTCCTCCACCTTCCTCTCTCGGGACAATACTACAGCTGCTTAGTCCTCTTGTGCAGCTATACCACAGCTACAGCTGCTCGAGTCGTGACTAAGAGAAATGAATCTTTCAGCTCAGGTGGTAGGAAGTTACTCCTTCCCACACAGAGATGCCTAGCCTTGCTGCAGACGCTTAGCACACAGGCACGTAGGCAAAACAATCTTGAAATATTTGAATTCACAGTCAACAGTTTATGATGTCGTTCCTTCTCTCACCAAAAACACATACATACATACCGAGGTTTTTTATTATTGTTATTATTCCTGATTTCAGTTCACTCTCCAGTGTCTGAAACTGTGGAGGAGCAACCACATCCCCTGAACAAAATTTTTGCCTCTTTCTCATGTCCTCTCTAAACACTCAGAGGTGTGTGCGAATGGTGCAGTCAAAGTATTGAGAGATCCTATCACACTGGAGATTACCAGAAATTATAGTAATAAAATCACACTGAACTGCTTTTCCTTCTGACTTATTTTACAACTGTAAGAAGTACTGCCCTGTGTCTTATATTTTCAATATTAAGAAAACACTATCCCCATCTACAAAGCATAAGGTTGTGAAGATATTAGCATTTCAGTGTCTATCCAGGATACAAAAGTAATTTCAAAATGGTAATTAAGCCTTTGAAGAATATTCAATTAGTCTGAAAAAGTACTTTGAACGAATGCAGAGCTTTCTGTCTAAACTGAATTGATATAACACTGCTTAAAATCTCTATTTTTTAAGCTTTGCTACTGTCCCAGGTTTGGCTGGGATAGGGTTAATTTTCACGAGAAGCCAGGAGGGCTGACCCAAACCAGGCAATCAAATGGGATATTCGACAGCATGTGATGCCATGCTCGGTATTCAGATAGAGGAGCTGGCTGAAGTAGGGTGATTTGCTACTCAGAAGCGAGCTGAGCATCAGGCGGTGAGAAAATTGCACACTGTATATTGTTTTTATCAGTATTCTTCTTGTTATTCTCCCTTTGCTGTTCTGTTAGATTGCTTTTATCCCAACCCACGAGTTTGCCTTTTCCTTCTGATTCTCCTCCCCACCCCACCAGGGGAGATGGGGGGAGTGAGAGAGCAACCGCCTGGTTCTTTGTTTCCGGCTGGGACTAAACCATGACAGTCACCTGTGTGAGCACCACTCTTTTTCTAAACTTTACGCTGTCAGCACAATCTTCTCCAACTACTGGAAGTCGGTTTATGGCTACCTCAGGCTACCTGAGGATTAGAAGGAATCACACCTAATTAGTTGACTGAAAGTGGCATATCATCAGCTCATGACAGATGTCACACGGCAAGTAGGAAGGACTTCTTAATACTGAATACAGTCCAAGTAAGGCAGATTCTTAAAAATAGACATTAGATGGTTTGTTCCAATATCCTTATGTTCTTCCCACATACAACCATAAGAATTTTGTTTCAGCCAGAGACAGACTCCAAAGGTTGTTAAAGCTGGGATGAAAAAATAACATCTCCACGTAGTAAGCAATGTTCCTTGAGGGGATATAAGCATGAGCTAAAATGAGTGTTTTATAATGGGCATGTTCTGGGCCTGATCAAGCCTTTTCAAACTTCACAAGATTGTGACTGTCTTAGTCCTGCTGGTGAACCATTACTCAAAGGTGTAATGTTGATGGAGTCAATGGGACAATTCACTGAGTCACTGCCTGGCACTACAAACTAAGTGTCCTTTAGCGAACAAAGGACATCAACAGAGCAGCAAAATCCTGCTCTAGAAACGCAGTGATCATATCAGGTACGTAAAGTCCTATCAATGCAGATTCCGCAGTATGTATATTTACGACTTCTACTCTCCTATAATCCATACTATTCCAACAGCACATGAAGGATGCCTTCAAAGTTGTGTAGAGATGCAAAAGAAATAAAAATAGGCCAAAGTTTCACTGCATTTAAAATCTATCTGTAAAACCAGTCCATTTTTCAGGGTGATATGTTCACACACTACAGATTTTGAGTTTTCCAGAACAGTTATTTTGCAATTGTTTTGCAACTCACATTAGGATATTACATGGTATTTTACACAGGAAAGGTTTTTTTCATTCTTCATTCAGTCAGAATCAGATACAAGTTCACAATAATCTATCACTGTACTCTCTCTGCTTCATACAATGCATTGGACATAGATAAAAATCACAATGATTCCCTTTTTAGGTAACAGATCACCTGTGAACAAACACAAAAATGACATATACAGGTTTTCATTGCTGGATCTATACTAATATGAACTACAGCACCACTGCAACTAGCATAACAACAAATGTAACACCAACAATAACAGGCTCCAAAACAACGATCACCAGGATAGGTAAGGAATTTCACCAAAAATTTAATGACCCATAATTTTGCCTCTGGACTATAATCACCTAATCAGATGGTAAGTGCTGCTAATCATGTTACAAATAGCATTGCCACTCTAACTATGAAGGTAACACACTAAAATATTTAAGAAATCCACATAAAGGCATTAGTATAAATGATTTCTGATTAGTGTCAATGCAGCCTGAGACAAGGTTTCAAACACCTGAAATCATTTCCAGCTCTTCTTAGCCTTTCCTGTCAGATATCACACTGTTTATTCCTCTCTGAGGTTTCTTTACACATACACAGTGGCCCACCTTCAAGCACACCTAGTCATAGGGCTGTAATGCTGCTCCTCAGAATAATGTTTTCTGAAGTTGTAGCTCCACTCCACCTACTTCTTAATGGTGCCTACTGTTGTATGAGTTTAACGACTACAGTCATTCTGGAAATGGATGCCTCTACGTGGAAGCATCATTTCAACGTAAGGTGCTGGCAGTCATTCAGTTCTGTGGCTATCCATTGCATTTCTTCCCATTTGCCCAGTTTCTCATATAATTAAGCCTCCTGGTTTTGAGTTTGAAAATTAACAGGATCTCTTTTCAGCTGCATTTAATAGGACTGGAGAAAAGAAGGTACTGATGAGGCGAGTTTCATGGCTTTCCAAGAAGGTATCCTGTGACCACAGGATGAGCAGAAGCGTATTGGAAATTGTTTCAGATAATTCCGGGCAGCAAATCAATCCTAACTGATCCAAGGTCAGGACAACATAATTGTAGCTTGAAAGTCACCTTCCACCTCTCCAACCCTGTTCCTATCATCTCCTGCATTGAGTGCTGCTTGACTAGTCAAGTAGAGCTTGAACAAAATAAACCCTAGGACTGTAACTTCCACATCTGGCAATGCTTCACAACACATAAGGTAACCCTATTAACCATCATCAACAAATTAGAGTTTACGTTCAGAGTTAGATTTATCAGAATGAGGCATTTTACCAGGGAAATCATAAGACTACTACATAGCATCAGGAAAAGGCTTAAAAATAAAACTGAGATACAGTAGTAATATCTCATAGAAACAGAGCTGTATGGGTAGGCATTGTGTTCCTTCCCTCACACTCCTGCTGTTCGTAGGGCCTACTGTGCTGGTTTTGGCTGGGATAGAGTTAATTTTCTTCACAGTAGCTAGTATGGGGCTATGCTTTGGATTTGTGCTGAAAACAGTGTTGATAATACAGGGATGTTTTAGTTACACAGAGTTGAGGCCTCTTCTGTTCCTCACACTGCCCCACCAGCGAGTGGGCTGGGCGTGAACAAGAAGTTGGGAGGGGACACAGCCGGGAGAGCTGATCCCAACTGACCAAAGGGATATTCCATGTCATATGATGTCATGCTCAGGAATATAAAGTGGGGAGAAGAAGGAAGACGTAGACATTCGGAGTGATGGTGCTTGCCTTCCCAAGACACCGTTCTGTGTGATAGAACCCTGCTTTCCTGGAGATGGCTGAACTCCTGCCTGCTGATGGGAAGTAGTGAATGAACTCCTTGTTTTGCTCTGCTTGCATGCATTTGGCTCTACTTTACCTAGTAAACTGTGTTTATCTCAACCCACAAGTTTTCTTACTTTTACCCTTCCAATTCTCTCCTCCATCCCACTGGCGGGGGGGGGGAGTGAGCAAGCGGCTGTCTGGTGCTTAGCTACCAGCTGGGGTTAAACCACGACAGCCACATAAACAAAACAGCTTCTATTTATAGGCAAACTATAGTAACAAACTGCCTTTAACAAAGGATACTGATCACAGACACAGAGAGGCCACCCTCTCCTATTGGGATCTTTGTGAAGTTTAGTGTCTCAAACCAGCAAAGTCTCTCCTGACAATGAGAAAGAGTTGCACGTACTCCTGCTGTTTGTGTACCCATAAGGAGCAGAAATCAATCTTTTCCGTAAAAACTGGGTGTGTATCCACAACTTGTGCCTTTTAAAATCTCTCTTATTTTCATGCAGACGGGAGATGAAGGATTTGAAAGCCATAATAACCATAAATAATCGCAGGCATGGTGTGGAATAAGGAAGGACAAGAGATAACAATAGAGGGAATATTTTTCTTCAGAGGTGATTGCTTGTCAAGTCAGTGTATCATATCATATAATATTATGTCATTTGTTTTGTGTCCTTTTTTTTATAGAGTCTGTTTTTCCTCTGTGTTTTAATTACCAAGAGCAAGAAGAGAGGGCTGGATTATAGATTACTTGTAATAATGTTGACAAAGACAACAATTTTTAATAAGAGAGAGAGAGAGCTAGGTATGAAAGGAAAGAGGATGTTCAAGAATATGGAGAAGTGTGAAAAAGCACAGGGGAACGGATATCTGCAACAGCTAAAGAGACTAATACATCAGAAACACACAGTTCAAATGACTCCTTATGCAGTAACAAAAATCTTGAACAAGTTAAAAAAAACACCACAACACTGGAACTACACCCTTGGGAACAGAATGCATCCTTCAGTAAGAGTTTCACATCCTTAACAGTAAAAAGGACAAAGCAGTGATATGCCTTCCTGATCATAAACACCATAGATTTTCTGCATCCAGTGCAATTTAAAGGCTTAAACACTATTCCCACTGAAGGTAACAGGAGGCTGTAGCATTTAACACCTTGTTAGAGGCTAGCACTGCCAATCAGGATCAGCCCTTAAAGAAAAGAAATTCTCTAATACAATGTGTTTAGCCACTCGAAGCACTGCAGTTATTCTCACAAGAGGAAAAGTGGCTGCTATTCCGCCATTAGCATTTCTCACATAATCCCAATCAAAGTTTGCCAGAACAAGCAATGCCTAAAAGACAAAAAAAAAAAAAAAAAGCGAAAACTGAACATCAGTTACCGAAAAAACCTATAAAATATTCATCAGGATTTCTGAGGCAGGAAATACAGCACATCCCAGTTAACACAGCGCGGTGCAGATGAATGATATGCAGGGCTTAGACGCACACAGTAACTCATCTGATAGCAAAGCGGTATTTCCATGCCAGAAGTGGCATAAGGCTCCCGTACATCACATGCACCATCTATTATTCCTGCTTCCCACTTGTTCAAACATTATTCAGAGTCTGACAACCTTACAGGCCACTCTCTGTTGATTTCGCTCTTTCCTCACACTGTCAGGCTGCTGCTTCTGTATTTCCACACAGCAAGCCGATGATCCAGTGTTTTCTCTCGTGTTCTGCTTAATACACCAGCGATATATTTTAAAGCACTCATGTTAGCCAATGGCACTGTAGTAATAACCCATTTGGGTCCTTTGCTATAATAATTGTCATACTGTGATTTGAATAGTGATCGAACTCAATACCTCTGTGGTAAATCAGATGCTAGAAATATTGTTGTACAAGGTAAAGAGACATGAATGCCTCTTTTTGCTGATAACTGACAAACAAAAATTCTTGCCTATCAATATAAAAATGTAAATACGTAAATAAGAGATTCAGGTGAATCAAATAACCCAAGAATAAAAAGGAAATCCTCAGTGTCTTTCAGTCCACAGCTATATACACCATTTATACTGGTATCCTGTCTGCAAAACGATGAATGATAAACAACCTAAGAACAAATACACCACAAGCACAATTGTCTAAAAAAAGATTACTGTCCACAAACTATGTAACACAGCAATTAGTAAACTGGGTAGACATTCAGGAGGAGTTGGCTCACCGGAACATCACTTGTGTGCAGAGCTTATTAAATTGTTATGTAATATTTTATTTTTCATGCATCATGTTTCATATTGGTATCCTAGATGGTGTGATATAGCTAAGGTTTTAAATTAAAAACTTAATTTGGAGGCATCTCAAAAAAAGTCTTTATTAAACAAATAGTTACCTTCAGAAAGACAAATAAGACACCTACGATATTCTGCTTCCATTATAGACGTCAGTGGCATGTTCCTATCTAGAAAACTGTCTAGTTCTGTATTATTTAACCCATGTAACACACATCTATTCAGCAGACCAGGGGATGCAGATACAGAGATTTACAACTTTCAATGATCCAGCCTCAATTTCTTTTATTTTACAACCTGAAAAAGGAAACCAATATGCAACAAATTAGAGAGGACTCTGACAAATTAGCACAGTGCTAATCTATATCTTTTTATCCTCAGCATAAAACAGCCGAAAAATCCATCGCTATCAACTCAGTTGTCATAAAGGGACAATTTCTTTAAGTGTTGCAGCAGAGATAATTTCTTGCTTATAGGGTTGAATATCCATTGTACCTTGAACTATTCCCGTAAGTACAAGTTCTGCTCACAAATCCTGCAGAGTGTCTGAAGTGACAACGCCGTACTTTGTCAGAGGCCAACCCTATTCTCTGCTTGTCAAAGAATCTATCAGTTTTGGAGAGGCTGGTGAGAACTAAATAATGTTTGCATTTGTAACATAATGTGGCTAATTATTAATCACTGGCACAGTTGCACCAACGAAACATTTACAGTATACTTTTTGTTCATAAAGTTTCCCATTTTTGTGCATCTTCCCCAACAAAAAGGAACCAGCAGCATTCACTCTTCAAAGAATAAAGGAAGAAACAGAAAAGTACTTGGAGAAAAACATCTCAGACCAGAAAAAGGATTTATGAAGCGGTAATAGGAAACAAAGAACCGAGACTGCAGAAATCCTAGCAGAATGTTAACCTCCCAACAAACTGAGCCTAATGCTCCACTCACAACTTTAACAACTCTTTGATACATAACAAAAAATATTTTTCATGGAAATGGGGTGTAAAAGAGGAGATGCATAATGTATGAGACAAAAGCAAATTATCTCCATTCCCTAAGGGAATGGCTTTTGTCGCACATGTAGGTCATGCTGGCATTCATATTTTCAGCATTCTTCATAAACCCATTCAAGCATTATAGATTATTATGTCAAACTGGTACAGTGGGATTTTTTTATTGCAATTAATATCCCTCGTAAGGAGCTTTGTCGAATGAACTCAAATATCACCAAAAGCAATTAAAATCTATCAGAGATGTGAAATGGAAGTTTAAGTTAGCTAAGGGGAAAAGTGGTGCAACATACTTTTCCAGGATATGAGAAGCAGGGCAGAAAATTAACAGAAAATCATACCAGCAAGGCGTGAACTTGGAAGAGTACGAAAACAACAGGCAGCTTAACAAAAATTGTTCACTGGTAAGAACAAATACATATGAAGCAACCAGAGACAAACCCCAAGCTTCTGTTTTAGCAATGCTTATTTCAGGGTTATTAATACAATGAAATGAAAGGGAAGAAAAAGAATAATCATGATTTCAGTAAGTAGAACTCGAATCTCTGGATGTCCAGTTTGAGTCATCATGGAGAAGTATACCTTGATACATACGATGCACAAGCCTGCAACATTTTTTTTTAATGTAGATCTGCTTGAAACTCTTTGCTGGATATTATTTTGCAGTCTGTTTTAGTCTAAATAACATGAACTGTTATAGAAATCATGTAATAAGCAAAGATGTGATTAGTTTCAGTCACACAGCTTCATGCTGGTTTACTTGTATTTTAAACTCAGAAAAAATAATTTATCTGAATTGTATACAACTATGTAATCAGCATAGATTTTTAAACTCCAATTTGAAAATAGATACACATGCTAGACAGTTTTTTGGGGACTGTTTAAATTGTAGTCCAAGTCATAAATCATCCATTTGGTCATCCCAAACAAATGCTGACTTCCCAGCATTTTTATATCATATTGTACTACAATATTTCTTCTGCTTTTTTCATTGCAAAGTTACCTTCTGGAATTACCACATTGCAGTTGACTCCTGTAGGTCCCAACTTCCTCAAGCTGAAAATACCCAGAATCCTTTTTCTAAGCTTAACTTCCATCTTCAAAACCCACTCCGTTAGCTGAATTTAGGCAAGTCTCACCGTAAACCTAGATGGCAATGGAAATTTAGCAGAGATAAGGCACATTTCTGCCCCAACAAGGTGCTTTTGAGCTCTTCAGTTGCTTAGGCAACAAAGAACTTTCAGGCTAAACCTGACACCGTTCGGATTAAGTACTGCTAGCATGGAGACAGCTTGATCACTCCGTAGGATTTAGCAGTATTCAAGCGCCTAAACCTCAGTGTAGGTCGAGAATTTAGGAGAGCTGGATCTCGCACTGTATGCTTACACACAATGTGCACTCTGGCTAGTAAGTGGGCAGCATGATCTAAGGAAGAGATTGTGCACATACGGGCACCTGCGATCTTTGCTTTGGCATTTCTTAACTTTACACATGTGGACTTCACAGTCTTAATACAATTCCTCTAAGGCAGTTGTTTTGTAACCCACATGGAGAAAAAGCTTATTTATCTTTGCTATTTGTATCAACGTAAACTTCTGCTCTATAGCAGGCATGAGATTGAATCCCTGATTAAAATCTCAAAATTCATCTAACCCTAAATTCTCAAGTGCCATAGATAGAATCCACAAAGATAACAAAACAGCAGTGCTTTTTTGTCTCAATTCATGAAGACACTCATGAACAGTAATATTTGCTAATGCCAGTCCTGGGTCACTATTCCACTCATGAAGACAGATTTTGCAACAGCATTTGGCTATCAGCAATGCCCTTCCATCCTCTCCATTTAAAAAAACTACTTTGATGCCTCTTGCTCATTTCCTTATTTCAACAGACTGCAATCTATTTCTGCCTATAAGATCACCAGTAACTGAGATATCTTCCACACAAAATGATAGAATTTTTTTCATAAAAAAGCCATGTACAGCTACTGTCCATAGAGTACTGAAAGTATTCTACACCACATTTAGCAAATTGATGAACTAGCTGCAAGTCCCTCACCTCTGTCTCCTCTAACATCTGTATCCTATGAGACTGCTTATTTTAAACTGGTAAACTCATACTGTCCACCCTTTCTCTAGAAATCAATGGGATTTCCTGCAGAAAAAAGTGACATTCGTATGAGGAAGGCTGTGACACACCAGCCTTATAAGCAAGTAAATTACAGCAAAGTACATAAACATACAGCAGGCCACGTCACAAATAATAGCATTGTGAAACATCATTCTTTTTTAATTTATTCAGGTACAACACTTCCATCTGATACATTTGGTTCTGATTGTGTGATAATACAAACAAAAGGATAGTCCTGTGGCTGAAGAATTTAATTAAGTCAGGAAACAAAGTTAGTTTTGTCCTCAGCTTTACCAATTTCTGTGTGCCAAGACCATTCTCCAGTCTCCCATGACTTCAAAGGAAATTAGGTCTGCTCAGAAGCTCTGAAAATTCAAGCATTTATTTAGGAACTTAGATGTGGTTCTCAAACAAATGATGTGCCCCAAAACCTGCTCTGAGGGTTGCATTCCCATCACTGTTTTGCACTGCAATTTATTACAAATAGTATATGATCTAGGTTTTGATATCATATGCAAATTCTACATGCAGAATTAATAAAGAATATGCAACAGATATCTTTGTTGCAGGGTTCTGAAATGTAAATAAAAAATAAGAACTCTCCTGTAAGTATGGACTAAACCCATATAAAGCAAAGAGCGGTTCATTTCACTGCCAGTGCCCCGTTTAATGAACTCCGTCTGTTCTGAGCTTCCCTTAGAAGCTGCATTTCTGCCATTCACTGAAAATGAAATAAACACTAAAATACTGAAAAACCATACAGCCACTTTTTAAAATTGCTTTGCACCATGTTGTCATATGTCAACCAACTGGATATTATATGTTAATCCAAAACCAACTGGATATGATATGATATGTTAATCCGAAGATAAAAGCCTGAACGAAGTTACAAATGGGTACATAGTTTTCTGATAAACCTTTTTTTCCCCTAAATCAATATTTTAATTGTCACTAAACTTTAAAATCTGCATCAGATATTCAATCCCAGTTCCAGCCATGAAATATCTGATAAAGCATCCATTTATGTTTGAAATAACATAAAACCATTGCAGGACTATTTCACAAAAAGCAATTTTTCCAACTGTTCCCCTTCTATTAAAACTAACCGTATGATCAGAATGTGCATGGATTTACACTTCTGAGTTCATAAGAATTCCTTTAATGCCCACTGATATTCTCATATTTATAAAGGTGTAGCTGAGACTCAAATCTGCCCCTTTGTTTACACATAGAAAGACAGCCATAGGAGCCGGTGATCAGAAAATATGCCTATATTTTCCTGAAAAACGGCCAGCTGCCAGCTTTCTTGCTGCCAGTGTATCAATGCAAGAATCTGCAGCCAGGCTTTCACAGGACACAGAGCCAGTACAATTTAAAACTGATTAACAAACAACACTATAGTCAGTGTAATTTATTTGGAGAGGAGAAAAAGATGGAAGAGTACTTATATTTCAAAAGCAAGGATTCAGGCATAAAGAGTCGGCATGCCTCCAGTTTGAGTGAGCACTGCAATGAAACTTTCATTTCCGTGACAGTAACAGATTTTTTATTATTTTAAACACTAAGAAAGAACAATAAAAGCTTTGGCCAAAATATTTAAACAGGAGCATGTATAAGACAAAGCACGTAAATCCTTTAAACCTCCACCCTTTAAAAACTGTTACTTCCTCTTGATACCCCAACAAATCCACGAATACAAGATACAAGCACCAGGTATTTACACTGACAGATCACAGCGGCAAGTGCCACACAGGGAGCCTACACGCCAGTTTAGAAGGAACTCTAGGGTAGCACGTCATGTTTAGACGCGTACATGCATTTCAAAACCTGGATCAGGACATTAGGAGTCACTGAGTCTATAGGTCTTCACAAAGAACGGTATAGCTTCTCTGCAAGCCAGTCATCCACATTAGCTGTTCTTCCCTCATGTTAGCATTATAGCTTATTAAAACCAGCTAGAGTATAAAAATGCAGTCGAGAGAGAAGAAACAGGAGGTGTGGTAGAGAAAACCTGTTAGTGAAATGCTAGGCCAGGTGATAATTAAGAGCTTAGGATAAATTTTAATGTTTTGCTATTTAAACTGACATTAAAGTGAATCTCTAGGAAAAAAAACTCCATTTGGACTATGTGCTGTGCAACCACGAGCTACAGAACGGGAACAGGATGGGCTTACACGTGTACCCTGTCTCCACTTAACCTCCTGTAGACTTCAGATTGTCAGCAGTACAATGTGTTCTAATTTAAAAGGCTCTGTATTTCAGAAACTTTTCAAAAGTTTACCACAAAAGCACAGCAAATCCAAGAGTGGTTAATAATTTTGCCTCATTTAAGACTTGTCCCATGGCACAAACAAATGCCCAGGCTCTCAACTCTGTAAAATGTATGTCCCAAACGGGAATCAAAACAAAATCCAACCTTCTTACCCAAGATACTCAGTCTTTCCTTGCTATCCTTTTCACTAGTAAGTGAGAAAAGCACTCATGAAAACAGAAAATCTGCATTAGCATGAACATAAAAATCTACAGATCAAATTCTGTTCTTACTGGTAACATCTGCAAGACTTGTGTGCAAAACAATCATATTCATTCATTATTAAACAGTACCCAGCACACATCAGTACATCCCCTAATATCTCAGTGAGAATGGCATGACATCGATCAGAAAACAGGAACCTTTAAAACACCACAGAAAATACAAACAGTAACAACTAATCGGTTGCTGAGGACTTTCAGGTAATTACCCAGGCTTCATGGCATTCAGCACTCCAAAATCTATTGGGTGGAACAGATGGGAGAAACGCAGAGACAGCGTTTTCATTGCTTTTGAAATGAATAGGTCTGAAGTTTCAGGCAGGCAGAATGTTCTAAATAGCACAATATATTCTTCAGATTTCACAACCTCATGAGAAGTATGTTTGGGTTATATTGCTTGATGACTGACTCAATTATGGCTAATGAATGATGATGGTACTTGCAAAAGTTAAAGTGTACCCCGCGCTCTACTTGTGCGATAGGTAAACAGTTGCAGACAGGAAATTGCAAAGAACTTCCCCTTGCTCTGCTGAAGCACAGCGTCGCTAACTCAGCCCTGGCAACCATTTCTTACTTTGGGACCAAAAAGTGATGCTGTCCAACACTTAGCTGCCTGTTGTTTAGTAATAAACACCTGTTAGTATTTACCATCAAAACTTCTTTGAATTGCAGTTCAATCCAGATTCGAGCAGGAGACAGGTGGCAAAGTTCTGGCTCCCAAGATTTTACTGTTTTTTTTTTCTCCTGGTAGAGGATATTCTAACCTAAGCTTTTCAGGTCATGTGACTGCTCAAAGCTGGATGGTGACCAAATTGTCCTGCATTAGAAAGTTCAAACATTCAAGAAATCAAGCTTAGCCTATTTTTAAGATTATGACATTACTGCAATAAACTTCTGAATCTGTTTTATCACAGTTTTTGCTAACGAGGCCTGTCATTGAATTTTTTTAAGGTAGGAGATGGTGGAGGAAAGGGTACACAAAAAATGTGGGAAATGTGACACTGGCATTTTTCATTCTTAACAGTGAACCATTGTTCTCTTTCTTCTATGGCCTATAAATCCAATACTAATACTAAATGCTGCAATGTCTCATAAAGTCCATTTTATATCCTGAGGGTATTCAAATATTCACAATGTTATTTAAAGAGACATTCAAATAAAATTTGATTTCTAAAATGCTGCTTACCTTCTTCCATCTTTCTCCTTTCTAACAGGTAGTATGACCTGAAAATGATCTAACTAGTAAACAAAATTAGATTCAGTAATCACAGGTGACAATTTTACTCTACTGCCTTTCTAACTGCAAAGGTGAAACCAATTAAATTAAACTGTTACTTCTTTTTATAACTAACTTTTATGTGTTTTGTATTGGTTTAACCAATGCTTCCAAATTATGTTAAGCTATAAAACAGAGACAACCTTAACGCACTAAAAGAGATTTAAAGTTTCAGTTTAGGGTTTGGTATGCTAATTAATTAATGCTATTTTCATTCCATTTAAACCTGTAATGAATTACTTGTTAGAGATCCCAGAGTAAAGGTACACTGCAGAAAACCTGTGTTAGACTGGGGCTAGATTTTAGAAATAAAAGGATAACAGTTTGCTGGTAACTGGATGCCCCTCAAATTATTATATCACAAATCCACATTCTCTGTTTTTTTGAGACCTCCCACACTACCCAACATGCTCATGCTGGAACTTGACAGACTGAATGAGACCGTGTACTCCGTATGCCTGAAAAGCGTAGGTCACTGTCCACAGGGCCTGAGATTTGTACCGTCGGTGTTGTCGCTGGCATTACCGACAGAGAGTAGAGGGGGGAGAAACGCAGACAGAAGCAGAGAAGAGGAAACAGAAGGGGAGTCTGCATGACAGCGTGGAGAGGACACCAGCAGACAGGATCGGTTTTAAAGAAATGGACAAAGATTAGGTAATTAGTGCAGCCCGATTTTCCTGAGACCCAGAACTTAACGCAAAGTTCTTCGTAAGTTTTCCTCACTCTCAGCAAATACTTGTCAGATCCCAGGGAAAGCGTGTGCCTATTATTCTTGCTCGAGAGAGCCTGCCCCAGAACGAACAACTACACTGCTAGCCCATGAAGCTGCTGGATCCAGTTCTCTCACGCTGAAATGCCATTTGGTTTCACACACCAGAATTTCAGGGGGTTCCCATAGCTTGGTTTTTGATCACAGAGACTAGTACAAAACCCAGCTACTGGAAGCCAAGACATGCGAGGATAAACTGGCCAAGGCAACCTAAATTCTGTCTCATGTCAGTACTTGTTCCAAACGGTCGTCAATTACACGAACACAAACTATTTTTCATTGCACCTTTGTCTCAGTTAGGGATTTCTGCAATATGTTCCTTTATATATGGAATGCCATGTCCTACTACCTTTAAAAATGCAATTTCATGTGTTTTACGTTTCCCTGGAATGTATAGAACAGATAGTGTCCTATGTCTTGTCACTCCCACAACACAGTTGCTACTCTCCTATCTCTAAGAAAGAAGTGGGAAAAAAGCATTGGTGATACCGATACTACAATAAACCAGTGTCTTAATTCCCAATTCTTGTGCAAGTGGTTTTAAAGAAAACGTAACTAGCCGTTATTTCTAGGCCTCTCAGTGCCAGAGGGGTTAGATATGTATTTTTTTTCTTCTCAGCACGAATAATGTAGATGATTTTAAGAAATTTATTGCATAATTACTGTGCTTTTGGCGTATTTCCTTCTGTGTGCTTCAAATTCTAAAGACCATTTCCAGTATAATACCATGGCACTCAATGTAATTATGCTGGAAAGTATTTCCGCCTTTTTATTTAAATCCTTTAGGGTGCTTATAATAGGACATTGTATCAGATTCTATTTATTTTTAAACTGCAAACATGAAATAGATGTGAATGTCACACAATAAATATATACTTATAAATGTCTACAAATTGGAACAATTACTGAAATGGCATGTATCTGCTTTTACCAGAGTCTGTGCCAATTGATGTTTTTCTTGTTTCATACTGGAAATTACCTAGTGCAGACAATTAAGACCAACTATGGTACCACCATACTCTTTCTGCTAAAAGTGTTATTGCAGCAGTTCATTCTAACCACATTAACAGAAATATTTTGACAACAAGGAGAAATAACAGCCCTGAAAGAGCTGTTACCAAATTTGAACAGCAAAGAAAACCTCTAAAATGTTACCTAACTAGATCTAGTCTGTTAATCACAGAGCAGATCTGTAACAGCAGCCCTTATTTTCCTCTGCTGCATGTGTCATATAAATAATTGCATTCAAATCAGTGTACATGTAAGGATTCCTGAATCTGGCAATAACAATTTATTATAAACCTACCTACATTTCAGGGCACAAACGTATCATCCCCCGAGCATTCTAGACAGCAAGTCACAACTGTATTTGTCACAAGTGCTCTTATCTTGTAAAACATAGCCTTGGCTTTAGGGTATTAATTGTACCTAAGATGTGTCCTACCGAGATGTTACAAAGCTAAGGCTTTGGAGGATTACTGCTGGATTAGTCGTTTTTAAGAGTTGGCCTTTAGGCGACTAAGGCTAAGACTGTAAATCTGACAAGGTACATAGTGCACTTACAGAGACTGTTTATTCTCAGTTTAAAGAAAAAGGGACTCAGCTATCAGTTTAACATGTGAGAAGTGATGAAAGTAAAACTGTGCTTTTCTTTACTTCCTGAAAGCCCTTGGTGAGATCATTACTGCATCTATAACCCTTCTTCATTCCACCCTTTATTAGCATTGATCCAACTCTAGAACTACAGCAGCAAGCTGAACCGTCACTCACATTACACAGGTTATGACCAGGTCACCCTGTTTACACTGGGGAGGTAGCACACTCATCTTCCAGAGAGACCATTCACTCATCAACAGCTAATGAATGGATTAACACTGGCAGCAACTAAGCAGGCATTTTTTCTTCCTGATTAGTTATGGTTCAGGTTAAAAGATTCAACCGTGACTGTACAGTGACAGTCCAAAACTATTTGCTTTCCCTAAGCATACAAGACAAAGCAGAAGCTACCATTCAGTACTAATACAGATCACTTTTCAATATCAATAGGCAACAGAATAATTATATGGAGTAAAAAAGAAGGTCAATCTACAATAATACAAGATTAAAACAATAATCGTAAGAAGAAGGAAGAAGCACTGAAGAAAGGCTTTCTTCCAAGACTTCACAATGGAACGACTGTCAGCTATGGAAAATTATACTCAACTACTACTACTGCCTGAAGGCATCAAAGACAACTATTATGTTGATTTTGTATGTGCCAGAATTTCTTTACATGTCAGTTACGAAGGCTGCCTGACCTTGACACTAGAACAACAAAAGACTTCGTGAAATCCGCAGACTCATATTGAAAAGCCTGCCTTAGAGAAGTGTCGCTCACAGAACCTGAATTGCTCTGAGACACTTCTAAAGACTGATGAATTTCAGCTGCTAAGCTCCTTTTAGAAACCGAGCAATCCATAAACAGTGATTAAATATGGAGGTCTTTCTCCTTAGCTACTCTCGTTAGCATTGCAGAGAAAAATGTTGTAAAAGCAATGTTTTATCCTGCTTCTGAAAATGAACCTTAAAATTAAATTATGAAGAAGAGGTCACCGTAGCTCTAGGATGCTTCCTATCGAAAGATCTCAAAGCAGTTTACAGACATGGATTAATTTAGCCTGGAATCAACAAATGTATTTCTGACTTACATGAGGAAAACTGAACAATCAGAAAAATCAGCTGAAAGGGATCACAAAGTGATTCTGAAAGACCTCAGTGTTAACACCCATATATCCCAACCTCCTGTCACTAACACAGTTAAAAAACCGCTCTTCCTTCTATCAGGTAGCTAAATCGTGTCAAAACAGGGGTGTGTAAGAAAATTAAAACATATGTGCCACAGGTGTGGAGTCAGCACACATAGCTTAAAACATTTCTAGCACCTGTGGGAATGCTCTCCTTCACTGCAAGACAGCCTCTGCCTTCCCTCAGGGCATGTCATGAGTGCTGAGCAAACCACAGAATAACCTCCACTACAAGTTCTATATACAGGGAAGGCTAATTTTAGAGCTCAGGATGCTTCAAAAACATTGATCCCTCAGCATTTGTATTTGTAATGTGGTTTTAAAAGCTAAATCATATTTTAATAAATATATATGTATGTCACAGGCTTGCTATAATGGTACCCTATATTTATTGATAACTCTATCATAATCAGTGTGCAGAACTGTCAGGAGACATTTTTAGCAGGTGAACATCATCCAGTGGATTTCTCCCAGCCTGGTACCGTGAACCTGCTATCACACTTACTGGGCAGGGCTGACACGAACTTGAGCTAAGCTCTTGCTATATCGAGGTTACAAAATTTTCATTGTCTCTCCTTTCAGGTGTCACAGAAAATAGACTGGAGTAATGTTTTGACAACCTAGCTGACATGTTCAAAACATTTGCCCCAAGGTTCTCAACAAATTGCATATCTTCAGGCTGAGCCCAATAGCACTCTCATATTCACATCTCAGACACGATATTCATATCTGATATTCATGTCTCTCAAGCTGAATAACTCTATTATTACTGACTGAAAACTTCATACTTACTTTATCAAGTGTTAGTATATAACATGTTCGTTCTTACAAGTAGGTGGTAAAAAGTTTTGTTGCATTCTCCCAATTTGTTACTTGTTAATCCAGTAATCTATTGGGATTTATTCTGATCAAAATTAATGGGAATATTTCCACTGATTTAGGAGTCCAGATAAAGCAAGTAAGCGACAGATTTCCAAAGTCCAGAAAAAATGCACTGAATGACTTGTAAAATGGTGGTTGTGCTACTAAAACATAAAACATTATTTTGATTCTTGAGGAAACGAGACCACAAACTATAGCTTCTAATTCAAAATCAGCAACATCCCCAATACTCTAATCAAGTGTAAAAGACTGTTATGGGCTGGCTAAATATACTTCTAGAATTTAAAAACCAGCACATTCGAGCTCATATTCAGCTTGGTCTTGCTTCTGCAAAGACAAAAGGCCTAGCAAGGAGGTTCAAAGCAGAGAGGAGTGAGAGTGGGGTGTGCTACATTCACAGTATTTCTCATACTCTGAAGAGGAATCCAAAGCAGTAAGTCTTGTGTTTGAGTTTTGATATAGAGGTTGATGAAATTCTAAAGTTATTCTGGTCCGAGAAAATTTTGTTTGTCAAGCCAGCCAGGACTGGCTCAATGTCAAAGATCTGGACTCTAACAAAATAACCTAGAAATTGCTCAGATTGTTCTGGGGAAAGCTGGAAAGTAAGAGTTTGTGGTCTCCCAACACTATCACTGAAAGAATTAGCGTGCATTTCCAAAGAGAGGTGCAAGCAGTTGCACTCACTCCACTTGGGTGGAGGTTCTCTTCATCTGGGCACTGAGATGATGAGGTCCAGAAGCTACTTAGTGATGGCAGCATGATGTTTGGCCTAAACTAACATATCCTGCACCCAGCAAGGCTTATTAGCTCAGATCTAGCGCCACAGTAAAATAAATATCTGGCTCTCAGATTGAGCTGACTCACAGAGCGAGAGCCGAATAAACTCACTCCCACCTGCTGCCTCCATGGAGATACAGAGGTGGAAACACCCTCAAGAGGGCCCTCATATGGCAGGAGGCAGAATGTAATCGAAGATGATGAACTTTTTTAAAAAACATCGTATGAAAAGTCACAATTAAATCGCAACAAAAAGCTATATTTAATTCAACCCCCTTTCAGAAATTCTTTTGATCGTGAAAAGCAAAGAATTGGCAGATTGAGAATTATCTACATTATTATAATTAAGGGGAGAGAGCCTACTTCTTCATGCTAAAGCAGAAGAAAAGAAAACTTAAGCAAATAAAGCAGGCTGAGTCAGAAGTGGGTAACTGACAAATTAAAGCTGCTGAGATATGCTTGCTGGAAAACAGGGAAGGGATTAAAAAACAAACTCCTGTGGAAAATCTGCTATCTTCTTCCAGAAAAGCAGAACCAATTTTAAAGGACAGCTTTCAAATAAGAGGCAAATTGGCAACTTCCTAAGAAAGTGGATAAGCTCTAAGCAGCTTGGTTTATCAAATGGAAATTTGCTTTCAAAGGGGGTACGCTGAAACAGAAATAAGGAAAACAGGGAACTTTGCCCAGGAGTGAGCCTCCGGCTTATTTGCAGGGAAAATACTGATCAAGGCTTGCCAAAACCAGAGTATTTAAGGTCTTGTTAACATAACTGACAAAAATCAAACTTTATTTTCAGCTATTAATAGCAGCACAAGAGCTACAACAACCAACATTTATTCTGAAATAGAAAGAACTGTTTCAAGTAAATTTATTCTGTCTTGAGTTTTCATCCCGTTCTTGTTAAATAATTAAAAAAAAGCCTCTATTGATTCCTGACACAATTACAAAATGACAATATACAGTGACAGAGACTTGCTCAGAAGGACTTCAGCGTTCAGATGTGATCTGATTTGAGCACTTACACACCACTGTGAGTGAAAAGGTGGAGAAAGATTCTCAGCTGGGGAAGGGACCACACACTATGGCAACTAACATACAATTTTATGCAATCACTGCATGACACCCAGGTCAGTAAAACTATCAGCAAGGGTGCTGCCAGGGAAATCACAAGACAGCACAGAGGAAACAAAATGCACTACTTCTCCTTTGCTAGGAATTCCCTGCAGACACTACCAAGTGCCCACGCAACAGCTAGGGTAAAGCTCAATACTACCTGCAAAGGGAACTGCTGCATAGTAGCATACTCTACAATTCCCAGCTTGCAGGGCGTCAGCCTTCGAGTGTGTTGTAGTCAAAGCCACAGTGATAATGACTAAAAGACATTCTCTGAAAAGTTCAAAGAATTACTATAAACAGCAGATTTTTTTAAGCTATTCTTGAAAGTCACATCATTTGCTCCTGTTTCAATTAAGCTTAGGTGATGACATCTTGACTGGTCCTATGGTATTGCACAGACAAATGAGAATACTTGGCCAATGCTTGCACTTTTCTACAGGAGTAATCCTGTACAGAAATATTCTTCCTACTCTCTCTGTTAAAATCTCAAGTCTCTGCTTTGTCATTAAATTGCATTAACATTTTCCCATCAGCCTCTACAGTCTGTCTCCACATCTCTTGCTGGAGCTCTTCCACTTTGTACAATTTAATTCAATCCTCCTTGGACCAGAATGAAGGAGATGATTGATTATAAAGACATGTGAGAAACAAGAGCAGTAACTTCATCACATATATAATTTATATATAGTGGAGCAGTCCCAACCAGACGGTTCGAAAGAATCTACCTCGAATAAAAAACCAAGAGCCTGCTAATTGGACAGTCACTTGGGTTGTTAGAAATTGGTGTTACACTCAATCTAAGGTGACTTTATCCACTCTAAGCTCTTTAATCTACCTCTGACCACCTATATTTTTCCTTGAAGTCTGTATCAACTATATGCATATGACCCATTTTGCTCTCCAAAAAGAACCGAAGAACTTTTTTGCAGAGCCCAAATTAAGGGGAAGGCAACTCAAACACGTTAAATCCACACATTTTTCAGTAATGTATGGGGACGTGCTCTGGAGAACTTGCACATGAGGTAAATTACCTCAACATGCATAATATCCTCTACTTATGTTAATCCTTCGAAGAACATGCAGGGACCTTAAGGAAAGCACTGCAGTGGTTTTAGCTAAAGTTTTTTAACTGACTTCTCGAATACACAGGTAATTTATTTGTGTGTGATAACCCTTGGCTGAAGTTGGATGAAGAATGTAGACAACAGCATGGCTACTCTTGTACTTGGAGAGAAACTACCAAACGCTGAAGAAAAAAAAAAATCTCAAAAGCAGCTGAGTTTCTCTTCCATCAGATGTTCATTCACAGATTTTCTACAGTAGCAAAGGAGATCCATGATTTTCTGAAGAACAGGAAGGAAAATCATCTGGACTGAAACTCTCCTATCATTTATATGGGCTGAGCAACACCAGAGAGCTTCAAATCAGCAATTAGTACCCCCACG
Source organism: Opisthocomus hoazin (assembly GCF_030867145.1). NCBI lineage: Eukaryota > Metazoa > Chordata > Aves > Opisthocomiformes > Opisthocomidae > Opisthocomus > Opisthocomus hoazin. The sequence continues at coordinate 81,008,485 of NC_134418.1, forward strand.
ACAGAGCCCTCGGTTTTAGCCTATCCTAGTTATGACTGACACGTTTTCCTACACGTAGCTCCTGCCGGAACAGGATCAAAGCCAATCCCATAAGAGAGACATTGGCTATGAAGCAATAAAACTAACTAGAGCACAGAAGAATTGTCACCTTCATCCGGAAAAACTGAAGCTTCTAGCTTTGAAAGGGCTGTAACTGCCAAATTTAATGGCTTCACTTGACTTCACACAGCGCTTCCTGGTTTACAATGACAGCAACCTGTTAACTTCTGTCTTCATCTCAACAAGACTATACGTCATGTTAGCAGCTTAAAGAAAAAGCTGCACCTAACTTTACAGTTACTCTCATCCAAATACACTTTATGCAGGCTAGTTATGGTATGTAAACATATACACACTCACGAAAGAAAACCAAACCAAAGAAAAACAACCAAGGATGCTTTTAATTGGATTTTAGTCTTTGGGTGAAAAAAAAAAATACAAGTATCTTGTGTTAGTGTTACTCCAAACACTGCTGCAATAGAAGATTTCTTTTCAGATTTACACCAGTCAGTAAAGCATACTACATGAAACACCTTTTGGCTGCAGAAAGATGTACCTATTCCTAAGCTTCTTGACTAATCTTTGGCAAATAACCTAACTAAACAACAGGAGGTACAGCAGGAGTGCTGTCCTAAGAAACAAATACAAGCATTTGCAGAAATGTGTAGTGGGAAACCAAACTATAGGTTTAGATTAGATATAAGGAAAAAATTCTTCACTATGAAGGTGGTGAGGCCCTGGCCCAGGTTGCCCAGATGTCGCGTTAATTTGGCAGAAAATAAACCCCCTTGCTTTCTAACACTCTTCACCGGAGTGCGAGGCTAGGTGCGGCTAGGTTTAAATTCTGAGTGATGTCCAATTTACCACTACCAGTCCAGTCGTGTTTAATATGTATGTTAAACTACCACGATTCTGGATACACCAATAGCAGTCTGCACCTTCAGCCCAGTCGTGCTCATGAACTAGCACGGCCGCATTTGGTCACGTTCAGTGAGAAGCTGTGACAACTGGCTACTTAAACAGTGCAGTTTTATTTGTGCAACAGGTATAGAGGTTTTTTGAATTGCCAGTGATAGTGACTGTCTGCAAGAAAGCATGTGCAAATATAAAATGCGTGAAGAGATTATAAATAATAATACAGCCTGGCTATAAACATTAGGGAGTAACTATTCCCAAGAAAAGCGCTCAGTTTAAGTCTCACCCAAGGCGTCCCAAGGGGGGCAGAAGCAAGGCTCAGCCCGTCGGCCAATCCCAGTTGTCGGAGGCAGTCTGAGGTGGAGTTTCCCTTGACTTGCTCACGGTGTTATCTTCTTTTCCTTCGAAGATCTTCTTCTCCGAAAATCCCCCATTTCCCTGGCTATTTTTATATTCTCTCTACCTTTAAGGTGGAGTTTGAGTGACTGTAGTCATACATACCTTTTATCATGATTGGTGTAGAATTTTCTCACTTTACGTTTAAAGGTATAGTTTACGAAAAATCGAGACCGCAGACTCGAAGAGGGGTGGTCACACCTCAGAGGCAGGTAGCCTTCGGGATGGAGGTGTGTTTTGGTATTAAAATGATATTAAAATGAGCAAATTTCATGAGAGGGTAGCACTTTGGCAAGGTTTCAAAAATCTGTTGGCTCAGGGGGCCAGATGAGCTGCTTATCATTTCTAGAGAACCATTTCTTCCCGCTTTACCATCATGGAGCAGGGCCACAGAGTCTGCACTCCGTTCCGTCCTCTATGGTACATTGCAGGGAGTTGCTGTGTTAGTGGATTCCTCGCCTGCCTGCTGCAGCTGTGTCCCATCCTCAGAGCTCCTTTTGATTTCATGCTTTTCCTCAATGGGTGAACACTGCTACGTTTTTTCATGTAAACCTTAATTTTCATATGTAGAACCTTAATTTTACTAATAATTCCACACCAGAGAAGGTGTGGATGCCCCATCCCTGGCAGTGTTCAAGGCCAGGCTGGATGAGCCTTTGAGCAGCCTGGTCTAGTGGAAGGTGTCCCTGCCCATGGCAGGGGGGTTGGAACAAGATGGTCTATAAGGTCCCTTCCAACCCAAAGAATTCTATGAGTCTATGAACTAAGCTGGCACTGCTTGGAATATAAAAGACGTTACGATGGAGAGATGAAACTTCATGAAACCAGAAGAGTAACCATTCTCATAACAATTCTGCTACACCAACCTCATTTAAAACAAAGCCAATGAATATTACCTTTTCAAGAGTAAACAGAAACTTTAGTCATCAGGTATGATGATGTGCTAACATCCAGGAGATTCCAAGCAGCTACGTGTCTTCTCACCAGTTAAGTGCTCATCTGGTTCTAGAAAAAAAAAAAAAATCAATCAATCAAATATCACACAAGGCATAACTAAACTATGAAACTAACTGCAACAGGGTATTAGAAAGACAAATAAATATAAACGGTTTCAAAAAGCAGTTAAATAAATTTGCCAAAGGAAAAAAAACTAAGTGCCATTAATAGCCGTACTCTTCTGGTATGTTAGACTGCTGTGAAACAAGGTAACTTCCCATTTAGAAAAGGATTTCTTGTCATTACCATGTAGTGTGGTTAGCCACTATACTGAGCAGGTAAAAGCGCCCACCTGATGACTCAGCTAATATAATTTCTGGTTCATTGGTTCCTTTATTTAATTTTAATTGTGAATCTGATTAATAGTTAAAATACTTACATTTCTTCTCAGTTTAATGAAAAACAAAGTGATTATAGTTTAATTATATGTCTGGTTTATTTTTAACGTGCTTGTTACAAGCCACGGAAAGAAAGGACCGGATTTTTTTTCCTCATTTTCTTTCTCACAGCAACTTGTGTTTGAATTGTGAGTGTGAATAAAATTACTGAATTTATCTAGGTACTGCATAATTTTCAATAAGTTAATTTGTTCTTCCTTTACACTCCTGAAAATGTCAATACATCTTATGACACACACACACATGAAATTAATAGCAACTAACCACCTCCCTTGGTACTCAGCTTCCTATAGTGTGATGAAACATAGCCCAGGTTGGTTGTGACCACCTGAATCTTTTATGTTTGCCTAATCATAACTTTTTCTTCATCAAAAATGTAACTATTAACAGAAAACAGAACCAAACCTGTATTTGTCAAAAGTTATTTAAAATGGTCTTCGTGGTGCAGTCGGTGATTTTTACAAAGAAATACAAAACTTCAAAAAAAATCACGTTAATAGTTGTCCCTTAAGACATTTTAAAGGACAGGTCATCAATAATGACACACAGATTATCAACAAATCCCAGACTAGACGGAGGTACTAGACCTCTGATTTGGTGATACAAAGAAATCTTGAGTGTGCCCTGAAGGATGAAGAACAGAGAAGATACAAAACACTCCCTATCAAGTTCTTTCCATAACGATTTAATTTAGCAATATAAGTCCCATTGCATTTACTGCCAGCAATTATGCTTTCAAAAACACGGAGACTTCCCCATATTAATTGTTTACAGAATTTATCCTGCCACAGTGACATGTACATCTTTCCTTTAATGGTGAACATAAAGTATTTACTTCTGTGCATCTCACTGTATTTTATTACATGAGAAAATATCATTCCCTGAAGCCAATATCTAAACTCCATTTCATGTCATTAGTTTATACTTACAGCAGCTAAAGATCAATTAAGTCAGTATATTTTTATGACATTAAATAAACTGGAGAGGTTGAATGACTTTTGTTCACGTTTTCACTGTTTCAATTTGTTTCTATTAACCGTCAGTTAAGCTAATTGCTACCTTTGAATCAGGGTAGTTAACACTAATACACAAATACTCTTAGGTTGTTGTTTATGTTTGCCATAAATTAATTGCCATCAAAATTAACCTCTCTCGCTGACATGCGATAAATTACAAGAAAGTTGATAGTCTTCTACAGGCTTCAGTAAGTTTCCGTTCACTAACCGAACACTCCTATTTAAAAGAGTAAGGCAAAGACAATAGCAGCCACAGGTCAGCAACACATCCTAACGCATGCTATTAAAGTGAATTAATCTGATATTAATCAAATGTTGAAAGCCAGACATCAGTACAAAGAAAGCTGAGAACAGCACCTGCTACCTGGACTCTCCGCCTAAGGCAGGTAGAACACCCAGCCCATGAAGCCAAAGCTGCAGGCTGCGTGCGGACCCACAGTGAGGGCACGTGGCGGGACGAGCATTGAGGCATCGGGCGGTGGAGTCAGCAGGAAGAGGTCAGTGCGTCTGCTGGGGGAGAAAAAGCCGGCAACTACACTGAAAATTACACTGTGTAAGAGGGACGGGTCCAAACAGGGAGACATGGGCAACTCGGGTGACTGAACTGGCAGTCGAAAGTGGTGGTGACTGGCACAAGCCTTTTGCAACTGCAAAAACTGAACTAAGCAGCAGGGGTAAGAGGGTCCTCCATGACCAGACTAAACTATCAGCCACACAGCAATACAGAAGCTGACCCACCTTCTCACAGCTATCACATCACAAGAAAGTTTAGTCCGCTACTAGTAGCCTGGTGTTGGTAGCTCACTTAGCTCCATCTCTCTCCAACAGACTTCAGGAAATAAATTCTGCCCTCAGTTGCCTAACAAAAATCAGCAGGGCTGCTCAGTTGTAAAAGCAAGAATAATTCATTCCAATAACATAGATTAGGAGCTGAACTTAAAGCAGTCTACCTCCACTGATTCCAGCTGATTTACACCTAGTATCAATAGGCTATTGATGTTTGCATCTAAGTACACAGACCAGACCATGACTTCAAGAAAAACCCCCAGTTAGCAAAGAAAGCAGAAACAAAGCATCCCAGCCTGTAGAGCTGAAGAAGAGTGTGATAAAAGTACAATACAACCCCAGCCCTCTTGGTGAGGAGGGGGGCATGGGGAAGTCGGATAGAAAAGTCTTAATGAGTTAAACATCTTCTAGCTTTGCTGCTACCCTGCTGAGTACACAATCTCGAATACACTTCAGTAAGCAAAGACTGACGGTTCCAAAGGTGTTTTAATGAAGGGAGGGTAACCGGGGTATAAAACACTGTTTTAGAAATATCTCCAAGCTAGAAACCAAAATCCCTTTCTATTTGTGTGATAAAAAATTGGTAAATAGTGTCCTCAAAGCCCTGTCTTGTTCTCCAGCTGAGCTGAAGCACAGGTCAGTGCTCTAAACTTGATTTTTTAAGCTATGTTCTTTGGGTTTTCTCCCTGCCGAGTGGATATTTTGCACACTGGCATAGTAAGCAGTGTTTTCCCTTCCCCATCCATTATACAGTCTGAGAGAAAGACTCTACATTGGTAAATAAGAAACTGGCATTTCAGTATCTTCAGGTCTAGGAAGCACCGAGCTTTGGCCTCCCACATACTGAGCAAATATCCTGTCCAAGAGGATATTATACACAACCACATCCAACAGCTGCTTTTTACAAAGGCAGCACCCATAGATATGTTTTGTACACGTATGGTCATTTCAGACTACGTTAGATTTACCTGGAACATGGAGGGACTTAAGCACTAGAAGACTACCGCGTGCAAGAACCTCAAAGAGGGCCTAAGTAATGCACATCTTTCCTTCCTAATTCCAAGAAACTAAGTATGCTAATTCAAGGGGTAAGAGCAGTTGAACTGTTTTCTCTGTTTCACTTAAACAGAACCGGATTCCCCAGCTAAAACATAGCTTTCTTTAAAATCTCTGTATAATAGTGTTTAACGCACAATCCACTCATAACTATCACATGTGACTCTTGATAGACCAGATAACTCTCAAGCGCTTGCCAGTAAAGTTTTTTACAATTAACCTTTCACCAAGAAAAGCTTAGCAAGATTTTGCATATCACATAACAGTTCATTTCCTGATTTTTTGCAAAACCAGTATAAACTCCCATATCCTCAGGTGTAGTACTCAGCACTGCTAGGTGGAAAAATATTTGCAGCTCATTCTTATGCGGTCAGGCCTCTGGAAAATATATTCAGTATTTCAAGCAACTCGGTATTTGATGTCGATGAACTCATTGCATATTCAGATTCTCTCCTGAATTCATACCTATCGTTGTAAAACACGAGAATATGAATTATAAGACCCTTAAGCAACGTATGCAGAGGATTCATCACGTTGTAGTCTAACTGGGCACTGAATGTCACCACTGCTCCATACAAATACTGTGCCATTGAAAGTGCAATTACTAGACTGTAGATAAAGCAAGCCATAAAATGAGAAATCTCATCATATTTGACAGTGTATTGTGAAGCATTCCCCATTAAGGGATGGGAATAAAATGTTTATGAGCTAATTTATTCCAAACATGTTTGTAACTGTCTATGGTTAGCACTGTTTGATCCAAGAAAAGGTTAAGTTGATTTGAGTGGGAAAGACACAAAACCTCAAGCTCTGAGCGTATACACCAAGTTCAAATTTTTTTCTGTCAAACCAAGACTACATCAGAGGTATTACCTGCAGTCAAATCACATAAAGTCATTGCTCCCTGGCGGCTAAAAGAAACTCATTGTTTCTCTGCTTGTATTGTTCAAATAACTGAGGTGTGTGTATTATTTTATCTTTGTCTTTCCTGCTGTCATACACAATAGTACTGCCAGGAAAACTGTTCTTCTTCCACACACACCCCTGCAAAAAAGAGTGGGGAGGAGGGAGAGAGAAGAAAATTGGTGTTTGTTTATGCTCTCACTGATGTCAGCCTGAACACCAACATTGGAGGAAATACCAGATTGCACAACATGAATGTGGGAAAAATAGAAAGAAAAGCTGTTAATAATAAAAAGCTGAAAGGCATTACCTTCTGTATTTGACAAAAGCTGTTAGAAAATATCAAGCTCAGCAATATCAAGTAACAAAAAAATAACGATTTAAAAAAATCTAAAACAGCTGCCAAAATTTAAAGTCAGAATACAAACCGCAGAATGTAAGTCTGGATAATAATGGTGTAATACAGAACTGAATATCCTCTAAAAACCACAGCTGATCCTTCTGAAAATTAAAATGGAAAGGCTAATAATCCAGTTTAAGTGATAGTCTATTATATTTGAAAAAGTAATCTTAACTTCCTGAAGGTAATTAAAATTTCCTTCATCTGTCTAAGCTTGAGCAGTTGCCAGTACATACATCCAATACAAAGAAGACAGAACAGAGCAAACTACCCACCAGCACGAAAAACAGCATTAGTAAAACACTCCAACTCACCCCCCTCTCACTCCATGTTAATACAGATGCAAAACTATTAAAAGTGAGGCATGAAACAGAGGCACCTATAACCCAAAAGTAGGAGGATTTGGTCCCAAAAAGAGAGTTGAAGAAAGCAATGTGAAATTAGAACTTAATCTTGCCATTCATTATAGTAGGACACACTGCCTTGTGCATTCCCTCCGCATAAAGTGTAGTTACAGCTGAGTAAGGATAGCAGGTGGTAAAGCTGGGACTACAACTGTTAGAAAAAAATTTAAGAGAGAAGGCATATTATTAGTGAAGAATATAGTCTTTGTCCTTTTTCTTTGAAATTAGTCAGAGTGACAGCCACTTGTGCCCGCTGAGCACATCTGGTAACATCTGGTCCACCTATTTTAGAGGGACAATACTATTCCCACATATGTAAAGGTAGTAAAATGTTTTCCAGTTGAAAATTTCTTTAGAGAAATACACCGTTTTTTCAAACTCACTGCATCTATATGGTTTTCTGCTGCCTCATTCAGTCCTCTGGTGAGACCACAGCAAGCCCCCATGAACATCGACACTCCCAGCTGAGTTAACACTGACGTGCAGCCAGGCTTCCGACTCTGCCACAGCCCAGGAACGCCGGGAGTCTCTGCAGCAGTTTTATCCCCTGCAGGGAGCTCTAAACAGTTTCAAGAAAAGGAAAAGGAGATGGTGCTGTTAGTTCTCTAGCTCTTTGCTTGTCCACTGATGTAGTCCCTCCATCATAGAAGGCCACTAGGTTGGTCAGGCAGGACTTGCCCTTGGTGAAGCCATGCTGGCTGTCTCACATCACCTCCCTGTCCTCCAAGTGCCTTAGCATAGCTGCTAGAAGGATCTGTTCCACCATCTTCCCAGGCACAGAGGTGAGGCTGACAGGTCAGTAGTTCCCAGAGTCCTCCTTTCTACCCTTTTTTAAAACGGGCACAATGTTTCCCTTCTTCCAGTCACCAGGGACTTCACCTGACTGCCATGACTTTTCAGATATCATGGGGAGTGGCTTGGCAACTACACCAGTCAATTCCCTCGGGACTCTGGGATGCATCTTGTCAATCCCATAGACTTCTGTACGTTCAGGTTCCTTGGGTGGTCATGAACCTGATCTTCTCTTACAGTGGGAGGGACTTTGCTCCCTCAGTCCCTGTCTTACAGTCCATCCACTCGAGAGGTGTGGGAAGAGGTTGCCAGTGAAGACTGAGGCAAAAAAGTTTTCGAGTACCTCAGCCTTCTCCTCGTCTGTTATTACCAGCCTGCCAGTCGTGTTCATCAGGGGGAAGTATGCTTTTGACCTTCCTTTTCTGGCTGACATATCTGTAGAAGCCCTTCTTATACTCTTTGCATCCCTTGCCAAATTCATCTCCAGCCATGCCTTGGCCCTCCTGATGCCATCCCTATATAACTGGGCAGCGTCCCTGTGCTCTTCCCAGGTTACTTGTCCCTGCTTCCACTGTCTGTGAGTTCCCTCTTGCTCTTCAGTTTGACCAGCAGGTCTTGACTCATCCATGCCAGTCTCTTGCCTTCCTTTCCTGATTTCTTACACCTGGGCATCAAGACCTCTTGCACTCCATGGAAAGCGTCCTTAGAGATCTGCCAGCTCTGTTCTGCTCCCTTGTCCCCAAGGGCAGTTTCCAGTGGGTCCCACTGACCAACTCCTTGAACAGATACCTCTGCCCAATTGATATTGGGTGGAAATATTTAGGCCATAGTAATACTTATGTTGTAATGATATAGGCAAGAAATGCTTAGGTCATAGTGACATCGTTTAATCTTAGGCCTGACTACTTTGTATAAACATTGCATGCCTTACTAACAATCATGCCCTTCGAGAGGAGCTAACAGATTGATAAAAGGGGAACATCCAGCCCAGAAGGCGCCAAAAACGGGATGACTGCCGACAAAGCATGAAGTTTACAAAGATCTAGGGTATTTAGGAAAAAGGTAAAGGCGGCAGGGGGAGATCGCACCCAACCGACTCAATTCAGAACCAAAAAGACTGCACCCCCCCAGCTTGCGAGCATGTGCAGTTCAGTAAGGAAGGAGCATATCTCTAAGATAAAAGTGTAACGCGATGAACCAGCCAGAGTGCAATGAGTAATTTCTTTGGTTTTGTAAGAGCACATAGTCCTTGGGACTCTGCTAAGCAGCGCGCTAGCTTTGTGGAAGTATGACCTCGCACCCCTACCTGCACAAATGTGCAATAAAGACAACACCTCTGCTCTGGTGTGTGTTGGCGTACTGCACACCGGGTAAACAACCCCAATTCTGGGACAACACCATGAGATACAGACTTTTCATCAGCTACCATGAAGTAGAATACTTACCTGATAAAAACTGCATCTACAACAACAAGCTGTAGGGAATAAAAGCCTGTATAACTATTTGCTTTTCTGCTCTTCATATTTTGTGTTGGACAAATTGACTTTATGTTATTACTTGAGAGTGGAAGCCTATCCTTCGGGTCTCATTGAAGAAGGTGCAAGTTTAGCTCATTTAGCCAGTAAGCAAAATAGAAAAACAGCTTGAAAGCTATGCACCACACAAATAAAATCTGAAGTCTGGTAAACTGACAGACAGAACTCTTTCATTAATCAGGACAAGACACATTGTTTGAATATTCTGCATACCACATCTGCACCTGCTTTTACTATTGTAAGTTTCTTTCAGAAAAAGAAGAAAGGACCATTCATATACACACTCTCCTAGATGTATAAAAATTACAAAGCCCAGTTGTTCTCGAAAAAACTACTTTAAAAAAATGAAAATCAAAACCTACCAGCGTAAGTGAAATTCTTTTGATCATGTGTGGCCTACTCATGTAGAATAAAGAACTCACCTCAAAATAAGCAGTATAAAACAAGAGTTTATAAATATTTAAAGTCTCTTGCCCCCTTTTCTTCTGTTTTCCCTATATTTGATTCATCTAGTTATTGCATTAACAGTGTCTTTCCTTTTGTTCTTTCCTTCAGTTTAAAATGCAAACATGAAGCTGCTGCATACTCACAATTAATTGCCAGATTCTAAACACAGTGACAAAGTGCATATCAACATATAACATGCAAAGCCTCTAATACTTCAGTACAAGCAAATCATTGATGTGTCAAGAAATGTTAGGCTGACAGTTGTACAAAGAAACTTATTTTTCTCCTGGAAGACAACAGCCACAACCTGCACTGATGGCAGGAACAGCAAGAGCAAACCCCATCAAAGCTGGACACGCACAGCATTGCTGACACAAGTACGTGTTGATACTGCTGGGAGATCCTGCTGCTCGCCCGGGTCTCAGTTCTCCACCTGCCTTGCTCAATACTTTTTCTGAAGTACATGTCCTATTTCTGATATCTTCACTAGATAATGACCCAAAGAAAACTGCATGAATAGTCTTAGACAAGAACTAGAAAAGACCTGATTCTTCTCTCAGTACTTTTACCCTGGATTATTTGTTTTGTTTTATCATCCAGTGTCCACTGGTAAAAGTTTGAGAAGAATCCTAGGAAAAGGTCATTGTTTTGTTGGTTATCAATCTGTGAAGACTATTTGTGGCCTTGGCAAAGTTGAATTAAGAATACTAAATGTCACTGAGGTTCTGAACTACAGACCTCAGCCCTTCAAGCTGATTTGCCCAGGCAGACCCGGTAGCGAAGAGGAACTGAGGGCATTTGCCTATTCTTCCCAAATGGAATGTTTAAAATTTAACTTTAATGCAGGCAAGAGAAATCACTGTAAATGGGACTTAATAAATCTATCATCATGTGCAAGCAAATTTAGCCACTCCAATAGTTGCTGAATCTCAATAAAGATAATATGTAGTGTATTAATATAACCTTATCTTCCAAAAAATCCCTCTGGTATTAAATCTTTACCAACAGCTGACCCCTACATCAGTTTTATGACACAAAGGTTTCCCAACAACAAGTTCAAGATGCATGGCACTTTTTCAAGGCAAGAAATCTCAGGACATTTTTAAAGATATAAAAACAAGAATATTCAACCCTAGTGTACAATGCCAACCTAACAATTAAATAGGAGAACAAGAGAAGTGTTGGGTTATTCGATCTAGAAAATGGCAGCAAGCATAAACATAAGAACACTCATGATTCATCCAATCTACAGTGATCATCGGTAGGGACTCTGCAAAAAGGTAAGCACACGAATTCAGGCTCCAGTTTCAAAAAAGCACCTATTTATAGTAAAAAACTGTCACACTCATGCTCACATGCTTGGCTGACTCCGAGCAACAGTTATTTCTGCAGAGAAGTCCATTGCAACACATAGCTTACACTAAAGTAACAAGAAAATAACCTACATATTTCTGACTAAGCTGAACCCACACCAGGCACACGCCAAGCAGAAAACTACCTAAAAAAACCAATTTCTACAAGGAAGTAAAATTACCCACTTCTACTTACTTTGTCTGGAGCTCTTTCTATTGAGCCCTTTCTGCCTCAGGATGTAGGGTAACACATACCACTTGCAAGGAAAGTGTTTAAGGGAATTCCTTCTGTCTGTAACGAGGAACCCCCTCCGTCCTTTGTATTTCCTATAAAAAGGGCATTCCCTGACAGCAGGAAAGGCAAGGACATCATTTTCAGGGTTTTTCAAACAGAATCCCATCCTACACCCACTTCTCACTTCCTCTACTTCCCAAGTAGGGATTGCCCCAACCAAAACCTTTGTCTTTGTAGACAGCACATTTCAATGTCATTATCTTCTTAAGAAGCCTTCAATGAGCTCTGCAACAGATCTAAAAGTAATTACAGAGAACCCAAACCAAGAAAAAAACAAACCAGCAATGATTCAGCACAAGCTGGGAATTTAGATGAATCCTGGATACTGTGTAAAGTCCAAGTAAATTAGTTGATTCATTTTATATAAACTGAGGAAAATATATGGTTTTACGTTCCTGAATGCTGAAAAAGCCATGCAAGTCATTACTTCAGCCCAAGATTTTTTACATAGAAATTGTATACAGGATGCAAGGAGGAAAAATCACCCATATCTAATCAAAACTTAATTTGAGGTTTTTGATGGGAGAAAGTGGAAGACAGCTTGAATCTATCACTTCATAACAGAGCTCATCGCTTTAGGCATTCAAATGCAAATAAATAACATTTCTCCACAGCAAAATGTAAAGCAAAAGCTGTGTTTGGTCCTTCACAAGGACAGCATCCATTATACTGAGAGCAATGGAAATCTCTGACAGACACTACGCTAAAATCACATTTTTCAACTAATTCAATAAGAAGAAAAAATATTAAGACTTTAACGATTACTTCAAGACCTCTTTAAGAACTCCAAAAGTCAAAAAGGACTATACAAAATGTACTATAAATACACAGCACAAGAACACAGGGCTGAAATAAAAAGGTTGACATACCAATCAACTAACAAAGAAGCATGAAAAAATCTTATACTAAAAGACAAAACCAGAGGAAAACACAGTTCAACTGTTTCACAGGGAAGGCAGGTGAGTTGATGAGCCAGCTGATACTGGCTGAACGGCAGAGCTCAGAGGGTTGTCATTAGTGGTGCAGAGCCTAGTTGGAGGCCTGTAGCTAGTGGGGTTCCCCAGGGGTCAGTACCAGGCTCAGTCTTGTTCAGCTTCTTCATCAATGACCTGGATGGAAGGACAGAGTGTACCCTCAGCAAGTTCACTGATGACAAAAAAATGGCAGGGGTGGCTGATACACTGTAAGGCTGTGCTGCTGTTCAGCGAGACCTGGACAGGCTGAAGAGTTGGGTGGAGAGGAACCTCATGAATTTCAACAAGGGCAATTTCAGAGTCCTGCACCTGGGGAGGAACAACCCCAGGCACCAGCACAGGCTTGGGGCAGACCTGCTGGAGAGCAGCTCTGTGGAGAGGGACCTGGGAGTGCTGGGGGATGACAAGTTGACAATGAGCCAGCAGTGTGCCCTGGTTGCCAAGAAGGCCAATGGGATCCTGGGGTGCATTAAGCAGAGTGTAGCCAGCAGGTCAAGGCAGGTTCTCCTGCCCCTCTACTCTGCCCTAGTGAGGTCCCATCTGGACTACTGTGCCCAGTTCTGGGCTCCCCACTTCAAGAAAGATGAGGAGCTGCTGGAGAGAGTCCAGCGGTGGGCTATAAAGATTACGAGGGGACTGGAGCATCTCCCCTACGAGGAGAGGCTGAGGGAGCTGGGCTTGTTCAGCCTGGAGAAGAGAAGGCTGAGAGGGGATCTTTTACCTGCTTATAAATATTTGCAGGGTGGGTGTCAGGAGGATGGGGTCAGAATCTTCAGTGGTGCCTAGCGACAGGACAAGGGGCAACGGGCACAAACTGAGGCACAGGAAGTTCCAGCTGAACAGGAGGAAGAACTTCTTCCTTCTGAGGGTGACAGAGCACTGGAACAGGTTGTCCAAGGGGTTGTGGATTCTCCTTCTCTGGAGATATTCAAACTCCGTATGGACAAGGTCCTGTGCAGCCTGCTGTAGGTGACCCTGCTTTGGCAGAGGGGGTGGACTAGATGATCCCCAGAGGTCCCTTCCAACCCTGAACATTCTGTGATTCTGTGATGACAAGGAAAAGGCTGACATATCAGACAGCTTTATTCTTTACAAATAAGGTGAATTGCAATCAGATATTTAAAAAGTGAACAGGAGTGTTGCCCAAGCTAGGGAAACAATCGGTTAATGATATTTAGATAAATTACAGGTACAATAGTTTGCAAGGCTTGATTAAATTCAGTCTTGAGGACCCACTGAACCAGCTGAAACTGTCTCTTAAACTTTAATGATTTTTTCTAAAATTCACAGTGGACTGGAAAGTGTCAGGGGACCGGAGAAGGATAATCATGGTACCATCTTTAAGAAGGAGAGAAAGAAGGGACTGGGGAATTGGAGACAGCCTAACTGATTCCTGAAAAGATTCTGGAACATATTATTGAGCAATTTATAAGCACCTCAAGAATAATAAGATGATAAAAAACATACGACATGGATTTGTCAAGAAAAAAAGTTGTATCAAACCGCCATAATTTATTTCTTTGACAGAGTTGTGAGCTAATGGATAACAGGAAAGCAATAGATGTGATAACATTACTATTACTTTTCTTTTTTTTTGTAATATTCTCTATGGTAGTCTCCTAAGTACGCTAAGAAAATCTGGTCTGGATTAATTCCCTGTAACATGGAAGAACAACTGCTTGAAAAAACTCCCGAGTAGAGTCTTCAGCAGTTCCATGTCAAATTGAGAGAGCATTTCAAACAGACAACAACAACCAAAAAAACCTGTTTCTAGTCACTATTTTCACTGGTGATCTGAACGACAGGCAACAAGGAACATGAAGAACAGAGAAAATTAAAAACAAAAAAATTGCAGAAAACAAAGCTTAAAAGTGTTGCATGTACTTTGAGTTCACCTGTATTTTAAAGATAATTCTGAATATTTGAAGAAATTCTTCAAAATCAGAAGTTGAAATTCACAAAGACAGGGGTAACACTGTACTTAGGGTGAAAAAATATGAAACTGGGAAGATCTGCCTACAGTAGGTACCATGGAGAAGCAGCAAATCAACCATAAATTAAGTAAGGAGTTAATTATGGAAAACTTACTGTGAAATAGTGAAAATCAGCGTCATATATAGTAACTGTAATTTTATTTGTAATATGAGAGTAATTATTCCACTTTACCTACTGCTTTGACCCCTCAGCTAAAAAGAATGTGCCTTGTCTTGAATAATGACTTTAAAAAGGACATAAACTATTTGAAAGAGTCCAAAAGGAGACCCACAAAAATAAAACAAGTTTAGAACAGTTATTTGGGATTAAGGCTTGAAAGAGAGTGACACTCTTTGGCTTCTTCTAGTAAAAGGAAAATTAGAAGTTTTCAATGCTTAGCCTCAATACTTTGCCTCAATACTTTTGAGGCAGAGGAAGGAATTGATCCTGACTGACAAGCCAGGTTCTAATCAGTAAGAGCTCTAAACACCGAGCTACTGTATGAAGAAAGGAGGATGTTGCAAACCTTCTTCACAGTCTGTTCCAGTGATCCCAATTAGTAGAGCACATTCAGAGCACATACCACAGAGAAGGAAAGCTTCTTCCAAGGACCAAAGCATTACAGGATGCTACTGGGCAGGCTAATGAGCAAAAACTCAGACTCCTGGGAAATTTTAACATAAAAACACAGTCAATGCACTTTTGTCCATGATTAGATAAGAAAGGTGAGCAGAGGTTTTGTCACACAACTTTGAATTAGCCCCTCAAGGAAAAAGCAGGTGGGATTTGGGTGCTTGACACCTTCTGTAAATATGCAGTCCAAGCTGTTTATACAGTCTAACGAACTTTGACATTATGAGCCTGAGTCTGAAAAACTGCAATGTTTTTCAAAACGACAGTAGATCATCCCTGTTTTCTATAGCCTCATCCATCCATTGAGAGAATGGATAAAAGACTGTCAGTATCGACAAGAATTTAAGCCTTTAGCAAATGTATGAACAAATTTACTAGTAGTATATATAAAAATTACTGGTGTACTTGGGAGAAGAGTGAGCCAAAGCTACAGCCTATGTATGCTGACAGAGCTCTATTAATATTGTCCATTTACAGCAGGTCAGGATCTAGTATAAAAGACAAGTTTGGTAAGACAGACAACAGCATGGAAAAGACAAAACTAGCGTCCAGTAAACCTAATATCTGCTAAATGGTGAGGGATTGGTGTTTTCTTCCTTCACTCCAAATATAAAAGTCAGGTTTGCAGAGACTGGAGAAAATTGCTGTAGAAGAAACTGCTCAAATGAGCACTGAGACTGCATTTCTTTTAATGAAGAAGGAATACTCCCCTACCACATTTTTTTCCCTATCACCCTCATCTCACCCCTTGACAATCACTCCCTGTTAAAATATTTTGAAGAGATGTTTTACCTGCTGAGAAGAAATTAAGGCTTCTGCCCTCACAGCTTTCCTTTTTTCCTAGAATGAGAGAAAAGAGTGGCAGTGCTCTCTGGCAAGGAAAGTTAACAGTCTGTACAATCTAATAAGATCCCACTGAATGGTAATTAACGTCACCACATTTGCACTTTAACTTCCCTTGCTTGAAGTGAAATAAGCGATGACAGAATTCAGTGACCTGTGCAGAAATCCTGGGGCTGAACCGACTACCACCATACTTTTGCCCACGAACTTTCACTGAAGTCACTGAGCCTTATTCTCCTCTCACATCTCAAACTGCTTTGAATCAGAAGTCGTATCTAGCAGAATAATACAGTAACATCAGTGCAAGAGGAGAAAGACATTTCAGACTTCAGTGTCTCACACTGCCAAAAATCCACAGCAATATGCTAAGGCTATGTCTTGGGAGGCTAGAGAGAACTTACAGGTACTGCAAGTGGTATTTGCTACTCAAATCAATATGGATCTATAGCTGAAAATCTCTCATCATTGACTATGATGTTTAATATGTCTTTAGGCAGAGGTTCAATCCATCTTTTCTATGTTTCCCAAGCCTCTGTTTCTCCCATCCAATAGTTCAATGGGTTTCTAACTTCTGTTATTTATAAGGTTCTATAAAGTGACAGCAGGTACTCCATCTAAACTTAATACAGCTTAAAAGGGAAAGTTTGGTGAGCAAGAGAATCTTTTTCATGTTTCTTCTGCCACCAACACTTCCTTGTTTCTGGCAGAGCAAATCTTCCTTCTATTCCAAAGGAAAATTTTGCCATGTGCAATTTTTAATGCTAAAAAAACTATATCTCAGCATATATGTAGGGACCACTTAACAAAAATTGCTGTGTTTGTCTCCCTTTAACCTCCGTTGAAGGAATATGACTACCTCTCCTTAATCATATCTCACTTCATGCACGTTTTCGATTTAGGAAGATTTCTTTGTATCTTATTTTTCACTGCAACCCCTCCATACTCTTTCAGTTATGCCCTTGGTAGAAAAACAGATCCTGCAAGTATCAAGAAAGTAAGTTTTCATTTTAAAGGGTTAAAAAGCAAGATTTTTCCACATAAAGCTACCTACAGTTAAATACCAAAGTAATTTATCTAATTTTGGAAACAGTTCCTTTCTCTTCAGTGAGTTGTAATGTGACTGTTGCCTCTTATAACACTTCTGAATTACTGTCACATTCACCATGACAGATGTGGGTCATTAGAACCGAGGAACTGACTACATGCAGCAGGGACTGGGAACAGACTGGTTTTGATGGAAAACCTAAAAACTACCAGAACTGGGAGGGGTCAGGTAACATTGTTTAAAAATTACTTTCTGCCAGTAAAAACAGAACTGTAGGAGGCAATTATCTGACTCTATAAAAACACCATGCTTCTTGATTGGACTAACATATGGACTCCACGAGTTCCCTGGATGCAAAAAACAGTAAAACCGTGACCCTGATAGAGTCTGACATCAGTCATCATAGGTGGCGTGGAAAACATTCACCACATGGAAGGACAAATCCAGAGTTCTAATCCCAAAGGATAACAGAAAATCTTTACTTCCTGCAGAAATGCTTGCTAAAGTACACTCATGTGATTTTCTCTGGAAAAAAACAGTAAATATGATTTTTTGTCAATTATTTTATTAAGAAGAAAAAATCAAAGTGAGTCTACACAAAAGACTATCATGAACATCTTTCATGTAACAAACTTAGTAGATCACAAAAAGAAAATGAGATGTCTCTCAGCACAAGCAGAATTCACATTAAAGGATAGCTTTAAAATATTACATTAAAGGATACTTTGTGGAAATCAAAAGTTCCAGTTAACCATAGTGTACACAGGCTGCCCTATAGTGAACATGCTCTTTGCCACTGCAGTGCCAGCAGATTTAGTAGTGACTACACTGCATGGGGATCACTTTGTCTTTCAACAGCAGCCAAGTTTTTCTACTCACCATAGACTCATGCAGAAAAACAGGACATTGGGAATTATTAATTCATTATAGTACTTGAATGGAGACAAAATTCTCTTACAGAAACATACAAGAAAGCAGATCAGAGTGGGAAAACACAGACTGATAAACAGAACCATGATGAGAAATTGCCTCTCTTAAACTGAGCGGAAGAAAAAAGATCCATTACATCCTGTCACTGTCCGTTTTCCCCAGTCCTTTTTTCCTCTTTCCTTTTTGCAATGAAGTTTATAAAAGCCTTTGTTCTGATGTCACACAACAAAATGTAAAGAACTGCAACTTTAAAAAAACAGGGATGTAGAAATTTCATCACTGTTTTATTGCTACTTAACAGACCACTACCACGAGAAAGAATATACCTTTACCACTAATATGCTCCTCATCAGTGCAGTCTGAAAACACAAGCATTTACATGAAATCCAAAGTATTTCACCTGCAAACACATGAAAAAAGCCACTTGATCTGCATCTCACACACAGTCAGGAATCTGGAATGAGATATCTAATTAATCTTACTTGATCTAATCTTTGTGGCAGAGAAATAATGGCCAATTAACTGATGGTGTTTGCTACTCTTTGAAAGCCTCAGCTGCTAGAATGTTCATTCAATGTTGTTTCAATCTCAGAAGAGTAAACAAATTTTCACCTCCTGGGCTTTTTTCTCTGTTTACAGTAAGTCTGCTAGCCAACATAAAGTTTTGCATTACTGCACCACATTCATAAAAGATAAGCAAGCCACAACTCTGCATTTATAACAAGAGTAATTCTTAATCTAGGTCTTCTTGCCAGAATTATTTCAATTGATCTCAGCTGTTCACAGGAAAGGAGCAGACAGGTGCTAGAGCTGTATGCCTCTGTTTATGGTAGTAAGCATAATAATGATTTGACAGCAACACTCATCATAATCGTTCTTGCCCCTGCTGTCACACATATATATACAACCTGCTAGGAACAAATCCTTATGCAACAGAAAGCTGAATATGATGCGAGTTGTGACTTGTGGGGAATGTAAAATGATTCTTTCGGGAGTTATTAGGTAGCACTACCTAACGTCTGACATTTAACAGATGTGTGTCTGCGTGGTGAGTCAGTCTGAAATCCTCTTTGATCAAAATGAGTACATTTTAAACACTAACTGCATTTTACAAATACTTTACACCCCTGACCAGTTGCAACAGTGCAATTCACAAACTATCTCCTCTTACAGAAACCTTTCTATGGCATATTTTTTACAAAAGTATTGACAGGAAGATAGATATCTTTTAGTGCAATAATATATATGCTGTGTTATATATAGATCCAAAATTGATTGTTTTTCTGTTGCAAGCAATGTCTGTTTCCTGAACTTTCTTTATTTCACACAGTGCTGCGACAGATGCCTGCAGCACAGTAATCTATATTCTCCTCTTCAATGCTTAACTCTTTCTGTACCACTCATTGTCCTTGACATCAAAGAACTGGTACCACGAGCCTTTGAGATGTGTAATATATTTCAGGAAAGCTGCACTCTTGCAATTTTACAGGACAAGATGTGTTATTTTTTAAAAGCTATAGACAATGAGTGTGCATATATGGAGCCGTGATCCTAACAAAGGCCACTTTCTCTTCTTAGCTAAAATGCACTCCTTGAGTGGTTGTAGCAATAGGAATTTGAGATGGTTGAACATTATTTGTGAATGATTTGACTAATTTTTCCTGTCTCTTGCTAAGTTATTTATTCATATTTTCCTCTGTTAACTTTGAAAGCAGTTAAAAATAGTCATTATACTAACTACTCAGAAACCTTTTTTCTTTCTGCCAAATAGAGAACAGGTCACAAATATGTTTCTCTATTCAGCTAGCTCTGCCTTTAATACCTGCAACTAACAGGCAGAAATGCGCTGACAGAAATGCAAGAGCCACCAGCCCAGCAGTCCTGCACTGCTTTGCATCTCCAGGCCTTGACAGGACAGGCTATTTCTGTATTTTATTACCTGTTATTACAGTGTCTTTACATTTGACCTGTAGCTTGCAACTATGAAATGTGGTACATATCAAGGTACACTAGGTTATTGAACTTTTAGTACAGCAGAAACAAATGTGACTTAATGCAATAGTTTAATTGCCATTTGAAACAAATGACAGTTTTTTAAGTGATTTAACTAACAACTGCTTACAAGTAGCAGGTGTTTTGCCTGCAGATGAAAGAAGATAGCAGCCTGTTTCTCCAGAAGCTATAATGCCAACAGTAAAGCTATTTTTGGAAAAAAATATATTAAATGTATTGATTCTGCTATGTTTTATCATAACAGGCAGGGAACTTGAATTACTTTGTGCTCATAAAGAGGTATTTAAATTTATAATGCTATCCCTGTTATTTCTTAATAATGGATCAAATTCAGCATTAAATAAGACTGTCAAATACTGTCATAGGCAGAATTCTCATTCAATTCAGTAGACCACATCATAGCCTTTGAGGGGATGCCAAATGGGCCCAAATATCCTTGAAGCACAAGAGATAGCACTGCCACTGCTGCCAACCAGAAGCATGACCTGCAGGTCCAAAGCAGCGGTGATGTCTGGAAAAAGCTGGACTAGAGCATCAAGAGACACTCTGCATATCTTTACCTCAGTAAAATAGTGCTTAAGGACAGGGAACAGTCACCAGAACCACAGGTTTGACATAAGCTAAGACCTAGCAACAGCATAGCTTAGAAGTACTTACATTGGGGTGACTGAAGATCTGGTTTCAAGAACCGGTTTTCCGATAGGGAGGACAGACGTTGTGGATTTTAATCAGTCGGTGTCTGATTGCAAAATAAATAAAAAGTATTTCCATCCAGAAGACTTTGCCACACAGAGCAGATAAGTGCCACTAGATCCCTTTTGCTTATAGTTCTTTTTTCCCATTTCTATAGGTCTCCTTTTCCCACCATTAACATTCAAAGCTTCCTTTGCTTTTCTTTTTCTGTGATGTACAGTAGCACTACAGATTTATGAGCATTAGCACAGAATGAAAATGCAAAAAGTCAAGTATTTTATGAACAAATATCTAGAATGACACAAACAACATTTCCCAGCAGTAAAGGATATAATTACTATGCCAGTGCTATATTGTAATCAGAAAATGCTTTTGAAGTGACCTACTTCGTATTAATCAAAAGCATAGCAAGCACCATTTCCTTATTATTCATAGAGTCAACCCTAATCATGCATTTGACTATTTTACATAAAAGCACAGCCACAACAGTAAAACATTGTAACAAGCGCCTGCCCATTTAGAACATTCTGGCTGCCATTTTTGCAGACCATAACCCCACCAGACTTCATAGCTAATCAGTAAGAACTGAACTTACACCTTTCTGCTGCAAGAGAAGAGCTCCAAGCTGAAGGAGAACTCTGGTAACTTCCAACATCTGGAGAGTTTTAACACAAAGAAGAATGAACTACGCCCATCTGAACCAATGGCGAGCATGCAGGTGTAAACCAAGTCCCATCCCCAGGACAGCAGGTGGAAGTCCCCACAGTGGCATCTGTGGGACTGAGACTTTCCCTCCGCTTTTTCTGGTGTGATAAAACTTGTCTCCAAGCATCTTTACAAAAAGGTTTGGATTCTGTATTTAACATCACTATAATTAAACCAGAAGCATGTAATTTGACAGTTCCTGTTTTCACCCTAACAACATGAGAGCCCGTTTTGAAGAGAAAAACACAAGCCTGAGATTTCTGAGTGATAAATCTCTTTGTCAATAATAGCAGGATTAGGGCACCCTAACCAACAACCCGCTCCATTTAACCTCTGTGCCTGTATGGCAAGAAGGAGAGACATGCCCAGCTCCCTGTACTCATTTCAGTAATTAATAGTTTTGAAAACAAAACATGATCTTTATATGTTTTTAATTTAGAAATACTCCAACAGGAGGGACAAAAAATCTTCACCTTGAATTCGTACTTACAAGAGCCATGCATGTTGATTAAAGCCAAAGGCAGAAAATCCCAGGTAGACAGAGAAAGACGAAGGGCCAGTCAGTTGTCCTAACAATTGCAGACCACGAGATGTTAGCGGTTGTGATCTCTTTCTTACCTAAAAGCACATAAAACATTCACATCCTGATGAATCAGTTTTCGACCTTTACGCATTGTAAGACAGCTGGTGGAATCTGACCTATTCTTACTTGATTTGCCAAAAAATATATCTCTAATAATTAAAAGACACTACCTATCATTTTATTGGCCTTATATAGGTGTTCTGGCATGTACTCTAATACTAATATATATTAACTACATATTAATATTACATTAAAAGGAAACTGAGATAAGCCTAAGAGCACACAAATGGATGCCTATATACTAAAATTTAAAATAAAATATAATGTCTAATGAACAAATAGAAATGCCTTCTCTGTGATATCCCATTATTTGTCCCCAAGTCAGAACTAAGGCTTTTATCTTGAGAACGCACTGTGAGAGCAGTTTTTCTCCTCCTCCTCCCATCTTACCGTTCTTTTTCTTGCTGTTCTTTTTCTTACTGTTAACTTTATTCACCTTCTATCTTTACTGTCTTTAGTTGTGCCCATGGGAGCTAAGTTGTAGTGAGTTTTACACTTTGCCTAGAGGACAGAGAGATTTGTGGTCATTCTTATCTACTCTGATAATGATTTCCAAAGCTTTGGCTGTGTTGCTGAGGAGGCCTTGTCTTCTGCCCTCTCAGGCTTCACCCTTGAGGTTGACAGCTTCATAATTCCTGAGGAACACAGCTGTCAGGAGAGGTTGTAGTCACAAAGAGAGATTCTCCGAGGTAACATGTACCAATTCTGTGAAGGACTTTGAAGATTAACACCGCGACCTTGAATTTAATGTAGCATCCTTTGAGGAGTCAGAACCGTGAGGCGAGTATCAATATGATGTGCCCTAATGGGCTGGCTCTTTGAAAGAAGCAGGATTCTGATATACTTGAAAACTGTTTCAGTCTTCGTCAGGTACACACGCACAGAGAAGAGCTTGCATAGTGCCAAATTACTCCAGGTCAGAGGGTAGCAAAGCATTTAGTCACCTTCTAATGTAAGTATATAAACAGGACTATTAGCATCAATGGCCTGAATTGTGCTTGGAGGTAAGTATACACTCAAAAGCTTTTCTGGATTGGCAGAGTATCCAGCATTTTTGCTGATTCAAGCGGGCAGAGGGAGTGAGGATAGATTTCCTTTTTGATAAACAATCTCTGATCAGTTGTAGGTGAAACAAATGTATATCTCATTCTGTCATGAGCTCTGTGTGCAGTGGTTTGAGACTAAAAGATTAATTTCCTAGTTTGTAGAGCAGTCTGACAAACAGGAATAGATTCATTTTGCAGAGGATGTACCGGACCCTGTTTTTGCTAGCACTCTCTTTGACACGCTTCTGTTCAGCTGAAGGCAGGTGTCCTCCGTTCAGAGACCGAGATCAGCAGGAAGCCACAGAGTTGGCAGAAGCAAGTCAGACATAAAACTGTAGTCCTGCCGAAAAGACAGCTGCTACACCAGTCATTTCACCACCTACATGTGGTGACAGCTCCAGCCTCAGCATTTTATGCAATCACAACAGAGCATAAGGAAAGAAGCAATACCACAGTAAAGGTAATAAGCACAGAGAGATATCAAGGATGAAAAAAAAAACAACCAACCCACCACTACTCTTTTCTCTGGGGGGTCCATCTTTGAAATGATCTTACCATCGTTCCATGACCATAGCCAAGCCCTGACTTCAAAGTGAGCTTGAGAGCCACAAATGCAACTAGCACAGCAGCTTGTCTTGGGTAGAGGCCAGCAGCAAAAGCCATGGGGAAGAGCATAAAAAGGGGAAATCCAGAACAAACTTTCCCCACTGTGCAATTCTACCTCCCAACAATCACAGTTTGAAGATTTTACAAGTTGCAGGCTTCATCCAAGCATTGCTTCAAAGATCTTTCT
The DNA here is from genome assembly GCF_030867145.1 of Opisthocomus hoazin. Lineage (NCBI taxonomy): Eukaryota > Metazoa > Chordata > Aves > Opisthocomiformes > Opisthocomidae > Opisthocomus > Opisthocomus hoazin. The sequence goes on from NC_134418.1 coordinate 81,032,507, forward strand.
TCCATGAACTTGTGCAATCTCCTTTTAAATCCATTTATTCTTCAAAACCTAACTATGGCTCATGTGAAAAAAAAAGTCTTATTTTCATCTGTATCAAGTCTGCCCTTTGGTATTGTCAGTGGAATGTCCTCTACTTCCTATACTGAGAGAAGCTGATTTCTTCTTTCCCTTATTCACTTTCCTGTATCTGTACCATTTATGATTTTATATTAACATATCATCCTCCCAGCTCACCCTTCATCCCATCTGGCTCATTTAGAAAGTGAAAGCTTCAGAACATAGGCAATACTAGGGGTTTTATGAACAGTTCTTTACATGATCTGAGTAAAAATAGTTTCTACTTATTCAACCAGCTATTTTAAGGACACACAGTGTCTGATAGCTTAAAGAGGACTTGGTGGGCAGGGGTGTGGAAGCTGATTGGTTCATTTATTAGATTTCTTTCTTTTAAGACGACAAGGAAAAAAAATCACAACACTAACAAGGATGCTATGACCCCAAACTGTGGGTCTTGACCCAGAGATCCCTCAGCACTTTAGAAGGATTTAATGGCAAAAGCTCTTCTATTTAGTTCCATGAATTTACTCAAAAGTGTTAGGAGAAAAGGTGATGTGACTAGTTGGAAAGATCATCCTGAATACTAATGATCTTGAAATAGAAAGCTTGAAATATGTGACTGTATCTGCTCTCTTGTGCACATAACTTCAGATGCAGGCTGGGCAATATTTTATCTTGAAATTGTGATACATTTAAGGTCCGTGTCCAATAATCACTCACAGATGAAATACATTTCCTCTCACCAAAGAACATATGATTCCAGCCCTCAAAGATCATGACAGAAGACTTTGCTTTAAAATGTACAAAATTTGCCTGAAGAAATATCTTCAAGTAAAACATTTAATAACTGCTATGATGAGTCAGATCTAAAAATAAATTCAGAATGTTTAATGCTAAATATTCAGATCTTTCTTTAATCTCAGTAATTTCAGGAGGCATGTGCGAATCTGTGGAAGGCCATAGGATATGTACACAGAAAAAAATATCAATACTCTAAGTTTTTCCATTTAGATCATGATAGGGGTCTGAAACGTTGTTTTTTCCCCCTACATCTTTTTTATTTTCTTTAACAAGAGATTGCTACAAATTTTCTTAGTATAAAAACATCTATAATGCTAAACTAGAGACTTACTGTACAACTTCTTGACAAGAATTGAACAGAGTATTTCAGGGGAAAAAAACTGATAAAATACAACACTGAAGCCTCCAAATACTGAAGAAAACCCACATTGATCATGGGCATATTAAAAAACTAGATGATGTAGAATAAGTCTCATTTTATACATAGGAATATTATTGACTGGACTTCCAGATGTATCTCATAAGAGGACAGAAATTTTTCTTTAATATATACTAGGTAGCTGGTTAAGTCAAGTGACTTTTTGGAAAAAGAAATCTTTAACAGGCACCGTCAATCAACAGATCGCCTTAAAGTTTATAAATTAATTTATCTCCCAGTAGACCTTGGGATCAAGTCTATCCCAATTTACTAGGCAGCCATATCCATTGCCCAACATGACCAATTGTTTACAAGAGCTAGGCCACTAGTACTAATCAGAAATATTGTATACACAACTTCCCTGCCACTTACATGTGTCGCATACTGTCTTCAACTACTCTGTAAACTACGTAAAGCCAATCTCACACAATTTCACAGCTTGCATAATCCTTAACAAAATCTAGTACCTCCACCCTGCTTTCTAGGATATCAAAACCACTGCCTTTTTCAGAAAGACTAGCGAGCTTATCTGCTTCTTTAGGAAAACCTCAGCATCACTCCACTGTTTCTTCTCTCCCTGCTAAACCAACCCACCTCGCTCCCAGGAAAGTGCTGCATCAACCTTTCTTTGCACCTCACTACAGGACACATCTCCCAACACCTGCTGTTTCAAAGACACTTGGCAAGAAAACGGGCAATTGAGAACACGGAAGATTTTTGCCCTGAAAGGCCTGCCCATGAACAAGAGGTAGTATATTAGGGAGTCATCTGTGGGGTTCGTGTTTAGAAAATCTGAGGAGGTTGTTTATAGAAACACTTTCTCCCGCAGTGCGGATAAACAGCTATTTCCTCACAGAAGTTTCGTGAAACATCCAGCAAATGCTTTTACAGGCAAGAAACAGTGCTCGAGTTTCCCAAGGCTGTCCTATTTCTAACAAAACTGCTTAGCCAATTCATTTATAGATCACACTCCATTCAGTTGCTTTCATCTTCTAATCTCCTGAAATCTGAATATTAATCTGCAAGCAAATTCAGAACAGATATAACATATTTTGAACTTCAGTCACCAAGAAGGATGTTGCCCTGTTAATCTCAAAGGATTGGCATAGCAATTTTACCACATTTTCTAAAAAATCCATACAGATTTAAGGTCAAGTTCTGGATTTAATTGAAGTAACCTTTTGTACAATCTAGCTTTAATGAAGTGCAATGAAGTTAAACTCCACAGGGGCCATTAATCTGAAACACTCCATTAAAACAACTACAAGGGGAGTTTTTAATAAACAGTGTGAACTAATGCCCATGTGGAAAGGTAATTGAGAGGGAACTGGTGTCTGGGCCAGATTGTTATTAAATCCTTATCACAGGTAAAGCTGAAACCCCAAATGGCAAGCTGCCATGTGATTTATAGTGCCCTTCTCTTCCCGGCCTTAAAGAAAAGGCTATGTTTAATAATAAAAAAATCCTGTGACTAAGCCATAAAATAACTGAGCAATTACTTAGAATAATTTATACAGTGCAATACACTGACCTTGCTCTAAGCATAAAATCTACAAAATAACTTCTGTAATAAAACTGTGAACTACTAAAAGGACTAAAGGTTTAACCATTTTTATTGTGCAGAACCTGAGGGTACTATAAATACACATCACGCGCCTAATAGGAGAGCTTAAAAAAATTCATAATTTTTTAATCTTAAGAAAAGTTTCTCTGAAGTCTGGTAGGGCTTTGCCACATCGCAGGCATGCCTACTGTCCTACTTTAAAACATCTTAGCGGGATACTAAAGCCTACACTTTCTAATATTGCATACACTTAGCAGGAAGCAATGCAAAAAGGGACAGAAGACTGATCAGAGAGCTCTTTGGTTTGCAGCGGTATAGGCTATGCTTCTAAGAAGCAAGAAAATACTGTTATCAAGCTCCTGAAAAGTATGATGAAGAACAGATACTTGCTCTGATTTTTTTTAGGACGTCTTTGCCCTAACATCTGTAAACTAAATTGTCTAGATGTAGAAAAGTCTTTAATAAAATATCAGTATCTATTATTGTTCGTATGACTAACAAAATGTGTACAGAAGTCTAGATTCTAGACGAAAACTGCATAAATATATATAACACTTCAATACCTTTTTCTGTGAAAACGATGAATGGAGATTACTTCAGCTCCACATGATGAAATGCATGGCATCACAGAGCAAACTGTAAGTGTACCTAGTACATCACTGACTATCCATATACTTTTTTCTGTGCTTCAAATGTGCGCATTTTCTGTCTAAATGACAGAATTGGGATGTGTTTTTTGACCAGATATACAGTAAGCATAAGAGCACTACAATGAAAGTTTGCCGAGGTCAAGTATAATCAACAGCAGATTACTTCAGCTAAAAAGCAAAGTAACCACTTTTATTTTCAGTCTGGCAATTATCCAGGTTATAGCAGATGCCATCCAGAAGGATATAGACTATGCACAGCATAACTGAAAGACAGAAATTGTCAAAAGGCTCGTATCACACAGGACAAAAAGCTGTTATCTTGATTAATTGGATCTTGGTTAATTTGGCAATGTACCTAGGGTTGGTACACTCAGTTACACAGAAGTTGTGTTGTCATCATCACTGTTGCCGGGCACCTTTTCATCCCAAAGCGGCAGCTGCCATTTCAGAAAAGAGGAAAGAACCTCAAGAACTCCAATTGCAACATACAAGTTAAACTACTCAGAAAAAATATGCCTGTCAACTTACTCACAGGTGCCAGTCCATTTCCAGTGGCTTAATGTGCTCTCTTTTTTGATATTTCACCAAAACACATCTTAACACTCTACCATTAGAAGAAATACCATTCTTTCACACAAGTTTACCTTGTTACTGGGGTGCACGTTATAAATACTATAAGCAAATCTGCACTTGTTTCTAGTTATTGGCACCTGAAATCTACAGCAAATATATACAGTAAATGGAAAGTCTGGGTTGTGAAAAAATTACTCCAGCGTTACTTTACGCTTCCACAGAAGAGGGCAAGTGGTTCCTATGTCTTTATACTTCATTCTAAAAATAGAAATATCATCCAGTTACATCTTGGCAAGTGGACAACTGTCATCTGAATATGGGTAAAAGTGAAAGCTCTGTTTAAAAGCCCTGGAAAGCATGTGACTAAAGTTAAATATATTACTTAAATACATTATTAAATAGGGATGAACTGAAGCGTGTGGTTAAATGTTTCGCTGAACTGTGGCTGAGAAAGGACTATTTCCAGCCTCTGCCTTATGATTTTTCCAATGCTAAATCTCAAGCACAATGAAGCCATTTCAAACAATTAAATGTGCTTAACTGTACTGGTCTCTTTCCTCAGCCAGCTGATGCTTGTATTTCATTGGAGCCACTCCAGTTCGCACTAGCTCAGTACCTACCTCAACATTTGATTGATTAGGAAGATTCTTACTTTATAAAGTCTAGGAAAAAAAAATCTGTTGAAGTCTTTGAATAAAACTGAGCTACATTTCATAGGGAAATATGCTACAGGATAGGGAGTTTTGGCCAAAAGAGCCTACTAGTGAAAATGCTCTGTGCAAAACAAAATGTTTTTCTTTTCTCGTAATTTCAGAAAATAATGTTTGATTTTTTTAACTGAAATTAATTCAGTTATTCACAAGTTTTAAGAGACTGGACATGAACAGAAAATATTTCATTTCTCACAAACTAAAGGATTTCAATGTTAAATTTTCAGCCTGTTATTTTTGAAAGGAAAAATCAGACTTCTCTGCCAAGCAGGAAAATTATTTCCTTCTCAGCTCTCAGTACTGTCCCCTCACCATCTTTGTTCCTTCCTTACTTCTTTACCGTGACTCTAAAGAACCTCTGCACCATTCACACAGCTCCACTCAGTAATGGGCAGAGTATCTGGCAGTCCTTGCACTGCTGTCTCAAGAAGGGATCTGAGGAAAATCTGAGCTGTTACTTTTTCGGGGACTTGCAAGACTTGTTTGGGATATTGTCAGCAAACATTAAGAATCCTACACTCTCATCCCTAATATTGGCTCTATGTCACATTACTACTGGAATATCATGCACTTCAGCACCACTTTCTTGACTATAAGTTATTGACTAAATCAGTATCTTCTGCCAGTTGTCTTTTTCAAAGGGAAAAATCACTCTCTTTTCCTAGCTTTGCCTAAATTTCTCCAAAGATATTTCCTAATGGGTATGGGTAGTATATTCTATATGTATGGATATATAATATATACACACACACAAGCCCACATCTGTAGGTACAAAATATCTTTAAAAATAAGTTTCATAATGGTGTCCATGTGTGTACGTATGTATCCATAAAAGCAAAATATGCAAACACATACATTTCTTTCAGCCTTAAATAGGTATGTTATTTCCTGAGCTTAAAGCAAATACCAGGCTCCTGAGGAATAACAATGCCGAGTCAGAAGTGAACATACTGAGTATTTAGAACAATTTAGATATCTGCTGTTCTGCAATTGCAGTTTCCTCCCAACACACGCATAATTTTTTACCATGTAAAATTCACTGCCCCTTAACACAAGGAAAATGACCTAAGTTTCAATATAAGCCTGGCTGTTAGGAAGCTCCCAAGACAGATGAATGGAAGAAGTATAAAATTATTTTCCTCTTATAAAATCCCACTGGTCCATTTCTGAAGGGAGCTTGGCCTCTCCAAAATGTTTAAGAGAAAATATGAAAAAAAGGTCTCATTTTTTTGGCAATATCTGCAGAATTATTTTTTTAACCCACTTGCAGAACTCAATGTTGTTTTTTTCTAAGGGGATGTCCCAGCTGAAGCAAGGCTGGTTCATGCAATTCATTATCTGCTAGCTACTTTCATGAGTGATGGACATGTCTTCCAGTTCTGTGCTGTCATGTGAAGGAGTTAGATCCTCAGATAAATTCCAACAAAGGATTTCATTGACCTGACAGTATATTTTATGCAGCATAGCTCCAGAAATGTGTAATGCCTGTAAATACTTGCTGGCCAGTAACGCATTTTCAGAATACAATGTACAATGAAAACAGTGAAAAGGTAAGAAAAATAAAGCTTTATCTGTACTGCCCTCTTCAGGCTGCATTAGTTTTGGGTTTGTTAAACAACACACTCTTCAATGCAGCAGCTCCTTAGAGCCATGCTGAAATATTTTGTTTAATCTGTGCATCTTGCCTAAAAGAAGCCGTTTGATTTAGGCTGATAAAGGAGTGTGAGCTACGGGTGTATGAAAATCAAAAACCTTTTTGATGGCTTCATTAGGAAATACACTATATGAAGCTGTCACTGTTGCAAGCAATCGAGAGATCCACAGTGAAACAAGCTCCTAAGCTTTTTCAGAATAGCAGAAACTTGGTAGCATTCATATCAAACAGCTGTTCCATAATTTAGAAGTGTTTGTAATGAATAGAAAGCTGGAATCAAGCATTTAGTAAATGCATCATTTTTCACCACTCACAAAGTCTACATTTCATAATAATTTTAACCATGTAGAGTAACTTCTTTTTCCAAACAAAAACTTCCACATACTATATGTTCCACAGTGTAAATCCTTCTACTTCTTTGTTTTAAGTCCTAATTAATACTCCTAACTTTTTCCAAATGTGGGTCATTTCGTATTTCTCAAAGTAAAGCTTATTCTCTGATGCAGTGGGTTGATGTGGATGGCGAACTACTCTTGACTTGGAACTTTTTTCTGAACCACCAATTCACCTAATTTCATAAAAAAAAGGTATTCTAAGATCTACAGAATTTTAAATGCCAGGATTATTCTTACTCATTTTCTTGAAAACCGTTGGAGCTTTTACTTTTCTGTGGCATTTCAGAATTTGGTATTAAAATCCCAACCTCAGTCATATAAAAATGTAACAGCAAACTATGTCTTGTGCATAAAGGCTTTCTCACTATCTTATATATAATATCTAGAGCAAAATCCTGTGAGACTTGTTCATTGAATTCAAGAAGACCAGGATTAACCATGTAGCCTCTACTAACACAGCCACACCTGAGATCTAATTCACACTCCAAACGCCATCGCAGTATTCTGGCACCAAGTTTCCTATTTTAAGCAACATGTCCTATCTTTTCTGTTCAGCTTTCCCTAATTCACCCCACATTTATTCTGGCTTTTTTGCCAGTAGTTTGGGCTCACAGCTTTAGTTTCTTTTACGATTCACTTTTCTTTCCACCTTATTTTATCTAAATCTCCAACAATTTCTTCCAACATTTCCATCTTCCTTGTTCTTCCCCACCCCTCTGTTGGCATCCATTCCACCAGTCTTCTCTGTCTTTTAAAAAATTTGTCCTTGTCACTTTTGTTATCCTCAGCACGCAGAGTCCGAGCTTGCTACTTCTGAAGGCAGTAAGCTGGGGGAGGATTTGGCCAGTATAAAATGGCCTTACTCCCTTGTTTTTTTTTCACTATGACGTATGAAACACGCATGTAAAATATCACATATAATCATACTGTTTTCTAATATATACATAATATGGGAATCGCACATATAGCAGATGCTCTTCTAATAATCATAATTGTGCTCTTGGCATTAACTCTGAATAGTTGTGCATTTGCTCGTAAGTAGTAAGGCTACAAGTGTGCCAAGGATTTGACTGGTGTTACATATGACCTGGGGTTTTCGATTATGGTGCATTCTTGTGAAAGTTGGGTTTTCTCTGCCACTATTGGGAGGAGGAAAGGGTTAAGAAGTCACAGAAAGAACGGATTTAGAGAAAGCAAAGTTATTTGGATAAAAGCAAACACTCACACAGTGCCTCCATTGCTTTGTTTGTGTTTTCCAGTATTTCTGTCTATGTAGCCTCGTTACTTTAGATCCTAACCTGCAAAGCACTTAACTTTAAGCGTAGAAGCAGGATTAATCACATGCTTAAAATTAAGCACATGCTTTGGTTCCTTATTGAACCAAAAGCCCTATCACCCTCTGACTGACTAAAATGGATTAAAATATAATTGCATTCGTATTTCCGTCAAAGACAGGTTGTGCAAATAATTACAGGCAGTCAGGCTCCTCAAATCAGATTTTTTTTTTATACTTGTTCTTTAAGCATGTTCATCACTTTGGTACATCAAATATAGTGACTGAGGAAGAAAATTAGCAGAAGGGGCTGAATCGGTTAAAAATAAAAAAAAAAAAAGTAGTGCCTTATTATGCTTGCTAGTTTATCATGTGGCTACTTACAGAAAAGAATTTATCACCCACAATGGATATTACTACATGTGCACATGTTTATACATATCTTATAGTCACTGCATTTCTCTTGCTGTTTTAATTCAGTTTTCCAAACATGCCAGACGAACAGATACAAATCGGACCTTGTTTGATCTGATTAGGCTAGAATGGAGAGTTTGATTTCCTTCCAAAGTTTTCCAACAGTTGACCTGAAATGCATCCAAACAACTTCCATCTCTTTTGTTTCCATCAAGCTGTCCCAATTTCCTAATTTCACCAGATCCCACTGTTGCCATGTCTTTGAAGTTTATTTGTTGTTCATGGGTTTTTTCTTTCCAGTGATTAATTTAGCAGACACTCAGACTGAGAGTGATTTTGCATTTGGCTGTAATTTATTGCAGCTAAGAATCCACATGCTCAGGAAGGAACACTATAGTCTACAATTTAAGCATGCAGAGATCAATGTGATAACATCTTTGGCACTGAGTATTGCAGTGGATCACTAATCACCATAGTACTTGATGCTTCTGCAATGTGACTAATTGCAATGCGAACATGTTGTACACAGAAAATTATGAAGACTTTAGTATACTTTGATTGTAGAATAGTGCTAGACCTGATGTGTTGAAAGACTTTGTAATCAAGATTATGAGAACCTGAAGATTTGAAAGGTTATACTCCCTTTCTAACAAATACTGTGTAATTTACCATTGGTATTGTTTCACATAATCAGTCTTGGTTTAAGAAGAAACAAATGAAGTTCATACAAAATACCAAACCAAAAATCATTCGCTTTTAATTCCTTTCACCACATGCCTACAGAGTCATTAGCTTTGGCTCAAGGTAATGAAATTTATATAAATATTGCTAAATATGTTTTCAAAACTCTGTATTTTTCTTAGAGGTTTTTCCAAAAGGAAGAGGCATGGGTCAGGGAGAACTGGTAAAGAAATTGTGCATCAGCCACAAAGTATTTTAGTATCAGAATTCAGGCTTTGATAAGCCTTCTTTTGAGACAGCATTTTGTCTACCTACAAGTCTAAGTAAGTCAGACACTAACAGGCAAATCCTTTGCTTCACATCAGACTTCAGGCTTGGCACATGGATGATCAGGCAAATGTTCCCCAAGCGCCGAATTTCCATTCAGACCAACCCTCAGACTATAATTGCAAGTCGCAGGGCTGCAGGACAACTGCCAGAATGTGGGGGTCTCTGTAAGGGCCAATGTGCCCAGGCAGCACCTTGCCATAGTGTCCTCATCTTCACTGAATCCAAGGGGCCACTCCAGAGCCACACTGACACACAACTTTTAAGATCCCATGCAACTACATGAGGCCCCAGAAAGTTTTTTTTCCTGGCATTTGGAGCTATACTAATCAGGAAATTTGGCACTGAGAGAAGAGTGGAAGGAATCCCACTTCATAAAACAAACTAAGGGAGCACAAGGGAAAACTTCCTACGCAGGAAAATCTCGGACATGCAAAGAAAAGTTTAGAGTTTATTTTAAGCAGGTAATATAGGAAGAGAGACCCAAAAAAATGTTATGTATCAGTTCAAAACTGTGTGAAATATTCAGTTACTGTTTTGATGAGCACTATATATAAAAATCATGACAGACTGTCATGTTCTTACCATTGCAGTAGCAGTGGTGCATGTAGCTGTCCTATCACTCTGTTTGTCTGATGCGGAATTCAAAGCCATTAATCTATCTTTAATAACTCTGTAAAGGTTACTGACATTAGTGGTTCGCTAAATGACTGATACTAGCACATTTAATGAAGAAGAGGAATTGTTTTCAGAAGCAGACAGACATACTTTCCTGATGGTCTATAACTCCTTGTTGACACAGACATAAATGTGTCGCAAGCTCTAAGCTTTAAATTTTAAGAATTCCCTGCTTCTAGGGCCACGTCTACACAGAGATACCTGATCTAGCTTCAAATGCATTTATTAGCAGACTTGACAAGCCAGTGTTCAAAGCCTAAATTCTTTAGCTGATCCTAAATCCCGAGGACAAGTAGTTGTTTTCTCTTTCTTTGCTCTTGTCACCGTCTCTGCTGGTATCTTTGTGATTTCTGAGAACCTAGCCTTACTCTGATGGCAGTATTTACAACTGGAATCACAAATGAAACAGAAACAAATGTTGTATGCACAGAAACTTTTCAAGTATAAATTACCCTTTTGTGTCAACAAATTTTCCATTATTCAACTGTCAGCTATGTACCGCATTCTTTTTGGACCTCAAGTGCAGTCCAAAGCATAAAATACAGTGTCCTTAACACGATCAAGGAAGAATTTCCCCCACTCTGGTAGTAATGACACTGTTGGTGAGCTTTTCAATACAATCATGGCACTGTTGGTCACGCCCCTGGAAAAGACAGAGAGATAAGTGTTTGTCTTTGACTTATGAAGACCATTTAGGGTCAGTAACACTGGGTTTGGCACACAAACAGCTAATATCTATAGCTTTTCATGTCTACAGCAGTCTTTTTTAATGTCACAAACCACTGTGGAATCACCACTGTAGCACATATTCTTTACTGTTTTTATAAGTCACAGTTGTTTTGTGGAAAAGGTTAAGCCTGACACTTCTAGACACCTCATTTTTAAGATGGGAAAACACACTGAAGACATTACCGCCTCCTCTAATCTGCTGACATTCTTAGGCCCCTCTCTCATACTGCCTTTCTTTTCCACACTTCTCTCTCTTCTTCTTCAATTCAGCTTTTGGAGAGAACAAAAAAGAAAATTTTCTATACTTTGACATTAACAAATCTCTCTTAACACCTCACACCTCTTCACTTTCCACCACTGCTTTATGCAGCTAAGCTAAATGTCAGTGGGAATTCCTTCCTCTACTTACTAGATATGCCTTACTGCACTCTTTTCTGATGGCTCAAAGAATAGTCCTTGGCTCACATGTGACTGATTGCCCACTGCTTTGAAATAATCAGTCATCACCCCTTCCAAGGACTGTCTTCTCAGGGCCATTGTATTTCTTTGATCAAATGGTCACTTTAACCATCTGATTCTTTCTTCAACCTTTCCTTATGGCTCCGCTAGCAAGACAAACTATTCTGTTCACACACAGCAGCTCCCAGAGCTATCTCTGGAATCTCACGCTGTCTGCATTCCAGTTTCTTCATTTGACTTGCAGAAATCTCTAAGTCCAGCTAGCTCCTGGCTGACAAATGAGCCCGATACGGATGCACATGGACAGACACACATTTTCGACAGTCTGATTTGCATTTGGGGAAGAGTAAAACTAATCTGTTTTTGTCAAAGACCGCTTTCAGCAGAGAAGTTTTCCAAGTCACCATACTGGGAGACATTCAATTGGTGTATGTCTGCACACGTGACACTCTACAGGACAGCAAACAGAATAATGCTTACTGCTTTTGTTACCTCTTACTTACATACTTTGCGTCTCTTGAAAATGCAAACCTATATTCTGAAATAAAGCAGGGGATATAGCACATATAATCTAGGAGATGATTCAGACCCAAGAGCAAAGATTGGGAAGAAAGCAAACTAACTTGTTCACATTTTAATGGATCTGGCTATTCCAATCATTCCACCTGCCAGTTCGATATTGCGCAGGACACTCTGCAACACTCCAACATCCTAAGACAGAAATGTCTGCTCTTCTGCTGGTGTGAAATTCCCTTCTGCGGCTCCCTTCCGCTGCTGTAAGTGACATTTCTGGCAAGCACTGTTCTAGACTAATCTTTTGCAAAACCCATCTGCCTTTTCCCCAAAGCACACTAGTGCTTCCTGCTGCCACTCAGGGGACTAACATGGTAAGAAAAATTTCTCTCCTCACAAGGTACATCAGTACTAGAATGATAGAGGCTCTGTTTTTACTCTTCTACGCTCTCAGTTTCCTGCGTGTCTGGATAGATGTTAAGATACACAATACTCCCAACTCATTCATATCCTGAGGTTCATCTTTGTCTTATCGTCTACATTAAATTTACGTGTTCAGGCATCTCTAGACTTAAATAAAAGGAAAACCATTATTAGTGTTATCTAAGTCAACTTCACGTCTTATCTAATTTAGTCTTTAAGCTTCATTGGAACAGAGATCTTTCTCTGAGTTTCCTAAAGGATTTCTCAATGCCAACTGATGTCAGTAATAATGAACTAGAAAACGAGCAATCAATTAACTTTCTCACTACATTACTTTTATTTCTATGAAGGGACCGGGAGGTTTGTGTTCAGCAGGAAAAGCATCACATTCCTTTATCACAAGCAAAATCCAGCATCTGGACTACTAACTGTACTGCCTGACTTTTAAACCAATATCCTGCATGATTATGGAGATATCATATCACTCTTCCTATACAATGGACCATATAGCCCTTCCATTACCTTTCACTCAGAATAAAAGTAAACTATCTATTTCTTGACGCCTGACTAGCCTGAAAATGCACCACTAATAGAGTTTGCTACATTGGTTTCCTGCTTTGCAGGGGACAGAACTGTCCTCAGTTACATACATTTTATGCCTAGAAACCCAGTAAAAAGATAATCTACTGCAATATGGATGTATGTATGTGCAATATAGCAAAAGAAGTCCAGTGTAAACACAGACAGACAGAAACATCAAGCATCCTTAAATGGCTAAGGTGAGACTTCCAAAACACACAGGAGGTTTTGTTCATATTGATACTTCTTTGTTATTATTTATGACATGCAAGTTCCCACTGGTATCTGCAAAACTAATTTCATACATAGTTTTTAGCTACGGATCTAACTCCTAAAACACCAGCAGGAAGAGAGGCATAAAAGATCTAATGGCCCTTAGCACATCTGCGCTTTGTCTTTTTTTCCTTTAAAAAAAAAAAGGCACTAAAAAAGGAAACTTCCACTGCTGGGTCAAATCTAGTTATATTCCTGATTCTGTCATACATAACAGAGGGGTTAAGCTCAGCAAAAGAAGAGCAAGGTTCCGTGCTTGAATCAAATGCAACATTTCACTAAAGATTCCCAGGATACCAATAGGAATACTCCTCAGCTATTCACAGTTTTGCATAGCTCTATACTCACAGAAGTATTATGGGCATCTCCATGCTATATACAATGACAATTACACAAGCATATGAGGGAGAATTTCAAAATGTGCATTTGAGGTAAGACAAGACATGCAGATTGATCCCTGCAGTCAAAGTGCTAATAAATAAGAACCCTTAGTCAACTGTGTCACTAACAGTTCACTCACATCAAAGCGGTGTTGAAGAGGACTCCTCAGGCTTTCAGAAGACTAAAATACTGCTGATGACATTTAATCCCTCTGTTTTCAAGAGTAAACACAGGCTGGTGACCAAACAATTAAAACTCATGCATCACTTCATATTTAGGAGGAAAAGTCCTGCTATTTGGAAGGATTTGTAAAGCCTGATGTTTCAGAAGGACTCAATACCAGATGTTCCTGTACTTGTATGATGTTACTGAGCAATGCAAAGTATCACCCACACAATGCCAGGCTTTCAAAACCAACCTGAAATCTCCTAGAGAAAGGCAACTCCCTTTTAAATCAAGACTTCTAAAAGAAGCCATGAGCATGCAGATATTGAGGCACCTCAGATCAGCAGTTACTTCTGAAAACTTTATACTTATATATACTCCTCATGTATATGTGTGTATCTGCAGATACACAAAATGAGTCACATACTTAGTTTCTAGATGTGGTTTTGCAACTGGCACCAAGTGAAGAACACAAATTTCTCACTAGTCTTCTTAAACATGTTGCTCTGAGAAAAAGAACTTACTTAAAACCAAAAAGCTAGTTTTAAATACAAATACTTACAGCTTTTGATACTCCTCAGCTAAATTCTATTGATCAGATTTTTAAAGGCCTGTTTCTGAATTCTATGTCCTTCGGTCAGTAAAATTCTACATCAGAACAACATCAGTTCTGCTTGAATAAGGAATGCAGAGCAGTTCCAACTGCACCAAGTGAATGTAAAAATTACCATCAATAAGCGCCCAAGAGATGCATCTTAACACTAAAGTCAAAACACAGAATGTTCTTCATCTACTAAAGCATACTTTATTCCCCCACTTCTGATGCTACTATAATAGAAACCACTGAGAGGTGGCTTACTTTCTATGCTGAAAAATGTATGAAACTGCTGTTGTTCTGTTAACACTATGTCCTCACACAGATCGCCATGGTGTCTGTAAGAAAAACATCTTAAAATATACAGCAGGCTCATATAGGGAATAGTTGATGACTGGCTTCTGTTATGACCTTTACTTTCTCTTGTGATGTATCACTCAGGAAACTAAATGTCCTAAGAGGCTGCAGCCATTAGGTATCCTGTTGTCCTCTCTTGGAAGAGTTGTATGCATAGATATAAGTGACTGACATGAATTGGGTCATCTTCGTGTTTTTATCCTTTGCATTTCTCTTCATGAGCAAACATGCCAAGTCTCAGTCCACAAATGCAGCTTGTCCTACTTTTTGCCATGCTTTGGTACATTCCTGTTGACAGGCAGAGCATGCAACCAAAATGGTTCCCAAGAGTTTTTTGGGTTTTATTGTTTTGGTTTTAAAACAAGTCTTTGCCTGTTAGAAATAAGACTGGTAGAACGAACGAAGTATAAGCACGGCAGCAGCTTTACCAAACATGAATGGATGAGTGCAATAATCCCAGTGTCAGGAAGGGGCTCATATGAGCTGAAACTTGCTTAGGTTTGCATTTGTTCCATTTTGAGGGTTGGGTTTTTTTCAGTTTTGTGTGTAAATTAGAATAATAACTCTCAGCAAAATCCCCTAGAAAGCTTAGCCATCACAATGATACCAAAAAAATTATTCCCAGGCACCACTCCTGTACTGGGCCATAGTTATTCTAATGTAATTCAGCAGACCTTGACTGTGACGTGGTACAGTTTATGTAAGTGGAGCAAAGCCCAGGATCACCTAAATGTTACTTGTCCCCAGATCTCCCCATATGCAGAGCTGCAGTGCACCAGTAAAGACTGATTTCCACAAGAGGCATGGGTGAGGTGAGTACTTTTAAGTGGTCCTTTTCCAGAAGATGAGGATTAGTCAGCTAATAACAGTGAATGACAATGATTCTGTCCTGTAGAATGACATGAACAAAAGGAGCTCGGCCACATACTCAGAAATCAAGCTTTTACAATAGCCTGTAATATTAGAACAGATTTTCAGTTACTGAACAAATCACGTTGGTACTAAAATGACTCCACTTTTGATTCCTCAGTGAATGACTCTAAGTTTGAAATATATGTTAATGAAGTATGTAAACATATCATGGATGCCCTGTTATCCAAAGAAGAACAAAATAAATGAACACACGTTCTCAAATGGTGGGGCCAGTGCTTTTGGGTAGTCATTCATCGAGCAAGTGCCCATTGGGGGGCATTTGGAATTTCATATTTGACGATACTCCTGCAGCGTTTCATTAGTTCTGTTCACTTAATTATGTCTTGTCTAAATGATCACTTTAATTTTTTATAGTACCAGATTCTGTTCAAAGAAGCCAGTCATGCAACACTGAAGGTATACGGGGTGGAATCCCTCTGGACCTCAGTGGAGATTTCAGTGGGCACAAGTGCAATGAAATGATATCAATTTTGCACTACTTTTATACAGAACAGGTGTCTCACTGTAAAATATTCCTACAGGTGCTGAGCATAGGTGAACCATAGAGACAAGACAATGACTTCACTTTAGACCAATTGCATTAGGCAGTATAGGCACAGTTTTGGCACAGCTTGTCTTGCTTTCACAGGGTTACTGCCAACTCCCTGAAAAAAGAAAACCTTTTAGCATTAACTCTTTCCCTATGTATTATCTGGGTACATTATATGCCAGTGAAGAGCCACCTACAAAACATAACCCCCTAGCAGATATGGCTTAAAGAAATAGGGTGTTATGATCACGAAACACTTGAAGTAATCTTTTTTTTTCTCCTCAACTAAAAACAGTGGTGGGGGGTGGGAGAGTCAAGTTTTTACTTATGTGCTCAACCACAAAAGAAGACCTGTCTGCTTTTTCACAAAGCACCTTTTTCCAGATATAGGAGCATGAAAACTAAAATCCAAAGAGCCCAGATGCATGAGTTGAAATTCTGATTCCATTACATGATCATTTTGTTCACCGATTTCAGTGAAGACTAAGTTTTACATAGAGATTACAAAGCTCCAGCTTGTCCACCTTCATCCGTAACACTTGCCATGGAACTTCTCAGCCAAATTGTTGCATCAAGACCATAAGCATTATTCAGTCAAGTACTGACAGGGGTGTGAGGGCAAAGGAAGAAAGGAAATAGATATTCAGTGAACCTCCAGAGAGTATGCAGTTCAGAGACATTAATAAGCACAGTGCTGTGGGAAAGCTGAGCAGATCTGTTCCGGCCTCCTCCTCAGCAGTCAGTGGTCTCTCTGTGGACCACTGGCACCCTTCTTCTACCATTTCCTAGGAATGGGAGAACGACTATGTGCCAGTTCTCCAGCGGGAAAGGACTGTTTGACTGAAAACAATCCTGGTCCTGGGGCTCTCACAGGAGACCGCCCAGCACAAAGCCCTGAACAGGCATGAAAGTGTTCAGTCTGTCATACAATTTTTTTCATTTTCATTTGCTTCAGTCATAGGCTGCATTAGTGGAACTCCGATCAAAAAACCCAGTATGACAAGGCTGTTTCTTCAAAAGAACTCATATGCTTCAAGGCTTAAATCCAAACTGTAACAGTTAGTATGAACAATGTGAGTATGGTGGTAACCAGTCCAACAGAATACTCACCCAGAAATTGGATTATCTCTGCCTCTGTGTTTTCTTCATAAGATTTTTAGAGGAATTCAAATGCTACAGTTATTGCAAGTCCTTACTCTTTAAAAAAAACTTTGTCTTTTAATTGAAAAATACCATGTACTTTATAGGTCTTTAATTTTATTTAATGCTTTGGGCCCTGAGATGGACTTTCAGAGTTATTTGAATTCAATTACTTGCATAATGAGGATGCACAGTACAAGTAAACTTACTGCTATAACAACAAGGAACTGTAATTAACAAATGTTGTCATCTCTCCCTCTACCTGCATTGTGCATATCTATTTCCCAAGCTCACATTTCCTGGTCTGACTGGGCATGAAGGACCTCCTGATTTAAAAAAAAAAGTTGGTCTCTGATTTCTCTTATTTCCAGTAGAAGGTTGTTGGTGGGCATGACAGTTTGCATATCTTACTGTGTTCTTTTTCATACTGTTTTTACACATAACCTTCATATTTTTTTCAGATGGGAAATTCTAAGCTGGGAAGTCTTTCACAATAAGCAAGCCCTGAAAAAGTGCTGTAGTGTCTAAAAAATAGTGTCACTAAATCTCCACTTGTCTTTTCTGACTCCCCTGCAAATAACCTCCTCATTCACATGTGCCTACCATGAGTGAAAAGGTCAGCACGCTGCAGAAACACTGCTTGTGAAGAACAGCTGTCACAGCCTAGCTTGTGAAGTCATCTCTGGTTGCTTGAATTTCAAGAGGCATTACAAAAATCTTAGAACCAGCTTCAAAAGTGCAGTCGCTGCACTGCGCAGCTCTCTGACAATTCCTGCTCTGGCTCTATTTTTACATTAAAGAAACTCAGGGGAAAAAAAAAAAAGTGCTATGGTTGGGGAAAAAAAAAAATCCAAACCACTGACACTTCGGTAGTTACATTTAGCAGCTTCTCAGGGCTTTGATCACCTGCCACCTGCCTGAAGGTGATAAATGGTTAAACACTCCCAGCCAAAAGCAGTTCCTGGGAAGAAGATATTATCACTACAAGAGTAGCAAGGGGGATTGATCATAATGCAGTACATTGAACTGTACCTCTGAGATTTCAGATTTTCTTCCTCAATACACAGGCAACCACAAAAATCAGTTCTCATTGTTTTTAATGACTTTTAGCCAACTTAGATTTTTTTTACCAAGGTTTCCAAGATTTGTATGTGCAGTAATAGAAAAAGAATTACAAGTAGTAGAGAAAGCATTAAAAAAAAATTAAACCAGTTACCACAATATCTACTAAGATATAGAGCTACTAAAACTTGACAGAAAGTGATCACCAGACTTTATCTTCAGAGCAACAAGGGCTCAAATTAACACAGATAAAAGGGTAAAATCCTGATCCAAAGCACGCTGGTGTCAATGGAAAGATTGATCAAACCCTAATGTCTGTAGGCAAAGATGAGACTAGGGGATGGGTCACGGTTCAGGGGATGGATAGAGAAATAAACTACTGAAATGTCAGCCAGAGCACGAAGTGGGACCTCATCAGCTATTCTGCAGTAATTACAGAATCACAGAATCACAGAATAGTAGGGGTTGGAAGGGACCTCTGTGGGTCACCTAGTCCAACCCTCCTGCCGAAGCAGGGTCACCTACACCAAGCTGCACAGGACCTTGTCCAGGCAGGTCTTGAATATCTCCAGAAAAGGAGACTCCACAACCTCCCTGGGCAGCCTGTGCCAGTGCTCCATCACCCTCAGAGGGAAGAAGTTCTTCCTCATGTTCAGCTGGAACTTCCTCTGCTTCAGTTTGTGCCCGTTGCCCCTTGTCCTGTCACTGGGCACCACTGGAAAGAGTCTGGCCCCATCCTCCTGACACCCACCCTGCAGATATTTATAAGCATTTATAAGGTCCCCTCGCAGCCTTCTCTTCTTCAGGCTGAACAAGCCCAGCTCCCTCAACCTCTCCTCGTAGTGGAGATGTTCCAGTCCCCTCATCATCCTCGTAGCCCTCCGCTGGACTCTCTCCGGTAGCTCCTCATCTTTCTTGAACTGGGGAGCCCAGAACTGGACACAGTACTCTAGATGAGGCCCCACTAGGGCAGTGTAGAGGGGAAGGAGAACCTCCCTCGTCCTGCTGGCCACACTCTTCTTGATGCACCCCAGGATCCCATTGGCTTTCTTGGCAGCCAGGGCTCACTGCTGGCTCATGGTTAACCTGTCGTCCACCAGGACACCCAGGTCCCTCTCCACAGAGCTGCTCTCCAGCAGGTCCACCCCAAGCCTGTACTGGTGCATGAGGTTGTTCCTCCCCAGGTGCAGGACCCTGCACTTGCCCTTGTTGAACCTCATCAGGTTCCTCTCTGCCCAGCTTTCCAGCCTATCCAGGTCACACTGAATGGCAGCACAGCCTTCTGGTGTATCTACCACACCTCCCAGTTTTGTGTCATCAGCAAACTTGCTGAGGGTACATTCTAACTCTTCATCCAGGTCGTTGATGAAGAAGTTAAACAAGACTGGGCCCAGTACTGACCCCCGGGGGACACCACTTGTTACCAGCCTCCAACTAGACTCAGCGCCGCTGATGACAACCCTCTGAGTTCTGCCATTCGGCCAGTTCTCAATCCACCTCACCGACCACTCATCCAGCCCACACTTCCTCAGCTTCCCTAGGAGGATGTCATGGGAGACTGTGTCGAAAGCCTTGCTGAAGTCAAGGTAGACAACATCCACGGCTCTCCCTTCGTCTACCCAGCCAGTCATGTCATCGTAGAAAGCTATCAGATTGGTCAGGCATGATTTCCCCTTGGTGAATCCATGCTGACTACTCCTGATAACCTTCTTTTGTTCCACTTGCTTCATGATGGCCTCCAGGATAAGCTGCTCCATCACCTTTCCCGGGATGGAGGTGAGGCTGACCGGCCTGTAGTTCCCTGGGTCCTCCTTCTTGCCCTTTTTGAAGATTGGAGTGACATTGGCCTTTCTCCAGTCCTCGGGCACCTCTCCTGTCCTCCAGGACCCAATGGAAAGTATTTGCTCCCTACAGCAAATGTAAAATAACTTGTCTGTGCTCCAACGACAAGCAATTAACTTACATTCACTTCAAGCATCTAAGAAAGCCCATAGACACTTACCATGATACAAAGCACATTCTGCAAACTCACACCCAGTCTACCACATATTAACATAATTAAATAGCCACACTGTTCCTTTCCAACATATTGTTTGTCCTCACTACTACTAGCAAAGTAGAGAATTCTAACAAGATGTCGATATCTGCCATGGGACTTCTGACTTAACCAGGCTAGACAGTCACACGATAACCATCATTACAGCAGTTAGGGGCAAAATAGACAGGCTGGAAAGTTGGGCAGAGAGGAACCTGATGGGGTTCAACAAGTGCAAATGCAGGGTCCTGCACCTGAGGAGGAACAACCCCATGCAGCAGTACAGGCTGGGGCGGACCTGCTGGACAGCAGCTCTGCGGAGAGGGACCTGGGTGTGCTGGTGGACAACAGGTTGACCATGAGCCAGCAGTGTGCCCTGGCTGCCAAGAAGGCCAGTGGCATCCTGGGGTGCATTAAGAGGAGTGTGGCCAGTAGGTGGAGGGAGGTTCTCCTCCCCCTCTACTCTGCACTTGTGAGGCCCCATCTGCAGTACTGTGTCCAGTTCTGGGCTCCCAAGTGCAAGAAAGATGAGGAGCTACTGGAGAGAGTCCAGCGGAGGGCTACGAGGATGATGAGGGGACTGGAGCATCTCTCCTACAAGGAGAGGCTGAGGGAGCTGGGCTTGTTCAGCCTGGAGAACAGAACGCTGAAAGGGGACCTTATCAATGCTTATAAATATCTGCAGGGTGGGTGTCAGGAGGATGGGGACAGACTTTTCAGTGGTGCCCAGAGACAGGACAAGGGGCAATGGGCACAAACTGAAGCAGAGGAAGTTCCAGCTGAACATAAGAACTTCTTCCCTCTGAGGGTGACGGAGCACTGGAACAGGCTGCTCAGGGAGGTTGTGGAGTCTCCTTCTCTGGAGATATTCAAGACCGGCCTAGACGCAGTCCTGTGCAGCCTGCTGTAGGTGACCCTGCTTCGGCAGGGGGTAGGACTAGATGACCCACAGAGGTCCCTTCCAACCCCGACCATTCTGTGATTCTGTGAAAATTCACTGACTGAGAGTCATAAGATTTTTTTACATAGTCAGTTCTGCCTCTCACTACCTTGCTACTGATATCAGAAAGTGCTTTTTCCCCCTATTCCTCACTAAAAGTCTAACCTGGAATACTGAGCATGCACTAGTCAGCAAGCAGGGAAGTTTGGTCAGACGAGCTGGAGAAGAACCTCACTTTCCTCCTTACGGACAATTTTGCATGGTGTCCTACCAAGGATTCAGTTGTAGAGGGGCAAATAACCTTCAGCATTTACTTTAGCAGGAACCATTAGTCATTTTTGTTCAGGGGGAGATAAAGCATGTCGCAGGTACATATCCCAGTGGAACTGATTTTAAGGCTCTAGAAGCATCCCTCACTTAACGTTTGGGAAAAAAACCCAAATTGCTTATGAACAAAATAACTTAAACTATACTCTCATGTAGGCATATAGTCCCACTCTCAATCCCTGAAACTCAGGAAGAAGTTCCCAAATATCAGCTATGTACCAGGAACACCCGTACGAGAAATAATTGTATTTTATGTGATGATGAGTCACATCAGTGACAGGAAAAATCTGGAATCTTACTTTAATTCTAACTCAAGGAAGTCATGTAAATCATGTGCAAGGAATGATAAACAGATTTCAAGATTCAGATTAATATGCCATCCCATCCCTGGACACTCAGCAGATTACTAAGCTACTTCAATTTACCAAATAGTTTCATTTGAGAGAAAAGGACAGTTCAACTACGTTCTCAAAACCAGCAGAGAAAAAGTGATTCCTTCTTGACTCCTGCCATGAATACCCCTGAAGTATCAGCACCGGCACTTGTCAGTATAGGACTGAAACCAGCTCAGCCAATGTCTAGTACCCTTCCTGTGCAGACGTTGCTATTCCTGAAGTTATTTCCCTGGACTGTGAGATGAAAAAAAATAAGGAAATGGGACCACTCTTGGAGAGAACCACAGACCCCCTCGCACAATGTCAAAAGACTCTTCACCATGGCAAATTCTCATGTCACACTTTTTTGAAGATTATATTTCAATATTTCTGCATGTGAATTATATACACACAATCCCAACAAACTATTGGATTACTAAAAATCAATTTACTATGGGATTACTTCAATACCATACTATGTATCCAATGACTAACTGCACATAGTGTGTGTGATGTTCTGACTTGAGTGAGCTCAGCTCAAAAGGCACCTGCACAAAGCTTTTCAAAGCAACTGCAATAAATTTTACTGGATGTGGGAAACCTTATAAAAATTAAATAATGTCATGCTTTATAAGTATTTCATTCAATGTGACTAAACACATGGATAGCATTGAGGATGATATTTAACTTTTTCCATGTGCAGATTTAATACTGCACAAAAATTTGAGTCCCCTATTGCTAATTTTCCACCATGTGGTAACTATTTAGTTGTTTTTTAAACGGTACTGAATTACAGAGTTGAATTACAGAGCACAGCAACTACCAGTGGGCGTTGGGTGTATGTATGTCCCCCTGGCTTAGCACAGGGTCACATATACTGGCATTAAATCATGACAGTATTCCTATGGCAGTACTGGTTAGGT
This sequence comes from Opisthocomus hoazin, assembly GCF_030867145.1. Lineage (NCBI taxonomy): Eukaryota > Metazoa > Chordata > Aves > Opisthocomiformes > Opisthocomidae > Opisthocomus > Opisthocomus hoazin. The sequence continues at coordinate 81,055,439 of NC_134418.1, forward strand.
TAATACAGGAATGAACATGCTAGTTTGCAAAATCACATGCTTATGTACTTCCAAAAATAGAGAATATTGATGTCAGGTTTGATTGATGCGACTCCATCAGGTGCCTGTCATTTTTAGTATACCTGTGACAATAACATACTGTACAGAGGTATATATGATGCCAGTGGAAAGCCCTGTTAGCATACATAGCTCAATTAAACCAAATTAGACTAATTTATACAGCTGTGCAAGTCCAGATGTAAACCGAGAAGTGTCCATGAAAGTTGAGGTTAGAAGCATTCACAACATGCAAATCATGGAAAAAGTACGTTTTTCAGCTTCTCTCACAGGTTAGTTTACAACCTTAATCACCCTTTTTGGAGCGAGAAGCACTATTACAGACCCACTGCAAACCACCTCAGGAGAAAGAGAAACAATCACCACAAACACTTCATTCTTTCAGTATGACGAAGATCATTCATTTCTAGTGAGCGAGTGCAACAGATCCTTGTTGTCTTTAAAAGTACAACATCTTTTCAAAATTAACTAAAGATTTTTTTGTCTACATTATATACTAATGTACACCACCGCTGTGGTATTTTACCATGTCCCTCCAAAGCAGGAAAAGATTTGCCAGATCTTACGCATCCCAAAATTGTGTACAAATATACTGCACAAGCTTTGTAGAAATTTGCACTGCTTGTGCAAATATACTGCACAAGCTTTATGGAGCACTAGCAACTCTCTTAAAGCATCCAAATTCATATTTCCCAAATTAGTTTATTTCTTTACTTGGCACATGCTTGGTGGTGTTTGAGATAACACTCACAGCAACACAACAGACCATAATAATAACAGTATTGATAAGAATGGTATAAAGAGTCCAATTCCTAGCAACGGACACATAAAGTTTTCAGGTTTTGTTTTTAGAAGAGTCAGTGTTCATTAACGCAGCCTTAGCCAGGTTTAATTAACTCCCTGCTAGTGGTTGTCTCTCAGTATTGAGGGGAGCAAAGATATCTCTCACAGTTTCTACTACCCAATGTTTGTAAACGCATACCTAGTAAAAGACTGAGTAGATAGTTAAGAATACATCCCAGTCATCTGCCATCGTATTCTCTCTTAGACGTATTACAGAGATATTGTACGTACAGCACAATCTACCCAAGGTGGTAAAGGGAGCAAGGTGTGAGCTTGCTACCTTATATTCTGCCAGTTGCAATGCTTCTCTGCCAAAACCCTCTGTAGTATTATTCTTATTAAGAATGGTAAAAGACAGAGGAATGGACAGAAGTAGACCCTTCCCAGGAAAATGACAACTGAGATGAAAGATTGTGGAACTACACAGAAGGAATGAAGAAAAAAGCTATGGGGACACCCATATGCGGGGAGAGGGGGGAAGGGAAGAAAAAAAAAAAAGAGAGACAAACGCAAAAGGGGCAAAAAGATCAACAAAGAAGTATCCATTCTTATGACTCCCATAAAAAGTTTCTGCTCATGACATTGTACAAAGTACTGAACCCACTTCCACTCATCTGTTCAGTAAGGTCTGTACTCTGGAGAATTTTATGATAGAAAATTCACTAGTTTTGCCCAGGGACACAAAGGGGCTCAATTTCAGAATACACAATCATTCTCAGAAAATCCTTTGTCCTAAGCTTCTACTGAGACCCTTGAATCATGTCCCTGTCCTTGTATCAGTAACTCCCCACGTGCATTTTGCCAGAGAGTATCATATATATTTACAGCCTATTGATATGCATTTCCACATGTTTAGCTCTTGTTGTATTTAAATGTTACTGCATTTTGCTTATCTTAGCATTTTTGTTACAGAAGAAACCTTGCAACTGTTACATTACATATAAACTATTGGAAGATTCAGACAGCATCAGTCTCGCCTTTCTGCTTTTTTTGTGCTTGATATCAGACACAAACAGTACTTTCCCTGGCTAACTATTTTTTGGCATGAGACAAATCCAAGACCGTAGCATTTTTTAACTATTAATTACATATTACAACGAAAACTGTGTCGACAATCAGCAGTGCTTACTCTTCTTTTGTTAATAATGTCAAGCTCCTGGGAGCTCATTAACAATTGTCATCTAAGCTCATTTAAGCACTATGTCTGATGAACAGGATATGGGTCAGCAAGTAGTCTTTCACCAAGGTACCACTCCACAGTGACAGAATGGCTTGCCAGGCCAAGTCCAGCATGAATGTCCATGGAATCTCCAATTGCCTCGTGCTCAAAAAGCAAGTTCTTTCATCTGTTGTTTCCACTATGGGCACTAGACACTTCGCTCTACTCCATCAGCCTCTAGTGTTCAAAAATTTCACAAAATATGGGAAAGAGGACTACATAGCATGTATTTATTCATAAGTAGTTTCTGTAGAGAGAGACTTATTTCTCAATACATACACAAGATTGTTTCTAACAGGACTTGAATCGACTGTAGTGGTTAAAAACCTTAAAATCGCTCTTACAAAAGGACAGACCTTCTGTATGTTACTTGCATTACAATACAAAAGCAGTTCATTAGTACCTAAAGAATTACAGCTCTGCAGGAGGTTAATACCATTCTCCTTCTGCTGTTGGCATGATAATCTTTCCCAGGACTTCAAAGCTCCTCCTAGTATCCTGTGGAGCACAAAGCTTGTAGGTGAAGGGAACTGACTGTTTCTACATCATTCTACCATTTCCTTTGTTTGGAAATTTAAAATACATTGTAGAAAGCTACCTAATAAATCTATCATTTTTTATATTACGTGTTTTTTCTATATATATAATCTATCTTTCATTATGCAGAGGCCAAAAGGCCCAAAGTACAAATTTGTGTGTGCCATTACTGCAGAAAAACAGAAAAAGCAGCATAACGAAGTAGTCTCTCCCACGGAAAAGAACATCATCATCTGCCTTAAAGAAAAAAACAAAGCATTTCAAAACCCACCTCGGAGATCAGAGTGCGGGCATCAAAATATCTAACCCAGAGAAACAAATGTCTTTCCCACAACTTTCTGCATATATCTTCTTATTATTTTCTGCATCCTGTATGTAAATATTTGCCAGTTCAATTAATGCTGCAGTTATTTTCATCATAATTGAGAAGGTAGACATGTATTCATCCAACGGTCTGGGTTGGAAGGGCCGTTATAGATCGTCTAGTTCCAACCCCGCTGCCACAGGCATTCTCTCATTTTGAATTGCTGTCTCTTAAAGCATGCATTGATGGCAAGGGGTTTAGAGATTCTGAGCTCCAAGATGACACACAACTTCTTACTGCAGCTGCAATTAGGCTGTAAAAGAGCAAAGAAATGCTAGCGGAGCCAACGCGCCTCTGTATGAGAAAAGCTTTCCCTGTCTCCCTGAGCACATCACAACACTGGGCATCAATATTTATTCATGGGAGGAGGAGGAGGAAGAAGCAGGAGCACCTGCAGTTGGGTACAGTACAGACAACAGATGCTGGGCAAACTACAAAAGCATGCTACTGACGCAGTGGGAGTAGACAGCCAGACTTTTGCTCGTTTCTCCATCTAGCACTGAGCCAAAACACCCAACCATGCTGCGCGACTTGCTAGCTGGAACCAACCTCAGGCTCATCCAGTGCAGAGGTGAAAAGATGGTGCAGTAGCTCCACAGTGACACTATGCTACTTATGCTCCTGTGGTTTTACTTCATCTGCTGGAGCTGTTATTTTCTTCACCAAACATCTGTTTGTCATCTCTGACTCTGCTTACGGATCTACACTGGTATAGTGTTGATATGGGAGCACTCAGAGTGAAATTAGATACTGAGCTCCTGAGCATCCTTCTTAAATCATTTCCTGGCATTACTGGATGAGCTGCCTACAATAAAGATATATTGCCAAAAGCAGCTACTGCTTCCTGGTTTATGTTGCTCTGGTATTTCGCAGAGAAGAGAGCAAACAGGTACTTATAGCTGCTCATAACTACCTTAAAATACTTGCTGGGGAAATAAGATTAACCACAGTTATCAAAAGTACAATGATAAGAATCTTCTACATATAACTATGCACATCAATACACAAAATAGAAGATTAACCTAAATCTGAAATTTTCTTCATTATATCTGTTTCAGTCTTAGAACCTATTTTGGCATTTGTATTTTATCCATACAGATGATTTCACAAATAAATTTGTCCCCAGTGCCCAACAAATTAGCATCATTGTAGAGAAAGCTATAGTCTACCTGTCCAGGCAAAGGGTGTAGGATAATCTCTGCACATCAGCTACTGAACTTGTTAGCAAAAATTGCTCCAAGCCCATTTCCATCAGCTCCCCTTCAAATCCAAGCCTTAATCTTCAACCGAAATGAAAACATTCCATTCTACTTCCACTCCCAGACCTACTTGTGGTTTGAGACAAATAGAAGGGAAAACGAGAAGAAGAGAAGAGAAGAGAAGAGAAGAGAAGAGAAGAGAAGAGAAGAGAAGAGAAGAGAAGAGAAGAGAAGAGAAGAGAAGAGAAGAGAAGAGAAGAGAAGAGAAGAGAAGAGAAGAGAAGAGAAGAGAAGAGAAGAGAAGAGAAGAGAAGAGAAGAGAAGAGAAGAGAAGAGAAGAGAAGAGAAGAGAAGAGAAGAGAAGAGAAGAGAAGAGAAGAGAAGAGAAGAGAAGAGAAGAAGAGAAGTAAATAAAAGCCTTTCCCCTTTGAAATTATCTTTTGCCAAAGGAAAACAAGGAGAGATTATAACTGTGGGAACAATTGGTCTTGTCAACAACGGTTCTCAGATAACAGCTTTGGACTTGTTTAAAGTACCATAGATGAGAAATCTAGATGTTTGCATTGTTCTAAGGAAGAAAAAGCAGTAAAGAGAAGTGTTTAAGTGTCCCTGACATATAAAACTAAACTCTGCAGTCATAAAGACAGATTGCTTTGATTCCTTGTGGCATTACCCTGCCACTTTTAAAGATCAGAGGGGCTTGTGAAGCTGTGTGATTCTTGGCTTATTCACCACATACGAAAACTCACTATACAGCAAAAATAATGATGAACACCGATTGCTGAGCGTAACAGGAATACTGCCTTTGTCCCTGTTTAGATGAACTGAAGACTCAGAACGGGGAAGCCAACAATAAAAAGCTGAACTTTCTCATATTTCATATCTGATTTTTTTTCTCCTACACGCTGCTGGCTGCATTGGTACTCTGTTACTCACCCTCTCATGCATTGTCAATCCTTACGCACCATAAAGCAGTGGGAAACAGGTGAGAAGAGTAACAAAACGTGGGACATCATACCAGTCAGTCAGGGAGGAGCTAAGAAACCCAGGGTAAAAATTGCTTTGAAAACTAGGAATACTACAGGAAAATAGAAGGTTTTCTTGGATTTTTTTCTTCCGCAATATTCCACTACCTTCTATTGAAATTAGATCCTGTGTTATATTTTTATCTACTACATCACTTCACATTTACCACCAGATTTCCCTACTTATATATTGCTCACCAAGTAGATTCACATAATCCTCCTGATATGTACCATCTACAGAGCAAACTAAAATGGATTTCATTATCTATCACCACTTTTCAGGAAAAAAGGTATCTCAAAAACAATTACATAAGTCATTTTCTCTACAGTACAGCTAAATAGCAGGGTTCTCTGGAACTGAACAGCTTTCTCAACATTAAAAAGGATGAAGCTGTAAATAATGGTCAAAAGTTACAAGGACACTGTGACAATTAAGCAGCTTTCCCTCACATTGGACCTGTACATAAATAGGTGATCGTCACTCTCCGTGCTTTCAGTTTTCAAGCCTTAGGTTTTGATGTAGATTCAGAAAATCTAATCTCTATGGTGATTTTGAATTTGACACCAAAAAAAAAGGTCTAGATATGCATAAATATGAAAAAAGGATACATAAACCCATCAAGATACGAGAATTCATTAACTTTCAAAACACTCCTAATCCAGGGGAAATGTAAAATAATGTAATATAGCTAGCACAAGCAGGGCTGAACTCTTAAGGACTGGTACAAATTAAGGAAACAAGTTTCATTGCCATGGCATGGCCTATTTCACACACATCACCACCCCGCTAAAATAGAGCATGCATGGCTGAGAAAGCTCTTATCCCTGTAAAAGGGTACTCACACTTGGGAATGCAACAGTGCCTCACAAGTATATAAAACACACCTCAAAAGAGCCATATATATACTAGTTTCTACACACGTGAATGTTGGTACATGCTATGCTACAAGTACAAATATTCCTAAAGCAGTGTAACTTTTTAACAAGTGTTTTAATAGAAAAATATTTCTGTAATTATTAAGTGCAATTGTATGTGCATATATGGTATGTGTAATACTCAGACACACATACTATTACTCAGAACTTTCTCCATCTTGCTTTTTACAACTGGAGCACTAGAGCCACCTATCCCTTCCTATTTCAACACTAAACTCAACATACTTTCCTCCCAGAAGCCTTTCAGCAAATACGGTTGAGGATTATATGAACAGACCTCCTTTCCAATCTTCTTTTAAACTTAGAATTTGTTTGAACCATATTTTCACAGGAAAAAAAAAAACCACAACCAAAGTTGTTTCGGTGAACAAAAATGTAGGATTTTGGTGTTGCGGAGTGTTAATATTTCTTATTTCTTGAAAAAGTACTTGGACGTGTTTTCAGGGTGATAAATAGCATTATAATAATTGTTTCACTTCCTATCCACATGCTGGCTTATGCTCATTTAAACTATAGCTATTATTCATGTGTTCACAGAATACAAAGCTCTCTACAGGCTCCACTTGGAAGCAGCAGTTACACCAGCTTCCCTCACAGTTTCCACTTCTACAAAAACACCCAGTGAAGCAGTGGGTATCCAGTCATTATCTCCCTGTATCTTCATACTGGAAACACATCTTCATAGGAAGGAACATCTTCAGATGTTAGCAAACATTTCTTTAACAAGAGGGTGGTCAAACATCAGAACAGGCTTCCTAGAGAGGTGGCTGATGCTCCAGGCTTGTCAGTGTTTAAGACACTATGCTCTTAATAATATGCTTTAACACTTGGTCGGCCCAACAGCAGTCAGGCTGTTAGACTAGATGATCACCGCAGGTCCCTTCCAACTGAACTGTTCTATGCTAGTCATAATTCAAGGAGCAGATCTCATCCTGCTTTTTCCCCTTTTCCATTTAGCTACCTCTGCAGCTTTTTCTTCTCCAAGTCAAGCATAGTTTGGAAAGCAGTTACACTAGGCAAAGAAAAGGACCGCTTTGCTCTGGTTAAATAAATAAGTAATTAATTAAAACATGTGCAACCTAAAATTGGTAAGGAGCTTGTATCAAACCATCCCCTGTACCTATTCACAGGATGTGGATGTATGCATGCACTTACAGGCACATGCACATTGCTGTACTGTACATCTAAAAGCAGTGCCTCGAGCTAAACAAGGCAGCTTGTCTTTTGTTTGCTTCCTGAGTCAAGTAGCGAATTATGCCTAAGAAAAAAATGACAGGGTGCAGGCAGTAGGCTGCTGTGAAAATTAATAAATCAGAAGCAATCACTGCTTTAGCTCGATTTCTAGTGCCTCTTTTTAAGTGATCTTTGAAAGACACAATAGCCTTTCCCTGATCGCAGGGGATGAAGCTTGGTCTATTTTGCACAAAGCTTAAATAGCAGAAATTCTTCAATGTACCAAAAGGAGGTGTGGAGCACTTGGGATAAAGGGGAGCAGGCCTTCACACAGCTAGCTGTTATCAGGGTGTGATCCATACCACTACCCTTTATATAGGTACTGTTCACTCTCTAATTACCGCAGGATAAATTGGTCAGCAAACTTTAATCGGGCAACTGCAGCTACACAGGATCTGTCCATCATTAACGTAGTCATACCCCAAAATCCACGCTATACAGCTGATCTCCTAGTGACAAAATAAAGTTACCTTACACAAACTTCAAGCTACAATCGTAACAGCTTGTCTCTGTGCCTACACTTACAAAATATTGCCCCTTTTCTTGTTTTCAGAGACATGCAGCTGTGGAAGCAGAGTCCACAGCCCTCCTGTGGCCTATTGCATCGCCTGTGCAGCTTCCTCAAATGGCTTAATTATGTACCCTTGGGAGATTTTAACATCAATTAACTCAAATTGTTCTACAAAAGTAAACAATGGACAAAATCCTGTTTGTATTACCCAAACAGTTTAGAATACTTGTTACTGAATGAGTGGTGAGAGTGTGTTTTCCAGGCCCTTTTGTGCCTGCTTCACATCAGTCACATCCAAAGATGAGTTGATACCTGCCTCAGTAGCAGAATTGTAGCGTGGTGATCAAGATGCAGCAGTTCACGCGTTTAACTCTGAAAAGCCTTTTATCAGTTCCTGTCTGCTGGCCCAGGGCTGATCATCAAACAAAGCAAGCTGGATTTGGCCCACAGCGTGCTCCATTTTGAAAGCACACAGCTGGGATTGCCAGCATAAGCAAATGTTGGCAATGTCTAACTCTGATAGGGATGCTCTGTTACATATGCTATGAGACTGTCCAAATCCCTGGCAGAAAATAAAGTGCCAGTGTTTAAGTAACCAAAGATTTAGAAATTCCACAGTTGTTTATTCTAGAAGCTCCAACTGTACTCCCACAGATAACTACAGCACTAGAAGTTGGATGATTCATTGCCAAAAGAGAAATCCTTACCAAATAGAAATCAGCAAGAGACAGCTTCTCAGATTCGTTGCAGGAATTAGCTCTGAACTGAAATATTTAGTCTTTAAAGGAAACCTCCTTCCATCCACAGTCCTGGATTACTTTTATTAAAGACTGAACCTTCCTCACTTTATCACCCAAGTTTCTGCTGGTACTGGCTGTAAATCAGGAACTCGGAAGAGAAGCTGAATCTATATCATGTTTACTGTAGCTTGCTTGTCTCCATTTGTTTTAAATGCCTCCTAGAGCAGATTTGCTGAAATTGGTCTAGGAATCCTGAAGTGTAGCAAATTTATGTGTTTTTGACAAAGTGAGCTGCAACTAGATGAAAATTATGAACAATAACCCGAACAAATAAAACCTCTTCCTTTATACATATCTTTCACAAGCTCACATAAACACCTGCCCTCATTTCTGCACCTCATAGCACTCTAGAGCAGAAGAAAGTTAAGACTGAACCAGCAGACAAATGAAAGCCATCAACACTAAAAAAGACATAAAAATCTAAAGTAAATCATAAAATTCTAAAGCAATATCCGCCCAATTTCATTTACAATGCTTCTCAATGTAATTCATTCATCCTCTCACTCTATACTGTCTAACTATATACAGTAAGCATTTCAAACTTTTTTGTCCTTTTTGCTAAAGCACTTCATACGGTGTTGGCTTTCAACTATTAATAACAATAACCTGTAACTAATGTTTACCTAAATGCAAGTCCCCAAAAGACTGACTTGGAAATGGATGGTCTATTTACTTAACTTCTGATGAGTATAAACATTCAATCTTTAAAATTGATCTATTTCTAAACGCTCACACCTCCCCATTTAATTTTCTGACAGAAGTTACCCACAGGTTAATAGAAAAGTAAAGCTGGAGTAGTCAGCTGCAAAACACTGAGCTGCACGATTTTTACTGTAAACACAATTTCAAAGACAAGTCTTTTGCACAAGGTCTCTTTCCATTCTTTTCTAACATTTTCTTTTCTTAATCACTTACAACAATATTCCAAGATAATTATTTTTTTCAATTTATATTCAAGATTTAGTGCCCATTGAAGAAAAAATTTGCAATAAATGCAAATAATGCACCTTGTCTAGTCCAAGACTCCTGCTCAGAAATCATCATGTGGCAGTATGTAAGGCACATCTGTATTTCTAGTTCATCTTGCATGGGACCAAAGCACCAGATCTTCACAAATCATACCCTGTTTTTATACTTCTCAGCTGCAGTAGATTTTCCAAATTCCATTATGTATAGCTATATTTGTTTCCAGCTTTAATGTCCTGGTCAATCTACTGGTAAGAGTGATCCCTATCTTTAACCATTCTTGTGTCTACGTATTTCTCTATAGGATGTTTAGCATCCTACTTGTCATGAACTAGTCTCAGTTATTATATCCAAATTCTCACTAAGTTTTCTTCTTACCTCCAAAACTGAAGGAACATCTCTGAAATTACAAACTTTGTTCAAGCCTTCCCACCACCCACTGTAATCAGGAGCCAAACTGTCATCACTTTTCCGTTAAGTTCCACAAGGTGCCTCCTAACACAAGAGGAAATGTGACTTTCCCAAGAGCTTGCAGTCTTTGCCAGTGACACTAGAACTGTATTTTCTCTTCTTAAAAGTGAAAACAACTACTCTGTTATTAGAGACACAGTGTGAAATGGCTTTCCCATTCTCTCAAGGTTTGGGGATGTCAGCTTTATCATCGCTCCTGCATCTGAATGGAATTCTTTCAAAATGCAAAAATTTATTCAGCTGAAAATCTGACATATAATTGTTTCAGGCTAAATGCAATACAGTGCTTTGATTCAAACCACTTTAAAAGGTTTGATTTTCTGAATAAAGTTATTAAAATTCTAAATTTGAAGACTCAAGTCAATTTCCACCCAAGCTCCTTTTCTCTTGCTTCTACAGACAAAGCTGCACAGTGCCAAACCCGTTCCTTGGGGTGACAAAACCCACTAGTATACTGCTGAGTAGCTGCGAGATATCTCGCTGACAAGCCAACTGTAAACCCATAGAGATTAGCTGAGGATTGCCCAAGAACTCACAAATATTCTTTTTATAGTACACACACTAAACTTTCAAAGCAATTGAACAAATTAGGATTCTTCTCTCTTGGTCTCCCTGCTATTTCTGCTCTTTCTGTATAACTGTTTTAATCAATTCTGGCTTGCTCCTAACATGCTCCAGAAAGCTATAATGCTTGTTTACTTTGACTCTCCAGTGCAGGCATCAGTTATATTTCCAAAGTTACCTTACAAAGTAATTCATGCATTTCTCTTCACAAATACAATCACACTTACGTTTGGAGAACACTAAGCTGAAGACAGCAAAAAAAAATACTTATAGATTGAGGTAAACAGTATTTCACTTCTTTTTCTAATCATCGCCAGGCACATCAGCCTGGTAATGACAACTGCAGAAATATTTGCCAGAAAAGGAACATGCATGCACGTCATGAGGGCACCTACAATGCCTGGTGGCATCAGCATCATCAGCACCATCTTCATTTTCCTGGTATGGCAGAAATTTGTGTGTGCATGTGTATGCACACATGGCTATGTATAACTGGGATCTGAAATGGTAATAGAACTATTCCAAACTGTAAAACTTCCTTTTTAATCTTACCAGATTTTAAATTATTTCTATGATATATCTCACAACAAGTATTTCCACAACACTTAGGCAAAAGTGAAAAGTTTGCACCAAAAAGGAGCAAACAAATATCAGGTTCCTTAGTGACTCCTTACCCACATGAGTATCCATGCCTTTGCTAACCCAAATGGTGCCACGTGAACTCTACTTCTCGCATATTTTAGCTGCAATAGTGATGTGCACTCTACAATCATCAAAGTAAGTCAATGCCTTATCTGTTCCCAGATGCTCTAAGTTTTCCATACTGAAATCAGAGTTCCAAAACTAGTATTTTTCAGATATTTCTAAGTCCCTGCAATCATTTTTGGAATAGGTTTAAAAAAGTATGAAACAACTGTATGCAGTGATTAGTACTTAACACACCTTTTATAATCCTCTGTTGAAAAGACTTTCTAATTTCTGTCACTGTGTTAAAATGCACTGCATGCTCATTATCTTTTGCAGCTATTTCACCTGGATGTTTTCATTCTGTCAAAAAAAAACTTTCCCTCCCTAACAAAATCTTCACTTTCAGCAAATGTCTAAGCCGTGTCTCAATGTAACCTCAAAATTTGCAACTTCTTTTTCAACACAAAAAGTACAGCAATAACGTGTGAAGTTGATGACAAACTATGCATGCCACAAACAAAAATCTGAACCAAAGGAGTGCTTGACTTCCCTTGCTTTAACTGAGAGTTACACAAATAAATTGTTTCATTAGTTGTTTGCTAGGTTGCCCATACAAAACAAGGGGAAAGTTAGATGTCTCAGAATATGATCCTAAATGAGCAGCCTGTATGATCCTAAATGAGCAGCCTGGTAAGTAAGTTATTTTAAGCTAATAAATAAATCCTAAGAAAAGAAGGTCTATATTAAATTATTTTCCTTTCCAGGAGTCCTCTGGAGTACTACAAAAAATCCTTATTCTCTAGAGAGGTAGAAGACATGGCAAATTATCTATGTTTGAAAAGGTGTCCCAGCTATCAGAGAGGACTGTGGTCCTCTGATACGGTCAGCAGTAGTCTCCACACATGGAATTAACTTGGGATCAGCTTCCAGAAAACACGATTACAGTTTAAAAAAAGAAAAAAAAAAGCTATTATTGATTTTCCTTCCTGGGACTAGAAGTTTTACTTAAAATAAAAGCTCAGATTGGAATGACTCCTAAAGCTGGAAACTTAGGAAAAATACCAGACATGGTAAGACTTAAAAATGCTGTATCAGTCTCAAAAAAACCTTCTACCTCACCTCATCTCTCTGAGCACATGGGTGGCCTACAGCTGCCTGAAGAGATCAAGGGCTGACCTGAAGTGTGTGCTGACACGACCAACCTATTAGGGACTGAAGATAAAAGTATAACACTAGTAACTGATGACAGAATTTGCTCTAATCGCTTCCACCTACCTTGATAAAAGAGCAAAGGAAATACCTCTGTCTCAACTATTCAACTTGGGGAAAACTGACTTGTTAGGGGAAAAAAATGTGCAAAATAATGCTTTAAAACATCTGTTAAAAGTCTCTTAATATATCCATGTTCATCTTCAGTTATTTCACCTGAAGGTCAGAGAGAAAAGTAACCAGTGATTTTTGTTGGTTTGGCACCTAAGCACAAGTAAAGCATGAAAGATAAAAATTACACCTGAGCTCTATAGTTCAGGTTCACCAATCATTCTGAAAAATAAACTGTTGCCCAAACATTTCAGTTTACTCCCACGACTGAAAAAACAGATGTGTCACAAGATAGCGGAGAGCTTTAAGCGCTTTGGGGGATAATCCTCCTGAGAATACCAACTATTCCCTTTAACTCGGAATTTGTATACTTAGTACTGCCGCATGCAAAGCAATTTTTAAACTCAAGTTTACTTAAAGTAGATAAGAGACCAAAGCCATGTGTTTCAAACTGTTAGGACTCATAAGTGTGGTAACTGACTTACCAAACAGAGCTTATCCAATGACCGTGTGAAATCCTCACTGTTTGCCTGTCTTAATTTTAAGTGCCTTCTAATACCAACTGTCTTCAAAACATGTATTTCCAAAAGGACAAAAATAAAATTTCTTTCAATCTGCAGTATGTTTGGGAAAATACATATTATATACTGTGCCTGTGTGCACCCTCACGGTGGTCTCAGCTGTTCCCCATCGACAAAACAAGTTACAAGGAGAGTGCAACTTCATTTGCAAAGTAATAGCTTTCAAATGAAGAGAACTCAAGCCCTTCACTTTATTATTATTGCTATCTGTTTAAGCGCCACACACTCTAATAGCAGCATAGACCCCAGACTTGCAGAGACTACAAATTGTGAAGCAATTTCTGACAGTGTTACATAAAAGAGCTCTTCACAACCACTCCTGTGTACCTACTAACAAACAAACAAAAATCACCTATAATTTTTGCCAGAAAAGAATGGAGACTGATCAATGCCAAAAACTGTTTGTAGAAGTGAGGACCAGGGAAAGTATTTAATTTTCTTATTTCTCTAATAATGTTCAGTAACGCAGTGTATTGCCTTTTTAACACCTTTTCCTAGAGCTCCTCTAACACAGCATGTTTTCTTTGATGTTAATGCGACTACTTCAAATTATGGCAGATTCTTTTCTACCGTAACATTCCCAAGTGCCGTTATCGTAGCTTCATTGCCAGTATAGAAACTAGGAATGGGCAAAGTTTAAAACAGAGGACCATATTCACAGCTTAATTATTTTAATTCTTGGTTTTCACACCAATAGCATCAAAAAAACTCCGGGAGCTCTAGAGAGGACACTTACATACTTCAGCTGTCTTTTTTATTTGGTTTGGTTTTCAGGCTATTATTCCACGTTGCTTCAATTTTCTTTCAGGTGTCAGAGGCCCAAGGAGGTGTTCCTGCATTGGTTTTACGTGGCAAGGGGTGGCGTCTGTGAGGAGAAACCAAGGGCTGCCTCTGTTGTGGACAAAACCAGCTCCAAACTGAACCCACCGCAAGACACAGCTGAGGACATCAGCCAAGCTGTGACACCTCCATGATAACATAATTAATAAAGGATAAAAAACATTGCACAGCAGTTGTGAGACAGAGGAGTAACGAAAAAATCCCATAGGCACCAAGGTCAGCAGAGAAGGAGAGAGACACAGTGCTCCAGGTGCCGGAGCAGAGATTCCCCAGCAGCCCGCTCAGAAGACCATGGTGAAGCAGAAATTCCCTACATCCCATGAAGAGCACCACAGTGAAGCTGGCAGCTGCTGCAGCCAATGGAGGACCACACCACAGCCTGTGGAGGAATCCATACTGCAGCAGGCAGATGTGCCCTGAACAAAGCTGCATCCCACAGAGAACCCACGGTGGAGCAGGCCCCTGGCAGGAACTGCGGCCCGTGAGGGACCCAGGCTGGAGCAATCTCTTCCTGAAAGACTGCAGTCCATGGCAGGGAAAAGTGTGAGGAGGAACGAGCGGCAGAAACAAACTTCGTTGGACTGACCACAACTTCATAATTTCCCAGCCCTCTGCATCAGCTGGAGTGGGGAAGAGGTAGAAGGGTCAGGAATGGAGTGAAGTAAGTTGAGCTTGGCAAGGAGAGGGCGGTGGGGGGAAAGTGCTTTTAGTTTTGTCTTTGTTTCTCACCATCCCACTCTATTTTTAATTGGAAATAAATTAAACTAACTTTCTCCAAGTCAAGTCTGTTTTGGTCATGATAGTAACGGGTAAGAGGTCTCCCTGTCTTTATCTCAACCCACAAGCTTTTCCATGTTATTTTCTTGCCCTGTCCTGTTGAGAAGGTGGAGTGAAGGAGCGGCTGGGTGGGCATGTGGCAGTTACCCAAGGTCAACCTGTCACAGGTCCTTAACTACTTTTACAGACTGGGTTTCTTGAGACACTTCACCATTGTGGATCCTTCTTTTCCACTTAGCAGTAGAGATTAACCCCAAAAACGGCACTTACTGCATATTCCTTAGACACACCATATTCCTCCACTCATTAGATACTTCTCTTTGGAACATATTCAGCATTTACCTTGATTTACATCACTTGACAAACATTTATTCCCATGTAGCTTTACCTATAATTATACATATGCTACACACAGCTGCATCATCATCGAACATGTTTGTTACATTTACTGCTTACTTTCAGGGGACAAAATAGTGAGCATCTGAAATTTCATCCAGATCTTTAAGTAATTTCTGTAATTGGATACAGATGATCTATGGAGATACACACTATTTTTCTCATCTGCATCAAAAATGTTAGAAGGTGTTTTATTTGTATCATATCCCCACTCCAAATGTTTATGACTTGGTTATAACCAAGAAGCAAAACCAGAAAATATCTTCTCATCTTCCCATTGTCTGTCAAAATTTATTACACAGCAAGATATGCCATTTTAAATAATAAATAGTAGGACTGGGACAATTCAAATTCTGCTGTACCTATTTTGCTTTCCAAAGAAGTCAAATGTTATAGCATATTCAAATTCATACATGTAGATGTTACCATATCAATATGATACTGCTGATTAAACTGTGAAAATGGTAGAACAAACTTGTAATGCCCAACAGCCTACCTGTCTTCTGGTACTGATCTGGAAAACAAAATGCAGCATTCCTCTGTCAAAACTCTCATCAGAATCATGTATGTGAACACAGACAGGGAAGGACTTACCCAAGGTCACTAAGTTCACTTCCTCGATACCATGGGTGTCCCTCCCAGGAATGCCTATCAGAAAGTTGCCAGACTCCATCCTAAAAGCAGACAGTTGTTCTTCTAATTTCCACCTACATTTATTACTGTCCACCTTACCACCACCTATTCTCATCATAACCTTACCTTACCTAATTCTTCTGTTCTGCTTACCACCTCATATATTCATAGAAAACTATAAAATCCCACTTTCAGCCTTCATTTTGCTAAGTTAAACAATCCAAGACCTTTCACTTTCTTCTTATATGTCCTCCATTTTCCTCATTATGCTAACAGCAATTCTTTGCACTTGTTCAATTTTCATTTTCTCTTTACTGAATACAAGTGATCAGAACTGCACACTGTGCTTCAGGTAAGGCCTCTTCAGGAACCTCACAGTGATATTCAACCTTCCCCGTATTTCCTGGATATATTTTGATTGACAGAGTGGGAATTTATCTTTTCTTTTCTTTCTTTTTTTACATTAGCAACACTTTACAAGTTAACCACTTCCTTCTCTAATTTAAGCCACCATTTATAAGGTATTACTATATCAAATTCTGTAATGAAATCCAAATAGATGACATCTGATATATCATCTTTGTTTAGAAAATCTGACACAAAATCAAAGAAAGTAGTAACATTAATTTTTAATTCACCTTTCAAAAACCACTGCAGTGTTTTAACCCCATTTAAATCCACGTCTTTAAGCTGCATTTCTGTCTGCAGGCTTGAAGGCAATTGTGAACAGGTTTATTGACCTGCAGCTTTCACAATGACTTTTTCCTGCTTCTTCATTTTTAACTCTCTTGGCCTCTGGAACACCTCTTTCATTTGTTTAAAGTATTTGCTACTGAAGCTACAACAGTTCTGAGAATTCTGAGATGGAAATTATCTCATCAACCCCACTTGAGTGTACTAACAACTTGAATGTCTAGCCTGTGTACAGACATTGCAATTCACATGCTCTCCTTCCATCATCTCTCTCTCCTCAATGTCACTATTTCTATTGAGAAAGCATGAAGTTAGTTCTGGGGTGCTAGACCTACAGTATCCTTTATCTTCACCCACACAAGTCGTCGTTGTCTTCTCCTTAATTTCTAAATTCTCTCCAAGGTGCTTATTCATCCAGCTAAACGTCTTCAGTTTTTTCCTCTTAGCTGGGAGAAATTTTCCCAATATATTTAGCTATTTACAAGCTTTCTCCACATTCAAGTTCCAGAGCTCTGGAGTTGTTCAGTCTGGAGCAGAGGAAGCTGAGGGGAGACCTTCTCGCTCTCTACAACTACCTGAAAGGAGGTTGTAGTGAGGTGGTTGTTGGTCTCTTCTGCCAAGTAACTAGCGATAGGACGAGAGGCAATGGCCTCAAGTTGCGTCAGGGGAGGTTTAGAGTGGATGTTAGGGAAAATTTCTTTACTGAAAGAGTGGCCAGGCATTGGAACAGGCTGCCCAGGGAGGTGGTGGAGTTCCCATCCCTGGAGGGGTTCAACAAACATCTAGATGTCGCATTTCGGGACATGGTTTAGCAGGCATGGTGGTGTTGGGTGGATGGTTGAGACTTGATGATCTTAGAGGTCTTTTCCAACCTTAATGATTCTATGACTCTATGTATTTTTTTTTTAATTGAAAAACCCACTATTACTCTTCCACTGAATTTAAATTAAATTTACTAATGATCACTTAATCTATAGTTACTTTCTCTGACCTTCTGTTTTATAGTCACAGAATCATTTACATCAGCAGACATCTCTTGAGATCCAACCCCCTGAGTCCAACCCCCATGCTCATGCAGGGCCAGATAAAGCAGCTTTCGCAGGACCACAATGCCCTCATACTCAATGAAAATGAGTTAAAATAACACAATGTCTTATTGTTTTAGCACCATCAGGCAGCAAAAAAATCCTGGAATGCTAGTACTAATAAAAGATACTACAAAACTCACTTTTATTAAAGTTGTTTGCTAGTATTAGTCATAGCTAAAAAAATTTCCAGACCCTAGAGTCTCTAGCCAAACAGCTACTCTTCCAACAGCACAGTGAAAAGCATCTGTGCTGCATCTGAAAACCCATTCGTATGTTTGGGGCTTTGTAAAAGCACAGTCACTGCAAGTCATATCCAAACTAACTTAAACTTAATTTACTCTCAAGTTCAGTAACAGAGAAGAGCAGAGTAAGGTGCAAATACACGTAAATACTCAGGCAGCCAACCTGTTTGAAGTTATAGTCACAGCAGTAAGTCTGATACAGACAAGCCCAGGATCAACACAGACAACATAAACTTGATATCCAGTCTTAATATCTATCTACCTGTTGGAGAGAGTAGAACTGATCAAATGGATGACTGCTTCTCAATCTAGCATCCCATTTGAAGCCACAGCTGCTTTTTAGATGTTCTTTCAAAAGTACACAGGCTCCATCTAGTCTTTGTCATTGTAAAGCAAGTCGTACAGATAGGGTTATTTAAGACAGCATCAAAGATTGCTTTTTGATTTTTATACTAGTAGTGAGAAATCATGTGAAAAACAACCACTTTTCTTTCATGTTGATGCATTAGTTCTCTAAACCTTAATTAAAAACAAAGTTTTGATTTTTCTGTTTGAAACAGAAGACAGTTTGTACATTCACCTGCATGTGTGTCTGTGCATAGAGATATACGCATGCACCCCCTGCTTCCCTCCCCGCAAGCCTAGCATCATGTGGAACACAAGAGAAACTGGAAGGGCAGAAACACACAATGCTCTCCTGCTGCTGTGCTGGCTTTGACAGGGTTAAGTGAGCGCTCCTCATATCGCACATTTGTACTGCCGGTTCAGATAAATGGGCTTCATTCTATTGTTTACTTGTACTTGATAAGGTTCTTGGATTGATGCCGGTGGCTCACAATGCCTTCCAGGCACAGGATGTTATTCTTACTACTGCATCCAATGCCTTTCACAACACAGTGGTTTTCTCTAAGAAAGGCAGGCATTGTGAAACTAAAATGTCAGCAAAATCAGTTTCTTCATTTTTATAAAATCAAGATAATTCTGTGAAATCAAATCCATTCTGTGCCAGCACAATAACCATAACAATCGGAAATACACAGAGAGCTAGAAAAATCAGTTATTTTTTCCCTCTGCTATCAGTGTTGGACAATATGAAGGCACTGTGGAATCCATGATTCACCTTGTTAAGCCACAGCTAGAAAAGTGTCTAAACATGTTTCTAATCACAGAAGCTGTTCTTACCGAGCAGGCAAGTATTTTTTAACTGAATTAATTACCAGCAGCAGCAACTCAGGGTCCCGTAAATGAAAAAGTATGTCTCTCTCTCCATTCATCTTCATCTCAAATACAGCTGATATTAATGTCCGGTGAACTCCAAAAGGATTTGCATGACTTTGCACTCGGAAATACAGTGAGTCTGATTATTTCAACAGAAGACCAAAATCAAGATTCTTTTGCATCACTTCCTCACCTTATCACTGACTTGCATAGTCTGAAAATATCTGTATATCTCTATATACCTTCGTCTCGCATATCATCTGTAATAAGATGGATATTAACATCTAACTGCCTAACAGAAATGCCAATAACATCCCTCACTAATAATAAACTACTTTAAAAACTCAATTTTTTTAATTAATTCAAAGAAGCCAGAGGAACTGATTTACTATCCACACAGTCCAGTGATTGTTTTGAACCTCCTAGACTGGGCTCATCTTATTGGAGCACGTGGAAATCCTTACTAGAATTACAATGCACAGTATTTCTGCTTATGATCTTACCGAGACAATGCAAAGGTCATTAAAACAACTGAAGTTTTAAGGTATTTTCCTGCTTTCTGTGTGAATTTTGAGAATACTTTACTTACATGAGTTTCTCCCTAGGTTTCAGAACTAGAGAACCAGCTCTGTTTTATATGCGTATACTCTGGTCAAAATCCGCTAGGACTATTTTAAACTTCTGACATTTTCTTGAACCTCATCCAGCTCTCTCCTCCATGTTAGCCTGCTGTAAAGTGGAGCTTTGGGACTGGCCTGCACAAAAGAACTCTCAGGTTGCATTAGCAATTGCCCTGTCTCATGCATCCTGCGCTCCTAGGGAATCCTGCCCCTTGGCAAGCACCCGAGGCCTAAATGCAGAAGTGCTCAACACTGACCGCAAATCTGTGAGCAGCAGCCCCTTCATACCCCACAGGTACCTTTCCAAGAGCTTACCAATCTCGTAGTATAGGGAACAGAGCAAACCATGTATCTCCTCAGCTTCCACAAGCCTGTATGCTCACATAATGTTGAGGAGATGGTTGTTAAAGCCAAGTCTGGCATCTCTGAGCTATGACTCACAGTAACTGCTAGAGGAGCACTAGCGCAATCACAGCAAGTACGACAGGGAACACAAATCAGAACCTTTACTAACTGAACAGTAGTATTTACTGGGACTAAACACACTGCCCACAGAGCTCATAACCTGGTGAGTAGGAAATGCCAGAGAAGGTGTTTTCGGTTCTGCCTTTCTTCAGAAGTTACATCCTCCCTCCCTCAAGGTCCATGCAGGCAACCAGCCCTGGTGAGGATTCACACCTCCGCATCCTCTACATCTATATGGAATGGACAGAAGTAACTGGTGCTCCTCAAATCAAACCGATACTACTTTTCCTAGGCAAACTGTAATAGCATCATAGGCAAAAAATTAAAGGCTAACTCAGAGCACTGTTGTCGCTAGGCCTCAGATCCTGGAACCAGGAGATACAGATTCAAAACCAGACAGAGCAGGGTACCAAATCCTGTTCTCTGACATACCGGATAATCACTTAAGCGGTATGATAAAAAGGTGAAGGATTTTAGGGTCAAGGGATTTATGTTAAGTGTGCTAATTTAGAAAAATTTTTTTAAAAACTCTTTGGCTTACTATATAGCAATATGTTCAGCGCCATCTCCCTATATTCAGGGCCAGTTCTTTTATACTCGTGAGGAATTTCACACCTGTGCCTGAGCTTTCCTTCCAAATTAGCTGCTCATCAACTCTATTACTAAACAAACATGAAGCAGCTGTAACTCTCAGACTATGATTAAAATTAAACCCTTCAAATCCAGCCTAGCTCAGAGAACCTCTGTACAGTTGTTCTCAATTGATTAACTCCAACTGGCTCACTACTAAAACTAATCTATTAATTTAACAGTCTGAAAAAAACTTCAAATAAAGCATTTCACATAAAGGGGACTCAAATGATATTTCAAGCAAAACACAAAAAGATGACTCCACTAAGACACTTTAAGAAAAATAAATAATTTATAGTTTTAAATTGCCTTTTTTTGCCTTAGAGTAGTTAAATCGTGGATTATTTTATTGATTCAACATTCAGTGTTTTGCTTTGCACAACACTAGAAAAACAGAGTAATACCATTATTGGTCTTCTAAGGGAAGTAATGGAAGATGCTAGAAACCACAAACCAATCAGCCCACTATCAGCTGCATTCACCACCTGCAGCAAAACACGGGGTGCTTTCCAGAGGGCTGGGTTCCAACTAGGCTACAGAATAGGTTTTCGATCTGAACTTTCCAGCATACACACCCCCTCTGTGCAGTCAATGAAATAAAGGAAAAGACAAATAAGGCTGATCCACAGGTCTGCATTATCCTGTTTAATCATAATGTGCTGCATAAAATTACAGAGCTAGAAAGTTAGCTACAAAGTAGGCGAATGAGTCTTCTGCATGAACTTTCAAAACATTTCAAGAAATACTTCTTTGCCTTTACAACTTCTCTTTAAGAGAAAAAACAAAATCTTCATGAGGATTTCTCTTCTGCTAGCTGCAAGTCATAAATACAAGAACACTAACCCAACCACATACTGTCCTTTTCCTTGTTTCTATTTTAGGTTGAAAGGTTTTGCCTTGAGATCCACATCATTTTTACTGGTATGACTAAAGGGCTGAATCCTCTCCATGTAATGTTCTAGCTAAATTACCAGTATTTCACTGAAACCTTAACAGTCCCATAAATATACCTTCATTAGTATTCTCATGACTCTGTTTTCCACCTCCTCACTGACTTCAGCATTTAAAGTTTGCCAGCATCTTCCCCACACGACGATTCACTTCAGCCCTCCGTTTCCATCCCCACCTGTCCATCACATCCTATGGTGCATGCAAAGTACATAACCTCTCAAAAAGAAACTCACGATACCATTTAACAGTTCTGAGACAAGAGCCTGAGGCACCGCATGGTCCCAGCACTAGGGATCTGTCTCTGAGACAGATGGACACGTCATAGTCTCCAAAACCTGGCACACAATTGAGGAAACTGCCAGATTCAGTTCTCAGGATTATAACAGACTTAAAAGCTATGCCAAATTAATGTTAAAAAACAAAATACAGAGATGCCCGTAGCTCTTTTATGGGAGATAAAAAGCAAAACTTCTGTGGCATGAGTATGCTTCAGTGATGAATGAAGGCACGACACAGCATGCAGTTGTGTAGGGAATCTTACTGCCCTTCAGGAGAAGGAAGAAACAGCAGACCCCAAGGGGCTGACCCTTCAGACATCACCCGAGAAGATAGCTACGTTGCATTTCTCAGGGCAAGAGCAGACCACAATCCCAGCAGTAGCCAAAATCATGTCACCAATCCAGCCAGGATTATTCCCTAGCCCCTCTGCAGGGAGACACTTTGTGAAGACATAGGACAGTACTATGCATCCAGACAAAATGTGGACTCTGTCACCAACATCAAAAGAGGGATTTGAAAAAACATCTGCCTCCAGCTGCTCTTCCTCTTTCTACTAGCAAGGGACTCAGTCAACGTTTAGGAAACCCTACCACCTCCAGATGACTTTCATCTGAATCACACTCCCCACATGACATGCCCTTCTATGAATGTATCATTGGTATCCAGGCTTAAACGTAACCTAGTCTCAAGCTCACCAACTTCAGAGAAGAGCAGCGTAAGGTGCAAATGCAGGTAAATACTCAGGCAGTCAGGCCGTTCAGAGCTGCAGTCACAGCAGTAAGTCAGATACAGACAAACCCAGGATCAACACAGACAACGTAAATTTGATACTCAGTCTTAATATCTGTCTACCTGCTGGAGAGAGCAGAACTGATTAAACAGATGACTGATTCTCAATCTACCATCACATTTGAAGCCACAGCTGCTTTTTAGATGTTCTTGCAAAAATACACATCACTGGCACCAAGTCTGGGGAGTCCTGTCACACGCCTCCACATGCAGGAAAGGAAACAAGAGGTGGCACCTGCAAATATTCTTAGCATCTCTTATCATAACCCACAACCCAAGAAGCAGAGGGAGAAAAGACCTGGCACCTTCAGGTCAGAAGGGGGAGATAGTTGCTAGGTAAAGCAAGGAAGGGGGTTTCCCACACCACCCAGAAGCCTGACAGCTCTTTCCATTTTCGGCTTTTTAGAGTTGTCACTGTCATTTGGTGGACAAATGCTCTATTTGCATGTGTGGGTATGGGTAAGCTTGGTCTTACACTGCTACAAACCCTTGCTTTTTAATAACTGTATTGCCTTGGACTCATCTTGATTCCACAGGACGCTTCTGTTTCTCATTGCCTTTAACAGCCAGGTCACAATGTGGTCAGTGTTTATGTTTGTTGTCTTCCTGCGAGTAATCTGTCTCAGGCCATAACCCAAGCATGACATAGGAGTACAGTAAGTCTGAACTGACACTGAAGCTTTCCAGACTGCTGCAGTAAACTACCGTGAATAGCGTTTCAAACAATATTTGAAAATATTAAGTGGTTGTGAACCTTGACTGTTATACACTGCTACCAAGAAGGGCAGTCCTTTACACACTCCGTCAGCCCCTGCAAAGAAGCCTGACCTATGCATAAACATCCTCTCTTCTTTTTAATGTGCCAGCGCAGCAGAGGAGCACTGAAGGACTATAAAGAGCGGCCTGGCTTGCAGGGTTCACTTCTTGCCTCACATCACAAGGCTACCAAAATTATTTTTACACTGCAAACCTGCTCTACTTAAACAACATGAGCCTGTTCCCTGAATTTCATGCCTTTTGGGGTAAAAAAAAACAAAACAAAACATTGCTCTTTTCTTTTTTCGCTCTAACTTCAGGCAGCTGCACTTGCCGTCCTCTCGTGTCCTGTCCCTGGGTGATCGGGCCCCTCCACTTGCTGGGACAGACTGACTGCCTTGCTTCAGAACAGAAGGAATCTCCTGTCTCCAGGGGAAAATGAGGTGCATGGCCTGCATATCTGACCATAAATCCGTAAATTGCCCATTGCTACTGCTGAGGCCCTGGGCAGTACGGTTTCTAACTAGACTGCTTGTGCCTTTCCACTGGATACTGGAGAAAAATGCATGTCCCATTCACGGATCTAACAGAACTAGACATTTTGTACCTCCTAGATATGGCAATTCTGGACACATTAGGCAGTGATCAAACCTGAGCTAGATCTTGGTCATCTGCAGCAAAGACAACAGCAACAATGGACCTTACCACGGCTGAATTGTTCTCCTGGAACAAAATATAAGCAGATCTGAGAATGATTCCGACACACCACCGGACTAAACACCTGAAGCAGCTCTGGAAGAATTTCAGGTCCCGTGTTCCGGACTGGTTACAGCACATCCGCACACACATTGCTAGGGACTGCAGCCCCCAAACAAGCCCAAGAACAATACGCATACAGCTCACTGCTCCATTAAGAAGTTAATTGTATAAATTACACCCCATCTATTGCACAAGCCAGAAATTCTGCTTAGATTATTCCCTAAGACTCTACTCCAGCCAGGCAGTACTCTGGGATGCACTGAAACACCTTAGCCAGTCTCACAGTCTTCACCTTTTAAGATCTAAACCAGATCATGCCTTGTCACAACAGTTTCACAAAGCTGTGACAGCAAAAAGACTATTTTTATCTTTGGCAAATTAGATTTGGGATTTTCAGGAGCGGGAAAGACCCCTTCAGCAAAATAAAGCTTAACTGGGAAAAAATATTTCGTGCTGCACCTAGACTGTAAGAAAAGCACTGATGCACACCGAGGGTATGTTGTAGGGAAAACAGCCTGAAAGCAGGTGATGCATACCGAAATGTTCCTTCTCCTTTTCTCTCAGGATCAGAATACAGGAAGATCAGCAGTTTCAACTCCCACTCACTTACCTGCTGTGACAGGACACAAGCCAACAGATGTTGCTAACTCAAAGCACTGAACAGTCATTAGTCAGGGTAAAAAACTCACAACAATGGCTTTAAAAGCAGTATTTTAAAAAACAATAGATGTGGTCTTCTTTTATTTTGCGTTTCAAATTTTTAAGCCTTTACAATCAGGTTTTATGTCTCTACCTCACAACCACAAGGGACAGGAATTCTGGATTGCATTGTATTTTTTCAGTGGAAGCTAAAAATCTGACATCATTCATTCAAGTTAGTGACGCTTTAAAAAAAAGTCAGGCTGCATTAGGATGGTGAATGCTGCCATCTCTGGCTGCCATATTTCAAAACAGTTTCCATATACTGTCCTATGGGTTAGAAACTTTATTTCCTGGTGTCAGGAAGGAAGGGATGACTGTAAACTCAGAACCTGTTTTGTTCTGCTTGTACTGCTTTTAGAAAGCATAATACAAAAAGCTGGGCAAACCAGACTTACTAGATATGTGATGGGCAAAATAAGAAACAAAAGTACAACGAGATACTGATGATAGTCCAGATTAAGGTGAAGATCGCGAAGTTCTACATTTGCCTTTCATCTCTTTAACTGCTTCAAAATCTAATAAATATTGTCATCATTTGGAGGGTCTACGGATGAAAAAACAAGTAGGACAGAGCGAGTCAGGCCCTCACATATGAGCAGGAGTTAACTGTATTTATTTCTCTCATATATATGGCCGAAAAAGGGAAAAAAAAAACCCGCAAGTGGAACCACTGTCAATTACATTTTACGCATTTCCGAGGAAGTGAGTGGACAGGGATAATGAACAGCTCAGAACTCCCTCCAGAGCAAAAAGCTTTTTCTATCTTTGCCTAGACTATACCTATTCTAAATGCAATACTCTCCAGGTCCATCTTCCATGTCCACAATTGCTAAGTCCATACAAAAGCATTTTTATAAGATGTTCACTGCCACTGCATTAGGAAAAATTGCCTTTTTGTGGAAGAGCATCTGCATTCAGGACAAATTACACAGAATCAGGAGCTATGGAGGATAAGAGAGGAAAATCACTTAGAATAGCTCTTCAAATTCAAATGGGCAATGAAAACAATCATAGCAGGTAAATGCTCCAGTCCTGTTAGGAAAAAAAAAAAAAGCAGAAAGAAATTATACGGCAATCCTGGGGGAGAGGAAATATAATTTACAAAGAAAAAGTGTACAGTTTTATGGCCAGGAGGACAGCAGCGCTGAAAATTAACACCTTGCCACGGATTCATTCTCCTTTTAAGTCCTGCCAATTCATATCTCCATTGATATTACAAAGGACACCCACGTAGTTTCAGAGGAGATGGAGTAAGAAAACTATATAACCCAAAGGGAAGTCACATACTTTCGCGGGGGGGCTTACCCCCAGTAAGCCACTTCTCAGAAAGAATGCTGTGATGGTGAGTACACCTTTCTTAGACCATGCAAAACCACCTGTTTATTTCTTACTAAGTCACAGAAGAAATACAAAACGGAATAAACCTTTTTCTAAACACTCATTTAAAAAAAAAAAACTTGTTAGAAACTGTATTTAAATTAAACTTGATTATAGGCTAACAAAGAACCACCGCAACAGTGCTACATATACACGAAACAGCAAATCTTTCCCCATGGATCCAGTGGCTTTCCTAATGAGATAAACAAACTCAACCACATATAGCCAGGGAAACGTGGCTCACTGGAGACAAGAAAAAAGTGTGTCCCAGAGAGGGAAAAGTCCGCATACGAACACATAGCACAAAGCAAGTAACTTGCCACAAAAATTCTGCCATGTCCAATTTATATTTGAATCCGCATTTTCCATACAGTACCAGTGAATAAGGGAAGGGGTTTTCAACTACATTTGCAACAAACGTGCTAGTTATTTGTCAGGAAATGTCAAAAAACATCACATACACTCAACTTACAGAATCAAATTTCCATCCCATAAAAACTGAAATCACAGTATATAGCAAGCAGTCGCTTCTTAAGCACTGGAAGTAACACGGTTTGATTTTTCACTCATTAGTATCCTATGATTTACTAGGAGTTTTTCCTCACAGACTCCCTTCTGCAGGAGAGTTCTCTCCCATCTCTAGTGAGAGAAACCTCTATACTCTAACTACTATACCATAAGCTGAGTAGTAGAAATGCCATATTTACTCACCTGTGCTAAAAATCTCAAACTAACATTTTAGGTTTTAAAAAAAGGTAATTTCAGGCTACATTTATCTCTAGTGAGATGGGAGTTCATGCTGCAATCCCTCCCTCCTTCAGGGAGGTCTTATTCCTCCTCACCTCACCCAAAAACAGTTTCAGAACTCACCAGAGTTCAATTATTGTTGTGACCTCCACCTATCTGTCAAAGTGGAAAAAAACTGGCCAGCTTAAAAAATACTGATAAAGAAATAGACTAGTAGGCAGAGACAAACGTGTTCATACACATACAAAAAAATTTCCTTACCACATCAGGATAAAAATCAGAGCAATTAGTCGAAAAGAACAACAGAATCTGAAGAAGTACACACGATAAGGCGTTTGGGATGACAAGCAGAAACCAGAAGGCCTGAGCAGAGCTGGCATCTGCCTGAGAGCACTGTTTGTTCACGGTTCCCTCTTCATTTGTCTTTTGCATTCCCTCAGTGCCCAACAGAAAAGAGATTCTGGTGAGTGCTCTGCCCCTCGTTGCCAAACTGTAGAGCAGAGTCTCAATGTCTGAAAAAGCAGATATTGAGAAGATCTGGCCAGCTACAAAAACATAGCCACGCAACGTTACAGAGCGACAGCAGAGGAAAGTGAGAGAGTGATGAGGCACAGCAGAAGCAGCTGAGAAGCCAGAACCAACACAGGGTCTCTGAACCACGGATGCTGAGGACTGGGAGATCTGAGCAGGGGCTCCATCCTGCCCCTGACAGGCTGAGAAACCCTTCCTGTTTTCCAAATACTCTAACTACTATACCATAAGCTGAGTAGTAGAAATGCCATATTTACTTACCTGTGCTAAAAATCTCAAACTAACATTTTAGGTTTTAAAAAAAGGTAATTTCAGGCTACATTTAAAATATGGAAGTTATAATAAAAGGATTTTCAGCATGTAGTATTAAAAATGCCAAGAATAAAATTAGCTTTTTATTTACATCCGTCATGTCACTGCGGTATGCACCATCAAGTCCTGGGGATGCTTCAACACTCTCACACAACTGCTGCTGAACATTACGAGAAACCACCGCAACATTCCAGTGTATGTACTTTGTCCCACTGGGGAAAAATTAAAATACAGTTGCTCTGGTTCCAACCCACATCAGATTTCACTCCTTCTGTAAATGAGTAAACAAAACTATATCAGTCTTGGCTGTTACATCAGTCATCAGCTTAGATATTTCACAAGGGCCCCATACATATAAATGAAAGCGAAAAAAAGCATATAAACTATCTGTCAACTCTGCTATCAAGAGACCTAATTCCAATTTCTCTGGTTTGGGGAGATATTTTTATATTTCCTAACATAAATAAACAAGACAGAAGAAAACTCCAAAGCGCCCAAGTTTTGGTCCAGGCTCTTGTGACGCTAGGCTATACCTATGGATGCTCAGCCCTTCACTTGCATCAATCCTGAGGGTCTACAGGAAACATTGTTCGTAATGATCCCCTTCAAACTTGAATGATGAAAGCGCACATTTCACAAATGACACCTCAGCCAATCTGCCCCATCTGCATGAGAGATGGCAAATGATTTCACTCTTCAGGCATTCAAAATAAAATGCACATGCGGCAAATTCCAAGCTGGCAGGAAAATCCAGTCATTAAAAAAGTGATTTGTTTTCTACATTTGCAAACACAAAGGCTTCATTTATTTCCATTGCCATAAAGAAAATGAACTGTTATATTTTTTTAAACAATCACAGCCAGCACATTTTGGAAATGTTTTAATTTCAAAAATACTAACCGGCAAATTAGTGTTTAAATAGCTTTTCTAAAGCGGTACCATTTTAGACACAGTTTTCTGATTGATGGCATCGCTTTGCCCTGCGGAAAAAGGTTTTACTGTCTTCTGTATATACTGTACTGATGCCTGTACTGGAGTCACTAAATTAAAGAAGAAACATAAACCATGTGAATTTTATTTAAAATTCATGAACAAGAAGATGTATTCTACATCATGGGAGCCTGAAAAAAATCTACATTTCTTTAAAAATTAGAAATTTATGGTGTCTGCCCTTCTATCTTTCCCTTTTTATCTTCATAACAGGGAAAACAGAATAGCAAATAAAGAAAATAGCAAACATAATTGATATAGCTCCATCCTAAGAAATCTTATCAATGTGCTCAACTTTACACAGAATGAGTTGCTTAATTGAACTCATTGGGACTACTCCCAATACAAAAATGTAAGCATTGTGTGCAATTCTTTCCAAGATCAGGATATGTAAGAGTGATCTGTAAGGAAAATAAAACTACTCATTTTTTTTTCTTTCTTAATCTGCATTTATTTTTGTGGCTATAGCAACATCTGGTGGACAAATAGCAAAATATAAAGCCCACGCACTTCCATCATACGATGCGCATCTGTGTATTTTAAAATACAAACTGTTTTTACTTGCTTTTATCTTTTAAACATTAACAAGAAAAAAAAAATTTCACTTGGATAATTCTTAATAATGTTAATGTTATTACGTCTCTTAGAAAATGCTTTACTTTCTTGATCAAAAGTGGTCAAGGCATCTTTGTTTCATAACCTACTAAAATATTACCTTTTTCTCTCCCATCTTCCCTCTCAGGCAAGTGCTTGTATACTTTGAAGTGCTGGTAATGGTGTATCAGTGTATACTGGCCCACTTTCACAAGAGTATACAAACTCTGCACAAATGCTAACGTTGCACAGTAAAGCATTCAAAAAATAAGATCTATCACAAATAAAGTTGTAAACTTAAAGTACAGCTAAGAAAACAATAAAGAATCCCTGAAGATTTGCTCTCTAAAGAATCAAAGCCTAAAAAGAAATTAAAATAAACCCTCCAGATTATCAAACCACTGAAGGACAATTTAGCATGCAAGGGTGAAAGCTGAGTGATGAACGTGCTGACAGGCATTCTTTTTGCTCCACTCATTTCCTCTGTGCTTTCTTCTAACTCCTGCGTAATTGCTCTCTCACTTTTCTTATTCCCTTCACTAAAATGTCTGCCTTATAGGTATATCTGTTCAGAACCAGCAAAAAAGTATTTAATTATAAAATGAGAGTCAAATACAGTTATAACTACACTTGCTAAAATTGCTCAATCATTGCCTGCAGCTTTCTATACTGCCTATTTTTTCAGCTTTTACCGTAAGAACTAATTGTAGGATGCAAGTTCCTGGGACTGGTAAGGCAACAGATCAATAAAGTCACATACTGTCTACAACAGCAAGACCCTGCTTCAAGTTACACTTCCCAAACACTGATCAAGCAGACAACTGTCTTTCGCTGACAAACTGTAACACATGAAGACACCAACCGGAAAGTAGTATGCCAGAGACACCGAAAAAGCATTCTGAATTTACACACACCAGCATCGTAATTCAACTATTGCTTTCACTGACAAGCCCATGCCTCCTCCCAACCTCCTTCTCCCCAGAGCTCCAAACGATCCTGAAATTTGATTACTCTTGCTTTTGTTCTACATGGCAGATGTAGACCACTCCAGAGTCACAGATAAAAATATGTGGCTAGTCGTGTTAGGCATGTAGATGGAAACTGAAAGCGTTCTGGTGAGAAGTGGCAGGGTCCTGGATCCAAAAAAAGTATCTGCGGAAGACACCAGCAGTCATCCACAAACTCCAGGGTCATTCACTGGGACATCACACACGCAGGGTTTTATCACCCGGCCATGATCTCAGCGATTTTAAAGGCCTTGACATAACCATGTACAATACTCTCTTGTAGAAGATACCTTTGAGGTGCTGAGAACTTGCAAGCATAGAGACGTAATGAAATCAGAGACCAAAAACAAGCAATCCAACCCAAGCATCTCTGTATGTGTACATGTAAGGCAAGATTTGACAAGGATGGTATCTTTCATTTGATCACTATTATCAGCAGACAACCTCTTGGGCACAAAATCTCTTCCGTTAGTGCAAGGTAGTAACAACAGACTAGAATACTAAACACAAATGACAAATTAGTGCTCTGATTGAGAATCTAATCACACATGTACTAGTAAGGCTGCTCCCCAGAGAAGGAGGAGTAGTGGTACCTGTTGAGAAGGCGGGAAGTTAACCCTGTGAGAGAAAGGGGGTTATACCCCTGTGGGGAAGCACGAGGTAGATTTTACTCTGTGGAATACCAAGAAGAAGTGTCATACACCTCATCTCATCCCTAGCTTGGTGCACTTGGTTGACTTAAGAGCTTTATTTCCCCGCCTTGTCTTCACGAGCTTTCCTCGAGGCTTTTGTCCCGCCATCAGTGCGGCCTGGTGCCCAGCACGCACCTGAAGCCACCCTCTCTGTCACCACCGCCATTTAGCGACACTGGCGAGGCCCACCACCCTTGGCAGAGGGCTCTGGGATATAATTTTAAATACACACACAAACAGGCTGCTACCACATGCTGGAAAGCTGTCAGCTCTTCATTCCTTTGCACTAGGGGCCCGCAGTCCTGCAAAGCGCTACAGCAACCGCTGAAGCCAAGCCAGACTTAGAAGGAGAAGGTACAGCGAGGCATGCTCTTAATTTTAAGCTTTTCCTGATTTATTTTTCCCCTCACAATCTGCGACCGCGCAGCGGGCGCAGCCGCTCCCGCCCGTGCCCACAGCGCATGCGCGGCGAGGGACCGCAGCGCCTGCGCGCCCGGCGGGCGGTGGGCGCATGCTCGGGCGGTAGCGGAACGAGGACGGCCGAAGGTTGGCGCTCCGCGGCTTCCGTCCTTCCGTGCCCGCCGTCGCTCGCCATGGCGGAATATTCCTGCGTTAAATCGACCAAGCTCGTCCTCAAAGGGGCGAAGGAGAAAAGGTGGGGAGCGGGCTCCCCGCGGCAGCGGCAGCTCGGCGGTGCTCGGGAAGCCCGGCCGGGCTCCCTGCCGCAGCGCTGGGGTGGCGGCGGAGGCTGGGGGGGGGGGGAAGTGAGGGTGAGGCCTGAGGCCTGGCCTGGCCTGGCCTGGCCTGGCAGGGCCGCGTCGCAGGCGCGGGCTGATCTCTGTGCGTCTCCCTCGGCAGCAAGAAGAAGCACAAGGAGAAGAAAAGGAAAAGGGAAGAGGATGCGGCAGAGCAGCTGGATGTTGTTGGTGAGCTGCCTGCCGGCGTGGAAGCGCTCGGGGGTAGCGGGAGCTGGAGAGGTGGTCACAGGGCTTTGTAAACCGAGTGTCGTCCCTGTAGAGACTGGTAACTGCTTCTCGTAACGTTATTTGTATGTTGGGATCTTCCTAGAATCCAAATGGAGCTGCTGACACCAATGGCATGGATTGGCCTCTTGCCTTTTTAGCTAAAGTATGTTTTTATATAATCTCATGCTACTTATCAGCCTGATCTCTCTCGCCCTCCCCCCCCCCCAGTAGTATTTGCCTCAGGAGGAGAGACTTTTTTAGCACTGTAATGCTGTTATTTAGTGAGTGCATTTCTATGTAAATAACTCATGTCTTCTGTTACTATTACTTTGCAAATTAGTACTTTCTGTTCTTTGCCACTAGTTACTTTCTGACTGCGTTCTTTAGTTCACTCAAACCAATTTTTTTCGAAAGGAAAAGAATCTTGGTTAGTTTGTTTATTTGTTTGTAACTTGGCATACTTGCTTGACTGCTGTGATGTATTCACATTATAAATTTGCTACTGTTAGTAAAGCTGAAGACACAAACATTAACCAGTAACAGCATAAAACTTTACTTTTTCCTTATTCATAAAATAGAAGGATCAGAGCATATATGGTCATGAGCAGTAACTTGACAGACTGTTGCCCTTCGGCACTGTCACGTCCTCGACTGATCACAGTTCACTTCACAAACAAAAATAGCTAAAAAAGAACCACAAAGTCACGAGAGACGCAGATGTGTACCGTAGCATAGTGCACACTACAAGATAAATGTCATGTTCTGTTACATGTATAAGGGCATAAGCTAAAGCACCGCAAGGGGAAGTCATCCTTGTTGCTCTGTTAAAACAAATTATGATATATGAGAAAATGGGCTGTTGTGTCTTACACTAGAAGAATGTGACAGATGTTCTGCAGTCTGTAGTTTAGCCAGATTTCAAAAAAGTGGGAAAGATTTGGAAAACTCACACATTGTCTTGTCCTATGCAGTCCAGGCTGGCAAATCAATGAACTCTGTATGTTGTATAAAGATGGGGGAAGATTGCTTGTGCTCAAGGCAGATTGACTTGCTAAATTTACCATTTGGAAAAAAGACATCATGTTCAGATTAATTAAAAACAGTTATTATCTTAATCAGGTAGAAAATAGTAAGACGTAGTAATATTATTATTAAGTTAATAATAAGACAGTACACCAGGAGAAAATTTTACTGTTTAAAAAATACAAAGGTCATAATTCTACTACGTGCACATGGGTAGGGCTACCTTTAACTGTGGTAGCATTCTGTGGGGCTCGGATGTTCAAACACAGATTGGCTTCAGCAACTGATGTCTAAGGTTTACAGCTCACACGAAGTAATGCAGGAGAAAGATGAGGTGTTTCTGTTTTGTTGGAGAACCTAATAATTGTGTGTGACCCCAAAACTGCAGGAGGCTGGCCTAGAGGAGAAAAAATACCTTCCCTGGAAGGTGTATCTCTGCTGGATCAGCCGAGTGGATCAGCTTGCTCTATGGACTAACACAAAGAAGGGGTGGAGCGCAGGAGCCTGTGACTAGGGATGGCAGGGTGGGTAGAACAGCAGGACTTTGTTTCAGTAGCAACACCGTTAAATTGGGTCTGTAGTGTAAAATAATGCTCGAAGACCTTTAGACAGCAATAGCAATTTTATCTTTAGAATTTCAAATCTCGGAGAAGACACAGAAATATCATCTCTTGAACTACTGTAATCAAAAGTTGTACCTACTCTATTAACTGTCATGGGTTTGTATTTTAGGAAACTGGTGGGCTGTCAGTAATTTCGGCGAAATTACAGGAACTATAGCTATAGAAATGGATAAAGGCGCCTACGTCCATGCCCTCGACAACGGCTTGTTTACGCTTGGAGCACCACATAAAGGTTTGTTTCAGGAAATTTGGAAATAAGCAGTTATAGTAATGAAAGGCATAAAAGTAGCATCACTTAAAGTCAAGCAGTTTTACAGCTAAAAGCAGTTTATTACAAATAATGCAGTAATCCCAGCCATAGCATGCAGATGGCTTAAACCTAATGACTACCAATCAGTTTCACTTACCTAGTTTCTTGCTGGTTTATGTGTACAGTAAATTGAGCTGCAGCAGAGATGATCACCTGTTAAAGGCTGTGCCACTTACTGGATAAAAATCAGTATAACTTTTATTAACTCCTATAAAATCTTTATGGTGTCAGTTGAAGAGTGAAACTCCAGGCAGATGAGTTTCAAGGCTTATTGCTGCATCCTCAACATACGTGTTTTGTTGCTGCACAAGTAGGCTACTAATGTGGCGGGATAATTAGCTTGTCCTTACTTTGAATTTGAGATATGTCAGTCCGACAAGGATTGTTTTGGAAGCCTGGCAGTGTGTTCCGCCTCCAAGGTGAGACCAGAGCGGCGAGGGCAGTATTACCTCACTTGGGTGTTGAGGGATGGAGGGGCTAGTAGCTCTCAGGATACGGAGTTGTGTTACCACAGCTGAACCGTAATACATTTTGTTATGGAAAAAATAACATTACAAGGAGATGAAGGCTCTCAAAGCCACCTAGAGAGTTACGGAACATTCTCATCTGTAAATGTCTTGACACAAGGATTGTCTTTATTTTGTGTCTTGTTTTAAGCACTCTATATGTATGAACATAAATGAGCACCTGCCTTGCTTTTTTAAAAGTGAATACTTGGGAAAGGAATTTTTAAAGAAATACAAAGTAGTGCAGCTTTCCATAGTAATTTTTTTTTGAAGCTGCAGTATTAACAGGTTAAAATATTGCATGTTTAATACTTCATACCTAACTAAAGAATCCATTCCTCAGGTGATGAAGGCCCTAGTCCTCCTGAACAGTTCACAGCAGTGAAGTTGTCTGATACAAGGTAATTACTGTAACAAAATGTTAAAGAGTTTTGACTTTTGTTTCTGCTGGAAAACATGTTTTAATATTCTCTTAAAATACATTGCCTACTAATAATGTGTTTGTGATGTGCTGGATATTGTGAATTACTTGAATTAAAACTATTCCTGATTGTTTTCCTGTGTTTTCTCTTTGAGGATTGCTCTGAAGTCTGGTTATGGCAAATACCTTGGTATAAATGCAGATGGACTTGTTGTTGGGCGTTCAGACGCAATAGGATCAAGAGAGCAATGGGAACCTGTCTTCCAAGATGTAAGCTGCTTGGAATAATTCATAATTCATTTGATGTTCCTAGCATTTGACTGTATTTTGAGTTAATCTATATTGATGGTTTTTTGTCTGTGTGGTAAAAGCTTTCTGCAATCTCTTCAATATTATAACTTTTAATCTTCTGTTTTCTCAACTGCAATGCATTTACTATAATATAAAGTTCTGCCACCTATAAGCATCTTGAGAATGAAGGAGCCAGCAAGTCTGCTGACTAGCTATGGAAGCGCCCATGTGTTAAAATGCATTTACAGAGTTTTCTGGTGTATTGTAGAGGACAAATGTTATGAATCTAGGACTATGTACAAACTCTTTATACTAACAATGCGTGATGTTATTTCTACAGAAGAAAATGGCGTTACTCGCAGCAAATAGCCGTTTTATCAGATGTAATGAAGAGGGAGACATAGAAGCCAAAAGCAAAACTGCAGGGGAGGAAGAAATGATAAAGGTAACATATAACTTCTACAATTAGTACAGGATTGGCATGGATATACAAACAACCAGGTGTCTGTCTGCTACAATGTCCTGTTCATATAGTTATAATTTTCTATAATCTGTCAAGTGATTTGGCCACAAGAAAGAGAAATGACCTCCAGGGCTGCATAAACCAAGATAGTTCCAGTAGCGACAGGAAGCTGTTTTTCCCATTATGGAAAGGTGGGGTGTTGGGGTTTTGTGGGGCAGGACTGTCTGTGATATTCCAGATAGTTCTGAACAGCTTGATACGAGAGAGATGAATTATGACTGAAGCAGGGACAGAGAAGGGTTTACCAGAATGATGCAGAAGGGGAGATCTTTTAAGTAAGAGAATGTGAAAAGACTATCTTAACTTCGTCTGGATGTGGAAAATATGTGTGCTTCCAAACAGAGACAGGCAGCTCTTGCTTTTACTGCAGTTGTCTCCAGTTGCAAATTAACCAGGTTGAAAACTGTGAACTTAAAAAGTCACCGTGACTCTCATTCTGTTGTGAAGGATATATTGCTGTCTTTAGCCTGTAATTTTCAGTTTTAAAAACATAGGTGTTTGCTTGTGTGTTGTTTTTTTTTTTTTTCTCTCAATGACTAGATTCGTACTTGTGCTGAAAGAGAAGCCAAGAAGAAAGATGATGTTCCACACGAAGACAAAGGAAATGTTAAACAGTGTGAAATCAATTATGTGTATGTAGTTTAGAGCTGTTAACAGGCTCAAGTACTTCTTTTCATTTCTCTTTGGGGCTGCCTTTGGTGGAAGGCCCAAACTCCTACCCAGCCTTTCACTCACTTTCCTCTCAGCAGGACTAGGGAAGAAAATAGGATGAGAAAGCTCGTGGGTCAAGATAAAGACAGGGAGATTGTGTACCAGTTACCGTCACAGGCAAAACAGACTCAACTTGTGGAAAATTAATTAAATTTATTGCTCATTAAAGTAGATTTGGTTAGTGAGAAACAAAGACAAAAATTAAAACCCCCACCTTTCCTTCCCCCATCTCCCAAGCTCAGCTTCACTGCAGACTCCCCTGCCTGCTCCCCGAAGCAGGATGGGGGTGGGGGTCAATACATAGTGGTTTCTTTCTGCCACTCCTTTCCTCTCCCACTTTTCCCCTGCTCAGGCACGGTCCTCTCCGCGGTCTGGAAGGGAATATCTGCTCCAGTGCCTGGAGCACCTCCTCCCTCTCCTTCTCCGTCCTTGATGTTCACACTGCCATTCTGCACTTTTTTTTTTCGCTCTTCTCTTCTGCCTTTGTGGTGTTTTGCCTTTTCTTAAGTATGTTTTCACAGAGGTGCCACCAGCTTTGCTGCTGGACTCAGCTATGTTCTGCGGTGGGTTTGCTGGGGAGCGAGCTGTGTCCAGCACGGGGTAGCCCCTGGCCTCTTCTCGCAGAGGCCGCCCCTGCAGCTCCTCCACTACCAGCACCTTGCCACCTACACCCAAGATACTTTTGCTCCCTGACTTGTCATGCTGTGAAGAAGGGGCTTTAGAACTTGTAACCACATCATGCTACTCATGTAGGGGCTCATTCCCGCTTGGACTGCCAAAAAAACCTGAATAGTTTTCACCTACAGAACTCTTAGTGCAATAGTTGATACTGCGATGGTTTGCTGGATTTTATTAGGCCAGTTGTCTACTGTGTAATAGAAGTTAAGATTCTTAACCATGGGTGTTGTTTTATTGAAACACAAAACTTTAAAGAAGTTACACTTGTTATATTTTTTTTGCCCCTTACAGAAAGAAATTCCAAAGTTTTCAAGACAAAAAGCTTAAAATAAGCAAAGAAGATACAAAAGCCCTCAGAAAAGCGAGGAAAGAAGGCACTTTTCATGAAATGCTGCTTGACAGGTACTTGAAAGTACAAGAAATAATGTACTCATTTAAAAACTACCGGGAGATGGAATTACAGTAAACCTGGGGTACAAAAGAAAGCTTGACTTTAGAGGGGTGGGGTGTTGAGCATTTCCTCTCTGGTCAGTGTTCTGTCTGAGTTCTGGGGTTGGCTTTTTGTTTTTGTTCTGAGTTTTCACTTCTTTAGCTGAAGTTTGCAGGCTTGGATTTACCCAGAAATCTTTTGGAAATCTTTAAGTTGTTCAATTTGTTTACTACAGAGGAGTTGAGGGATGAATCTTTTTAATCACAAAAACTAAGCTAATTTTCAACACTTTCAAAACCTATGCACCAGAACACTTTGGAGAGGGCAAATCTGCGTTTTAAAGAGAAATAGCACTTATTAAGAACACACTTCATGTTATGTAGTGGGAATAATTTCCCCCCCCCGCCCCCAAGCTGAGATTATAGAAACTGTCTTGAATTTTTAAAACATTTTGTATCGGTATACGGTATAAGTATTTGCATTAATTCAGTGGGTGGAATGCAGAAGACTATTTACAATAATTGCAAGTGATGTGAGAACACTCCTGGGCCATCACAGGTTGAGTATCGCTTTCAGATCGCACTGAATCTGAATTGCATTCCTCAGAGTGGACAAAACGCAATCCATGATGATTTGAAGGGAAAGTCAAGGTTAACTCTAGATACTGCAGTTCTAGCTCCTTTAGAAGACAATTAACAAATCGAAAGTGTTCCTAGGCTTCTATATGTGCTTTGAGGTAAAGTTTAAGAAAAACTGCTTTCAGTGGTTGCTTAACGCTTTGAGGCAGATAAAACACAGATGTAATCATATTTGGTCTTAATGTAAGTCTTGTTTTGTTACTCTTTCCATATAGGAGAGCAAAAGTGAAAGCGGATAGATACTGCAAGTGACAACCAGCTGGTCCATTTTCTTCTGCATCTTTGATGATAGGGTCAAACTGAAAACGAGCAAAATGTTTTGTAATTACTTTTTATTGAAAGTGTTTTGCTGATGTTTTTATTACATTATTTTTAAGTGATTGCCTGAGAGCTATAATTAAGCATCAAACTAATGTCATATTTCGGTAATGAATATTGTTAAGTTTACTGTAAAACTACATGCTATTGTAATAGTGAAATAATTATTTAATGGAAAGGAAATTGACCCACTGACTCTTCCAAGGTTGATGAAAGGTGCCTGAAGTTAGAGACAGGGCAGGAGAGAACAACGATGAAGTTCAAAAACAAAATGTGGGCAACACATTGAACCATTAAGGAATCTGTAACTGTATTGAAAAAGAAGAAATAATTGAAAATACATGTCTGGGAACACACCCTGCCAGATCCTGAGTAGAACATCTGTGGAGCCATTCTACACTGCGTCAGGTGAGGGCTGGGCCACAATATTCAGGCTTCATAATACAATGTTCAAAACAGACCGCTGTTCAAGTTGATAAGTGGCATAATCCATGTGCTGGAGAAAGTGTTGACAAGTCACAAGAACCCCATTGCAAGTGAAAATGCAGGGGCTTCGTAAGAAAAGGGCACGGCTCTTTTGTGTTAGCAGGCTGCTTATTTTACAAGAGGAAAAAATGATTTTGCAAACTTGCTGGTTTCTCTACGGCATGGACTTCAGTTTGTTTAATTAAACAGCAGGGACTTTTTTAAGGTCACAGTCTAATATGCATTCCTAGTTGCTCATAAAACATGGTTACCACTGCCAGGAAGGTTTCGGTAACAACACCTCCATAGGAACTACCTCAGTCAGAACAATGGCCTCCTCTCTCCAAAGCTTCTGTAATCTGCATCAGCAAGATTACTTGGTAAGAATGTTGAGGATTTTTATGGCAATGATTTGAATTGT
The DNA here is from genome assembly GCF_030867145.1 of Opisthocomus hoazin. NCBI lineage: Eukaryota > Metazoa > Chordata > Aves > Opisthocomiformes > Opisthocomidae > Opisthocomus > Opisthocomus hoazin. Next base: position 81,095,163 of record NC_134418.1, read on the forward strand.
CTCTGTGGAGCTTCTCCTAGCTGTCCATTTGAACTGCACACATCATAGAAAACTGTAAGCTTGTGCAAGATAATGATGTATCTAAAAAGAGCACAAGAAGAGACCACTAAAATCTAGTCAGTAATGGCAGTTCATACCGGTGTAATTTCATAGGCAGTTGGTCTGGAGGAAGAAGCATGAAGAACTTAAGTACATCGTAATTGTTCAAACCTTCTGTTGACTTTTCAGCATCAAAACAAATTACAGCTGGTTAGGGAAGGCTTAGCTGACTTTAGCAGTAAAAGCCTTTATTTTTCAAAGAATTTAGAAAAGTAAGAATACAGCCCATACAGACTTTATGGAACCAAAAGAAAATCTTCACAGGCTGGGCACATTCATGGTGTAACAGAGGGATTTTTAGAAACTCGTTTCTAGAAAAGCAAACAAAAATCCTCTTAGGCAGTAGAATTTATTTGGTTTATACCTGTTAAACGTGCTATTCACTTAATACCTATTTTACAAGAATTGTGTGAGTATCTGTTGTGGAATGAGTGCCTTTTCTTCCCACTTCAGCTTTTTCGTATACTACATGAGAAGTCAAAATGCCCTCTCTGGGGAGCTGGTTTGTGCAACTCTCTTGGGACAGTTGTAACTTTCTTCCATGGTCAAATCCTTGGAGACATTCCTGTCATTCCAGCTGCTCCATAAGGTTTTGTATTGTAATGCTCATGGAAGTTATAACAGCTTGCTGAGGAATTAAACAAAAGCAAGGTCTACTCTGAATGAAAAAAAAAAATTAGTAAAATGAAACTATCAAATGAGAATTTTTCCCCTCAGTTTTCAAAGGTACAAAAGACCCCACAGTACCTGGGTTTATTTGAACCTAACTGATCTTCTAGCGAATTGTCTCTTCCCCCACATCTGTCACTTACATGATGATTGTATTTCAGGAAATACTGCTATGTAAAATGTAATAGTATCAGACGATCACATAAATCCATGAGGTGCGTGACCTTTTTACCAGTATCAAGCTCAACAGCTTCATTTTAAAGTTTTCACAGGTTTTCCTTTTAGTACAAAAGTTTGAGTTTACTCTTTAAGCTTACCACATAGCAGGAATGACGAAAAGTTATCTTTATTTCCTATCAGTTTCTATTAACTACGCATTCTTTCAAGGCAGGCACTTGCTGGGAGTAGCAATGTGTTTGTATTGAGACTCTGCATTTGCAAAAAGAAACTGTAATTAGCAGAACTGATCTTTGATTCTAATATTTGAAGTATCTCCAGAACTATGTTAAAATTCCCTCGTATCAATAGCCCAGTTACAAAATCTTACTAACTGTATTGGTTGTGAATAGTTGGCTTGTATTAAGGAAATGGCTCCAAGAAAAATTAATGGTACATAAATTGCTGGTGGTAAGCTATTTGCCGTGTAGTGTAAGCCCTCGGAGGCAGGCTGTGCAGTGACGTAGTCCAGAGGGAAAGCTCCCTGGCTTTTGGTGATCTTGAGAGAGAATAGCTGGCTTTTCCAGAGAACTGGGTGTCTGGCCCGATTGCTCTCAAATAACAACTGACACCCCATCAGTCGGAGCGCCGCGTAGGCCTGGTGTGTGGCTAGCTTTGTACCGATAGCAGAAACGGTCAAGCAGATGAAACGGATGGTGTCTGTAGCTGAGAGGCTTTTGAATGGCCGTGTGTGTCCGTACCCTCTGTGACTCAATTTTTGTTAAGCGCTGTGTTGCCTTCACAGTGAATAAAGGCCATATTCCGAGTTCCTGTGTTGTTGGAAAAGATGCACTGCGCATGCTTAGGAGGTCTGACAGAAGGGCGAGTGCTGAATTTGCAGGGAGAAGGCCAACAGCTAGGCATAAATAGATGATTGTTGGCAAATGATCCTGGCCAGAGTCTGAGGAATTCTTGGACAAAAATGCAGCATAGCTGTGGGTTGTGCCATCGCAGAAAAAAAATGTAATTCATTTTTCCCCAGAGCTCCTCCGTTTGGGCTAGGAGTGGGGATTAGGGCTCATTAAGTACTTACGGTTGTAGGCACCACGCTCCATGTCCCTCCCCAGAAATGTCAATAACCCACTGTACAACCATTGCACCATCGAGGACCTGGAAGTGCCCTGCTGCCAGAACTGCTCCCTGAAACGCTGGGAAGGAGGCAGCCCCGCAAGGAGCAGGCTGCGGGACAGAGTAATGATGTATTGGGCAGTTCATTGCGGGTGTCGTCGATCCATAATCGCTGCGAATCTTAAACCCATCTGAAGTGAACGCTCATGGTTGAAACAGACTGACGTTACAGCATCTGTTTTTTCCTTTCAAGAATATATTGTTTAAATAAAATCCTGTCTGGTAGAACTCACAAAAACTTACTCAAACACAGATGCAGCTGGAAGGAGAAATCTGCTATGCTGGTGGAAAGGGTGCTGAAAGGAGTACTCGGAATCTGAAGAAGAGCCTGAGGATTACCCGTGGAAATGACTCTTCCATTTGGGATTTATCAATGTAAATAGGAGAATGTGAGGTGTAGGCACTGTAAGCAGCTGTTAAGTGATAGTCAAGGAAAAATGGAACAGAGAGACATGTTTGTTACAGAGCTAGGAATAAGTGAAGCAAAAAGGAAATGTCAAAGCAAATGAAATGGGACTGCCCCAAATACTGGATTTGGCAAGGGACCGGCAGCCCTGCAGGGAGTAAGGGTACCGTCGTAGCAACGGGGTTGCCCTCTGCGTTGGGGCTAATGATACACTAGATTCTTGCTAGAAAATGCAGCCTGAGATAACAGAGGCAGAGATCTGGAGAATTCACCAGTGTTTTAGTCCCAGGAGAAGGAAATCAAAGGTATGACTGAACAGTGAAGACCAGTATGTGGATTGAACTGTTGCTGTACGGAGTCCGTTGGGACGTTTTCCCACATGGGAGGTATTCATGGAGTCTTCTTGGTGATACAATGTCCTGGCAGTAGCGTTAGCACAAAGAGCTTTAATTTAACTGAAACAGAGAAAAGGGGAAGTAATTTGCGCAGCCTCTACTTCTGGAGGAAGGAACAGATCTGGGGAGTGGGAGTACAGTCCTGGATAGAGGAGCATGAGAAAGCAGAAGGGTGGGCACGAAGTACTAGGTATCAGTGACACCAGCTGTCCGGTAGTAGTTAACGAGTAAAATGCACATCTTGAGAAGCTTTTTTTCTTCTGACTTTAAACTTAGATTTTTGAAAACTGACACAAGAAACCTGGACAACAAAATGGAGGACTCAAAGTGCTGGTGTGGACCTTGGAGACAAGGCGTTCTGATAGGAACGCAGCAGCATGGCCATAGTCAGAGAAACACGGCTACTGGAAGATGTTACCTGTTTCTTGAACTCGGAATGTCTTTACGGGGGAAAGAACTGAACCAGAAGTACAAAGAGGCTTCAGAAAAGGAAGTTGTGTATGTGTAACGTGACGATGGCATCATTTGGTCTTCAGAGCATCCAGAAAGAGTTTTTCATCTCCTGAAGTGGTCATTTATTTTCTACTGTTAAAAAATGTCCTAAAGATAGTAAAGCATCCAGAGAAAGACAGTCAAGCACCTAAAAGCTGTTGGCTCCAGAAATAAAAGCTGAGCAAAAGGGGCTGCAGATGTTTGGAAAATAACAGGACCAACTTAATCTGACTGTTTCTTACTGTACATCATAATGGTATATTTGGACACCTGCAAGTAAACACAGAATGAGTCTTACAGGTATTTCTTTTCAGCCAAAAAAATTTGCCTGGGCCCTATAGAAACGCCCTGATTTCCTATTTGTGAAAGGCACTCCCATGAAAATCTGGAGGTTTCTCCAGTTACGCTGTAATTTTCCCCGCTTCCTATATCCCCTGACTGGTCCTGTACCTTCTGCCAGCAGCGCTTGACGCTTTTCTGCTCTGGTCTCTGCAGCTCTGTGCAATTCCAGGCTGATGTTCGGCGCCGACTCCTTCCTACACGCTGCCGAACGCCCTCCCTGTGCCCAAGGCTTTCGCACCTTACAATGTGCTTCTTTCATCCTTAATTTCTGCAGTGCCGCGCGGCTTTACCACCAACGGCTTGCCAAGGGCTTGCCTTCTTGCCACCCCCGGTTTGTTTTAGAAGAGATTTAATTGCATGGCCAATGAAGTCCTGATATCGGAGACTCACAGAATCACAGACTGGTCGGGGTTGGAAGGGACCTCTGTGGGTCACCCAGTCCAGCCCTCCTGCCGAAGCAGGGTCACCCAGAGCAGGCTGCACAGGACCTTGTCCAGGTGGGTCTTGAATATCTTCAGAGAAGGAGACTCCACAACCTCCATGGGCAGCCTGTGCCAGGGCTCCGTCACCCTCAGAGGGAAGAAGTTCTTCCTCCTGTTCAGACGGAACTTCCTCTGCTTCAGTTTGTGCCCGTTGCCCCTTGTCCTGTCACTGGGCACCACTGGAAAGAGTCTGGCCCTGTCCTCCTGACACCCACCCTTCAGATATTTATAAACGTTTATTAGGTCCCCTCTCAGCCTTCTCTTCTCCAGGCTGAACAAGCCCAGCTCCCCCAGCCTTTCCTCGTAGGAGAGATGCTCCAGTCCCCTCATCATCCTCGCAGCCCTCCGCTGGGCTCTCTCCAGTAGCTCCTCATCTTTCTTGAACTGGGGAGCCCAGAACTGGACACAGCACTGCAGATGGGGCCTCACCAGGGCAGTGTAGAGGGGAAGGAGAACCTCCCTCGACCTGCTGGCCACACTCTTCTTGATGCACCCCAGGATGCCATTGGCCTTCTTGGCAGCCAGGGCACACTGCTGGCTCATGGTCAACCTGTCATCCACCAGGACACCCAGGTCCCTCTCCACAGAGCTGCTCTCCAGCAGGTCCGCCCCAAGCCTGTACTGCTGCGTGGGGTTGCTCCTCCCCAGGTGCAGGACCCTGCGCTTGCCCTTGTTGAACCTCATCAGGTTCCTCTGCGCCCAGCTCTCCAGCCTGTCCAGGCCTCGCTGGATGGCAGCACAGCATAGAATGAAAAAGGGGGAGGGAGGGGGGCGGTGGCGGCGGGGGGGGGCGGCGGCGGCACCTGCCGCCGCCGCCCCCCCCCGCCGCCGCCGCCCCCGCCCCCGCCCCCCTCCCTCCCCTGAGAGACGGGGCGGGGCGGGGGAAGTGCCGAGCCGAGCCGGGAACGAGGCTCCTCCCTCCCCTGAGGGGCGGGGCGGGGCGGTGCCGCGCGGGCCGCCGCCCCGGGAAGCGCCGAGCCGCGCCGGGCAGGAGGATGGCGGACCGGGCGCTGCCGTCCACCTTCGCCCTCCTCGTCGTGGCGCAGCTCGTCTGGGCGCCCGACCCGGTGAGCCTGGGCGACGTGAGGGGAAAAAGGCGCGGATCGGGGTTGGGGCGGGAGGGGAGCTGGCTGTTCCCCACGCAGGAGGCCGAGCGGGCCTTTAAACCCACGCGGCTGATTCTGAGGTAGCGCCTGGCCGCCCTCACCCACTGAGTGACTTTAAATGGCTCCTCCGGCCTCGCCTCGGCAAACACCGAGTTTCCCGGGTGTGTTTTACGAGCCCTTTGGCCGCTCTGGCGTGGAGCCGGGGGGGGGGGGGGGGGGGGGGGTGTCTGTGCGGCGTTACCTGTCCCAGGCTGGCTGCCATCTCCCGGGCTGCGTCCCTCTCTCTCCCGGCCTGGGGGGGGGGGGGGGGGTTGTATTCCTGAAGCCCCCAAGCAGAATTTCCCTACCCGTTTTTAAATGTTTTGGGAGCGCCCTGTCTTCCTTTGTGTTTGCTCCGAAACTTCTCCTAGCAAATGGCATTGGCTTCGGGAAAGCAGGTGTGGGGTTTGGGAGGGAGGGACCCCCGGGTGACCCACGCTCCCTCAGCGTCCTCGCTGCACAGAATCAAGCCGTTTTCTGCACTCCCGATCCCATCCTCTCCGCCAAGAGCAGCTTCCCCGTGCTATAAACCGGCCCCAGCTTAAAATGCTTTCAGAATTTTAGCCCCAAGCTTCCTGAGGTGTGGGGTGGGGGAGAACGGGCCAGCTGTTGGCAAAGTCTGCCATGAGAGCTTCGTTTGGCGTTTGGAGAACGTCCCCTGGGTGCCCGGGTCTGCAGGTTGTGCCACTGCGGGGCTCAGATAGTTTGTTTTCGGCTGAGATGCTGGGTTGCACCACGTGCCGAGGAACGAACGACGCTTGTTGTCTTCCTGCGCAGAGCCGGTTGGGTTCTTTTCCTTAACGAAGAACTGGGAAGCTGAACGCCGTGAATTACATCTCGGCGGCGCAGACTGTCAGTCCCGTTAGCTCGCGGTTAGGTCCCCTCAACCATGCAGAATTTTGTCTCCGAACTGCAGTTTAAGTTGGCTTGGTCCCCGTCCCTTCAGTGCTCTCCACTTCCACGCTCAGAAAGGCGAACAGCACTGGGACTGCCGCAGCACGATGGAGTGCTGCGTTGTCGTCGTCCCATGAGGGAAGAGGAGCAGAGAGAAGAATGTGTTAGACCACAGAGTGCGTAGACCGAAAGATGCTGAATATAACAGATTACTTGATCTGGAAGAGATCGAGTGCCATGTCCTTGAATTATGGAATCGTATTTCGTAGCTTAGAGAGGTCATTCTGTATTTATTTTTAAATATGAAAAGCACTGAATATTAAGTCAGGATGCCAGAGATGGCCCACCTCAAAAATATTTTTGAGAGTAATAAAGAAAATGCTGGCATTCTCTAGGCTGGACAAGCTACATTCAGCCTATTTCATATTCATAAAATCAAGCTAGGTTTTAAAATATTTACTCAGCAGTCACTAAACTGTGCATTCCTTTTCTTTACTGCAGTGAATAAGAACTACTACGACTTGATTTTTTTTTTTTTTCCAGGTAGCAATTCATCTTGACAGTTTGCTAGCTGTTTGATTCCTATTCTGCTCTACTTTTTTTTCATACAGTTGGTCATAATGTAAATCTGTGCTGCTTTAATTTTTTCTTATTATTTCCATCTTTCCCCATACTGTGTTCTTTCTCCTCCACTGTGTTCTCTTTCTTTTAGTGTTTTGATCCTGTGCTGCCACGCATCCATTTTTCTGTCATTACATACATGCAAATTCGAAAGTCAGCGGTATGTCAGATAATCAAAATATGCAGCCTACCAGTAACAGGCGATTTAAAAAAAAATAAAAAGTAATAAGAGCATTTAATCACCATTCAAGAATAACCTAAGGCGTTCAGTGCATGTTTGAAAAGTAAATTTGTAGTGATGGCCTCCTGTTTGGAGCCAGCTTTTGCTGGCTCTTTCTAGGGGACCACCTCTGGCTTCTCATGTTGGAAACTCAAGGTGATCCTCTCGCGCTGGAAGGCTGCTCGTGCTTCTCTGGTACAGCATTTATTTTTCCTCTTTGAGTGTCAAGCCTCTGCAGAGGGGAGGATCTTGCTGACCACAGCAAAACTTCTTACCTGCTCATTTCAGTCTGGTGGCAGAAAATGCCTGGTGGTTTTTCTGTTTCTGTAAGAAAATTTGTTAGGTGTCTTTTCATCTTGTTTACATTGTCAGAAAAGTTTGCAGCTAGTCTTTAGCTGATTGCAAAAGGTAACAATTTTTTTTGTTCCTCATTGGGAAAAAAAGGCAAAACACTTGTAGTTTGTTGGTTGTCTTGACATCTTATTGAATTACTGCGTATGTGTCACCATGTAATAGTTTACCTAAAGGAACTGTTCATAATCTTGGCTTTCTTCAGATATCTCAATCAATGCTAGCAGTTTTGGAAGATGTGTAGGTTGTTTTGGGGATGGTTGGTTTCTTTAGCTTGCTTTATACATAGACAGGTAAGAAGTGTAAATTTTCTGATGTATAAGGAGGGAACATTCTCTTTGCATCCTCCCTTAGCTCTTGCTTTAACTGTTGCTTTCCCCACTTCTTTTGTGGCTTAGGTTGCAAAGGGCTGGGAAGATAAAAATAGCTTCAAATACAAGATTAAAATCTCAGGAGAGAGCGTCAGGAGTCACATAACATTTAGCACCTGGAACATCACTTAAAACCCTCTGAAATCAGTTTGCGTGGTCGCCACAGTGTCCTCTGTGCACGCATGGGCTGTACTGACAGGTCAACTGAACTTCCATCCATTTCGGATGATTTTTTGTTACAGGCTTTATCTGTCAAGAAGCATCTTTTGACAGCAGATATTTCCCAAAGGTCTGAATCTGTACCTCCATTGCAGTAGGATGTATATGTAGTATCACTTTTTATGTTTGATTTTAGTACTGCAGGGTGGGAAATTTCACAAGACAATTGCATTAATGCTGTTAAGTATTTGCTTGGCTTTGCACGAAGCATCTGACTTTTGTTGCCTAATTAGTCAGCTGATATCCTCCCCTACGCTCCTTGTTTTGAAACTGCCTGGTTTTGAGAATGAAACGGCCTCTTGTGTCTGACCTTTTGTTCCAGCTGTGCAAAGGCTGTAACTGCACTGCAGTGGAATCTAGGAAACACAAGCTGCTGGTCCTACACCTTCGTCTCGGCTGTAGGATAACCAAAATTCATCTCATGCTTTCTCCCAGCTACTGTAGACAATACAAAAAGAAACCACAGGATAACACACAGAAACCGATCCCACTTTAAAAGTCCTGTTTCCAGTTGTAACGAATTATGCCAGTGCTTGAAGTCCGTGGCGTTGTGTAAGACATTGTGTTTTCTAGATCAGTGCGTTAAAAACAGATAATGTGATTAGCCCGAAGAGAACACGGACGTTAGCTAGGCTGTTTGTCCCAGATGCGCAGCTGCGAGAGATCCTGTGTCGGTTTTTACTGGAGCCAGAATGCATTATAAGGACACACTATTAAAGTAATCTAATTAGTACAGCCAAACAAATATTGACGATCAAGGGCAGGGAGGGGGGGAGGTGGTGGAAGGATCCCAGCATACTTCTGTTTCTGTGCTGTCTCCCAAACACTCGTGCTTTGGGAGCCTTTGTGTGGACTCCCAGGGCAGCGTGTGTGCCTTCCCTTCTTCCTGGTGGGACGTGCTGTGCCCTTTCTGAGGGGCTGACTGGTCTGCGCAGATAGCCCCGGGACCAGACCCGCTCTGCTCTCCGCTGGCTCGCAGCACAAGTGCAGCTAGTAGGCGTTCGCTTGTCTTTCACTGCGTAAACACGCAGTTACAGTTCTGGCATGTGTATGCAGATGTTTATGTATGTATATGCATGCTTTATGTAATTGGTGGAAACACACCCTTGCATTCACTTTGGGTACGCCTAAATATAGTTCTCAGACTTTCATCTGTAACTAGCCATGCTTACAGGAATGAAGGTAATTAGTTTTTACCTATATTCCTGAAATGCACCCCTCATAATATTTAGCACCAATTTAGCAGCACTTTTCCATGCCAAAGGAAAAGTCATGCTGTATAGCTCATTCTTCCAGCCGCAAATGAAGCGTAAGACTAAGCATAATTATGAATGATGCTATGAAATGAGATTATGAATTGAATGAACGGAATAAACCGGTCCATACTGAGATTTAAGGTTTGTGAATTTCTCTGAAGAATATGCTTTTGAACTGCTCTTTATTGAATCACACTGAGTAAAAATGGATTTGTATATCTATGATAAACTTGTGCTTGCCTTGGGCTGCATTAGGCAAGTTGTCTGAAGGTCTGTCAGACAGCACGGGGAAGTTGCTGTTTGTCTCCTACCCCTTGTATTCTCCTCTGCTCACTTTCTAAAGTCCCAAGACTTTCCCTTCTTTTATTATCAAATCATCATGGGTGGAGTTAGCTGACCAGTCCTAAACATCTAATTCAAAACTAAATCTGCTAGAGTAATAAAGTGCTTTACCAAAGGAGCTAAACAGTAACGTTTCACTGTCTTTACAGTATGGAGAAGAGTGCAGGAGTAAAACATACCCTCCTTCAGGACCAACGTAAGTAATCTGATTCAACTTGTCTAACGAATTACAGAGAAGTGGTGATTTTTGAGTCTGAACAGGTTTTGTAACTTGTTCATGTTGTTGCAGATCTAGAAAATGCTAGTTACAGGTGGGAAGCACCTATCTTGTCAAATGTTTCTTCCAAAGCTTTCTTTAAATTTGAATTGTGGTCCTTATCTTTCAGGTTCAAAGGGAACGTACCCACATATGTCATAAATCTTGATTTACCTCCCAGCAAAAGATGGGATAAATTGGTGCATGACAAGAAGACGGAGGTATGAAATGCAGAGCTTGCTTTGAAGCCTAACAGATATAAAACTAGCACATTTGGAGGGGAATACCTGTGCTAAAAGTCTCTGAAAGGGACAATATTTCTAGTTCACTTTTAAAATATGATTCTAGGCTAGACTAATTGCTTGAGTAAAACTTTTTTCTGTTCAACGCTTGAGCTGGCAGCACCACGTATCGGGGCACTGATGTTTGGGATGTAGAGGAAAAAAAGAGAGCGGCATGAAGCAAACTTTCATTTATCAAACCTCTTTAGTGATGAAGTAATAGAGAATGAAGGGGAGGAGTGCACCAAAGGGACAGCCTCAGTAAACTGAAGTGAAACTGCGGCAGCTTCCCTGCTCCTCTGCGCATCCCTGCCTCTCTCGAAACACTGCCTGAGGTGATGAAATGGCGAGGGGGAAGTGAAGAACTTCCTGCCCTTTGCGGGGATGCTGGTTGCAGCGCTGGGGTTTACACGGGAGGAGGAACTGGAGCCTATTTCAGCCTACTTAGAGCAGCTGTTCTTCTGAAGGTTGCTGAAAATTTGATTCAGTAATGCTTAATTTCTCAAAAAAGGCCAGGGAGTTTTGCTATAACCCTGCTGACTTTGACCTTTCAACTCTGAAAGCCAGACAAATTCTACTTATGCCAGAATATTTATTTATTTTACAAGTCTCGCTTAAGCCAGCGGGCGTTGGAAGCTTCAGGTTGCACCATAAATTCTGACAGGTCTTATCTCTCGCGTACTTTGGAGTTAGATCACACAGAGCGGAACTCTATTTGTGGCTGTGCCTGTGTCACAAACGAAAGCATGTGCTTTTAAAACAAATTTATTAAATCTTTTTGGCTTCAGTGCTTAAGCAAAGAGCTTTTAATTAACATTTTTAAAGATACAAGAGTGCAGAGTATTAAAATGGAATCAAGGGAGCAGAAGAAGCTTTTTCCTGTAATTCGTTTTCTCTGGTGAAGGGACGTGTTGGAGCTAATCTAGAAAGTTACTTGAATGAAGCTTGAAGAGTGACCCTTGGATGGGGAGCTGCAGATGTTTTTCTCACCAAGAACACCACATTTAACACTTTCTTTAAATATGTGTTTTTTCAACAAAATGGTTTTTTGACAAGTACATGAAGGAGTTCTGTTAGTGTTCTGGCAATTCGCATGATCAGTTCTTGATCTTCTGTTCAGTAAAAGCCCTTGTTCTTTTTAGCTGAAGACTGTGGTCCAGAATATTAAAGATATAGCAAATACCTTCTTCCCCAGCGGCAAAGTTGTTGACATAGTGGACAACAAAATAGTAAGTGTTTTCAGCTTAATTATATTATTACTGTATGCTCTGACTACCAGAATTAGAATGCTGTTAATTTTGGCAATTAAGAACTTTACTAGTGATAATTCTCCCACTTCCAGAACAAAAATGCTGTTTTGAAGAGTTAGTCTGAAGTTTTGCCTGTTTGCCTACTCTGAATTACTCTGAAACCGTCAAATCTAAAACGCACGTGTCTCTTCTGCCTCTAATTTTTTCTAAGATCTTTTCATGTTTGGATTTGTCGTGCTAGCCATGTATGCTCCTGACTTAGTCACTGTAGCAAGACACTTCACTGAAATTCTCATTGCCCTGTTCAACTCCTTTAAAATAGTAGAATAAAATCAGGTTTTGAAAACTGTGATGAATGTCTGATTGCAGGGGCAACTTTGACCAGGCCTCATCTTAAAAAAATGATTTGGTTCTGATTAAAATAGGCTTTGGCGTAGAATCAGGATGGGGGAAGACAGTGCAGTGCTAGAGACAGCGTGAGGTCAAATCTGTCCCCTGTCTTTGTTTACAGCAGCCTTACATCGTGCTGGCCACAATTCATTCGTATCCCTGTGTGCCTGAGTGGGGCTGACGTGAGGGTAGCGGGTACAGGTAGTCTACCAGTAGGCGAAAGTTAGGGATTCCCTTAAAGACTGACGTCGGGCTCAGTTCCAGCTGAGCTCTTGATGTGTAAGAGTCCTACTTCGCTCTGTCTGTTGCCACTGATTTAATTATGAAGATACTGTGCCAATCTCCATTGCTCATGTGTCAATATTTTGATAAGTAATAGTTTTTACTTTCCCCGAGTATGTATTTGTCTTCCAAGCACTGTACAAACACCCTCAAGTTCTCCAGGCTGCAGAGGAATGAAATACTCAATGTCATAGTTGTGAGCAGGATGTAGGAGGTTTGTTTTAAGTAACAGAAGAGCGTTAATTTACACAAACGACGTACAAAACTTCTCCTTTCAGGCTCATCTGACCGCCACGCTGCCTTATCCTTTCAATGAAGAGCTCCGAGGGATTGCAAATTCATCTGGGATTCCTTTGGGTAATAGTTTCCAACACTTTGTTAACATAATGGAAAACTAGGAACCCAGACTTGCTTAAAATTAGTATGTGTACCAGTCTGCAGTGTAGTTCTAGTCATCTGTGACTCTAACAAATAAATTACTAATTAAGTACATAAAGCAATAAGCTGCATCTCGCATTAAATGAAAACAGTATTTTAGAGGAGAATGGCAATAAATCAGTACAAGCCTTTGACCAGGCTGGGACTTCTCTGTAGAGCTGTAGCTTCTCGCTCCTGAGTTTCGGGACCTGGAGAGAGTCTCGGCTCCCGTGCACCAGAACTTGGGGGAATCTTTGATTCTCACTGCTTTCCCATGAAGCCATGTGTCTGCTGTTGACACCCGGAGAAGGCAAAGCTCAGTTTCACGCTGTGCTTCCTTTCCCTTGTGATCCTTGCTATAGCCTCCTGCCTTCCTTCCGCACCTCCCGCAAAAGAATGCGGTTCCAGGGGAGAAGTAGGCACTGAATTCTTCCAGAATTGAGACAGACACGGTCCATAGACATGCTCCCGCTGCTTCCCTCGTACAGGAGCGGTACACCTGGTGCTAGCCAGCAGCTCTTACATGAGAGTAGTGGTATATATAGCAGCTTTCTTCTTGAAAGTCAATTTTATAGCTTGTTTTGAAGTTTCCAGAGGAGGAAGTAGCAATGACTGTCAGCTTTCTGTGTGGTAAGGCAGAAGGCCAGCAGATTCTGATCCTTCTGTTTGCCTTTCAGGAAGCTCTTGGTTTTGCTGAACCAGGCATTTCAAAGATCAGACGAGATTTAAACAGAAATTATTAAGAGAAATATTATAGAATCGTGAACTTTGCAGTTTGTTTTTTTCTAACCATTTTTTTCTCTTCACGACTTAAGTTTCAAACTATTGAACTTTGTTTCTTTTTGTTCTAGGGGAAATTGTTATTTTTAACATCTTCTATGAAATTTTTACTGTATGTACATCAATAGTGGCAGAAGATAAAACAGGTAAGGCAACCCAGAATAGTGTTAACAGCTTTCTCTTGCATAGGAGAGGGTCCACCTCAGTTGTAGGAACATAGTCCATCTCAGCTGCCATCGAGAAGGTCTAGTAAAGAGACTAAAAGCAATGATAATAAAAACGTATTCCTTGAGAAGGCAATAAGAGGTCACAGGTGTCTTAGGTTAAAAGAAAGGAAAAAATACTTTCAAAGGTGGTTTGGTTTTGTTGAGGGGAGGTTGTGTGGGTTGTGGTTTTTTTTTCAATAGGTGGCATTTGTTTTTCGAGGGGAAAGAAACACCAGGCAGACACCTGACACTTCCTCAGTGCCATGGGGGATTCTAGCACAATCCACTTTGCGTCTAGTTTCTAGCTGTCGATCGCATGCGTACGGTGCTAGAGAACAGGGACAGTCTGTTTGAAGACAAGAGGCTCTTCTTTTCCCTTACTCAGTCCTGCAGCCCTTGTCTGCACCTGTTCCAGCTTAGGAAATTTCTGAAGGATTCCCAGAGGGCTTACAAACCCCTCGCTTTTAGAGGAAGCACGAGCTATTCCCATTGCATTAAGATGAGGTGGAAAGCATCTGAGGCTGGGATGGACAGCAGTTTACAAGATTACTTGATTTCAATTATGGCAAAATACTTCTCTGATCCAAAAAACCCCCACCTTTTTTCTGTGCTTACGAAAAGGGCAGCTAGGCAATGGTATTTTCCCTGCTTACTTTCCCAGGTATTTTTCTTGCTTACTCATTTCCTGGTTTTCTACGCTGAAATTTATGTCTCCTTCTTTAGAAAACTCTAATTTATTTATTTATTTATGTATTATTACATAGGGAAGCTGTACCATGCCAGAAACTTGGATTTTGGACTCTTTCTTGGGTAAGGACCTAAATTTGTGCCTTTAAAAAAAAAACAAAGAAAAAGCTAGCTGAACTTGAAATTTCTACATGCATTCTTTGAGTCTAAATGATGAATTCGATGTTGTTAAGATTGTGACAAGGAATTCTGCCTTGCATGTGGTGAAAAAGGGCTAAAACGAATGAAAGAATTGTTCTGCTGGTCTTATGCTAAACTACTCCGACCTTGGCGGGAGTGACTTCGTAAAACAGTTGTGCTCAGCGTCGCGTTGTGTTCTCTCAGCTCCAGTTAAAACTCTTTCGAACCACAGAGCAGTCCGTGTAACCTTACCTGTGCAGCGCGGTATATCTTGTTCTTTATCTGATGGGACAGAAGCATCAATTTTAGTGCATGCAGTGAAATGTGGATTGGGTTGGGGCTTGGTTTTGTCTTTTTTTCCCCCAAATTACACCCCTAGTTACTGTACTGTGCGCTACTGGCACTTCCCATCGTTCATCATTTCTGCTCGGAAGCTGGTGATTTGTATTCCCCTGGTCTAACGTTACCATTCGTTTGGATACAAACTCTGTAGTTTGTTGCCCAGCACCAGGTTCGCCGTTCGTTCTCGTGTCACACCTCGTGACCAGGTAGTTCAGTGTTTGCTTTTGTAATCCCAGTGTGTTTTATAACGTCACTCATCCAGATGACCTCAATACCCAGCTGGAATTTAAATGTCTACCCTGATTAAAATTCTTATCTGCCTATCAAAAACTCAAACGCTGTCAACTGTGACTCCGCCTGTCCCTTGATTTGGCTTATGTTGAACTTCTCCGGTCTGTCAGAAATACTGGGAACACGCTCTCTGAAAACGAAGGCAACTTTCAAAGCTGTTCCCAGAACCTGGACTGTTTCCAGAGATTTCAGTGGTAGGCTGAGCCTTCTCTAGAACCCTCTTGCCTACAAACTATTCTGGCTTCTCTCACAAACTGGAACTGGGACTTTCCGTCGTGTAGAGCAAACCCAGCAGTGCAGGGTTTGTTTTCTCTCTTTGAAAAGTGAGAATTTGAGGGAGCCAGCTCGTTCTGCTGCAGCACAAGCTGCCCGCGCTCTCAGGACACTGCAGGCTTGGTGCCGTGGGCAGCGCCCGGGGCGGCCTCCCTTTGCCAGCAGGAGTAGAGCAGGGTGGTGTGTGTTCAGAGATGGTGCCGCACAGTACTGAGCAGCGTGCACATGCTTGGTTCGAACAAAACGTGGCTCTTTTCACTGCCTGTGTGTGTAGACTTCCTGGTTGTCCCTTGCTGGTGCTGCTCGGGTGGCTGCTGAGCTGTGGTGTCGGCTGACATGAGTGAGATCCGAGGACGGGCATCACACAGGAAATCTGCCTGCTGCGAGGGGAGGTTTTAAAAGCTGCTGAGGGAGGGACGTTTCAAATGCTGTACCGTCTTCTGCAGGTGGGATGTTAAAAATAATTCCTGGACTTTAACTCGGGAACTGAAGCCTTTAGTGGTAAGCTTGGACTTCCAGAGAAACAACAAAACAGTATTCAAGTCTACGAATTTTGCAGGATACATAGGCATGGTGTCTGGAGTCAAACCAGTAAGTATGGGGAGAGGGGGGCTTGTCAATTTGTTAATAATGCTTCAGGCTTTCCTTTAAGGTGTAAATTTTCCTGCTGTCATCCTCTGCCTTGGGATTTTTTTTTTAATAACTGATCTCTTAATTGTTCTGGTACGCAGTACAGCTGTTTGAAGAAAGGCAAAAGAAACCTGTGTTGCACTCTTCCTTGTAAAAGGAGATTGCCTAAATGAAATATTTATGTTTGGACAATTCTTAAAAACAGTGTTGAATGCTGAATACGAACAGGAGTGAATACAAAATGCTCCGAGTTTCTTGCTATCCAGTAGACACTGGTGTGATTCCAGAGGCGAAACAGCGTACTTGTGCTATTTAATTCTTTCTCCAGTCCTTCCTGGAAAAGGAGTCCTACACTGCAGAACTTTTTTATGTCTTTTTTAATAGGCACCTGAAATCTGGCTTTTATTTACATCTGAAAAACTGACAGGACAGAACTTTATCAGGGTCTGTGGCTTACGACAGCTCCTCCTTTTCTACATGCTCTGCCTTTATCCTCTATTATAGGAGGCCCTTTTCATGGTAGAGCATTTCTGGCAGAGATCCCTGCATTGTGCCCATTTACTTTTGTCTTCTGGTCAAATGAATTGGGAAGAGTCCATTCTGAACACGATCCAGTGTAGCTGAATTCCACTTCTCCGAAAGAAACGCTAGTTGGAGAAGACTGGGATTTGAGTTTGAATTGCATGTTGCAAGTGGCACAGATGGAATGGTGTACAGCTGCGTGCCCATGTGAACAGGAGTAACATAGCTGGGACGTAAAAATCTGCCTTCAAACTGGAATAGTATGCAGAGGTCTGAGCAGAAGGTTACGTACAGCGGGGGAGGGAAAGCTGGTAATGCAGTGGTGCAGCAAGGACCGAGAGAAAAACGGTCCCGGGCTTGACTTGCTTAGTGTAAAAGCATGCTTTGCTGGATTGCTGTACCAGGTCAGAAAACTATGGGTTATCGTTTCTGCTTAACACAAGCAGGGATACATGAGGTTATTCTCTGCGTGGGCTTGATCCTGCAGCCCGCTACTCCAAGGGGAAGAGTCTAACGACCAAGAAGCTCAGTTGGCATGGGAACTGCAGTGGTGGCTCTTGTTTATTACTGGTATTAATGGGCTGGCGATAAATGAAGGTTGACTTCTTTAATGCTTTTCAGGACTTGTTCACGCTGACAATGAATGAGCGTTTCAGTCTTGATGGTGGTTATATTGGTGAGTAATGCTCGTTTCTTTCAGTACTTCTGTGCAAGTTTTCCAGGCTGTGGGCATACCAGTTACCTTAATAACCAGGCACACAAATGGTGGAAACATTACAGATGAGTCAGATAAAACACAGTTCATTTTAAAGGCTGTAAAAGGTAGAATAGCATGAATGAAGCTTCTGAAAACAAATTGTTGTAACCAGTGATGTTTTGCAGGAATCTTCGAATGGTTTCTTGGTAGAAGAGATGGTATGTGGATGGGCTTTCTTACGAGAACGGTGTTGGAGAATGCTACAAGGTATTTTCCCCCCCCAAATATTCTGCTGCTGTAACCTGCTGTGCTTCCGACTGGCGTGAATACTGTAGATGTGTGCTTAGTGTCTAATGGTGCAGATACCTCCCTAGAAGCCTTAACATTAAATAGTTCTGATTTTGCTGGTACTCTGGTCAGGGGGAGGCGTCACACACAATCTCCTTAAACTCCTCAAATTGCTTTCTCAGATTTTTTTTTTCCTAATGGACTTACTGGTGTCTGAATGCGTAACATCATTCTGCATCAAAACACATCCAACAGGTAGTAGCGTATTACAGGAAGTAAACAGAAACAAAGCTCTCAGGCAGTAAATGAATTAGGTGGAATGTAACACTATTACAGCATGTCATCGTTTTATTCGGGTTTTAAATGTAGAAAAAGTGCAGAGAGCACCTCTCAAGAACCGTACTTTAAGTACACGGTGTGTGAAGGAGCTTTGCTGACATGTGTTCCTTCCTTGTGATGATACAGTCTCCTCGTACGTGTGTGGAAGGGGAAGGAAAGGTGTAACTGCCCAAGCTTTTCCTGGGTCTGGGAAACTCATTCTTCAGGACTTGAACCATTTCTGGTGTTTAGTAGTCCAACGCTGCTTTGTTATCCGCAGTTACCAGGATGCAAAAGACAAACTGGCAAACACAAGACTGCTGGCTCCAGCTTACTTTATACTGGGTGGAAAAAATTCTGGCGAAGGGTGTGTGATAACTCGTTCCAGGACAGCTTCTCTGGATATCTGGGAGTGAGTATGCTTGACCCGACACCTGACTCGGCCCTCCGGAAGAGGACAGGTTCCACCAGTAATTGTGTCCTAGGTTTCTTGTTTACTTCTGTAGTGCAAAAACTCACTTCTTAGCATCATTGAAAAATACCACAGCCAGCCTAAAAAAAAATCCGGCTGTATATGGTGTATACTATACATGCACTTCCTGTATACATAGAGAAGCGAAACACAAACATACACCTCTTTTCCAGCCTTGATATCCAGAAAGGCACATGGTACGTGTTAGAAACAAACTACGATCGCTGGAAGCCTCCGCTGATCCTGGATAATCGCAGAACACCTGCAATGAAATGCCTGAACCAGACAACGCAAGAGGTAAACATCCGCCGAATGCCTCACCCGGCTGCTCTGGAACGCCCCAGTGACGGTGCTGCTCTGGCACAGCCGGGAGCGTTCAGGGCGTTCGCAGGCACAGCTGGGACAGCTGAAGGGGCTGACAGTTTTGTGACCATTTGTCTGTGCTTCTGGGTCGTGAAGTACCAGCTGGCTCTTCACAGGAACGTTTTTTAGTTGTAGGGGTTTCCCTCAAAGGGTGGGTGTCAGGAGGATGGGGCCAAGCTCTTTTCAGTTGTGCCCAGTGACAGGACAAGGGGCAATGGGCACAAACTGAGGCACAGGAAGTTCCATCTGAACATGAGGAAGAACTTCTTCCCTCTGAGGGTGACGGAGCCCTGGCACAGGCTGCCCAGGGAGGTTGTGGAGTCTCCTTCTCTGGAGATATTCAAGACCCGCCTGGACAAGGTCCTGTGCAGCCTGCTGTAGGTGACCCTGCTTCGGCAGGGGGGTTGGACTAGATGACCCACAGAGGTCCCCTCCAACCCCTACTATTCTGTGATTCTGTGATTCTGCATATGCAGGGGGATAAACCTGGAGATACTGTGAGAGAGAATTTCAGTGTTTCCTGGGCTGCTTTATCACCAGTGAAATTCAAAGGCACGCTGTCAGGCAGCAAACAGGACACTTGGATGTCCCATGCTGTGCCGAGCTCTGGTCTGCTCGGGTTTTTGCAACCCGTGTTCTTCTGATCTCAAGTTGTGTGGGTGTCGTGTACTCTTAAAGCTTTACCTTCTTATCTAATTGAGCAGTAAAAAAATGACAGTTCTCAGCATTTACACTAACAGGTTGATGTCCATTAACGTCTATGTATTATTTTCTTTCAGAACATCTCCTTACCAACAATTTACGATGTTCTCTCCACAAAGCCTGTCCTC
Organism: Opisthocomus hoazin; assembly: GCF_030867145.1. Classification (NCBI taxonomy): domain Eukaryota; kingdom Metazoa; phylum Chordata; class Aves; order Opisthocomiformes; family Opisthocomidae; genus Opisthocomus; species Opisthocomus hoazin. The sequence goes on from NC_134418.1 coordinate 81,114,566, forward strand.
AATAAGGTAATGCTGCTGGTTTTGCGGACAGTTTACAGTGGGGGAGTGGGGGGCAAACCACTGACAACATCTGAGGAGGTCACCTTTGTACATTCAGGGTTTTTTTAGGTGAAAACATGCATGTAAAAACAAACAAATTCCACGTTACCTTGTAAAAGCAAAATGAAGTTGCTGGAGTAGCTGTTCTCCAAAGGCCCTACAGCTTTAAAGCCCCGAGTGGCCTGAGCCCTTTCCCCGTCGCTGGCTCTGGTTCGAGGCAGCAGTTGCACCACAGACGTCTTCAGGGCCCTTCTAACCTGAATCAGCCTGCGATACACCCCTCCGGAAGCAGCACGAAACAAGTTAGTATTCCTCATGCTTTAGGCACGCTGCAGGCACGTTCTTCTTGGAGCAGAAGATGTTGTAGTCCGAACTTGAGGTTGTAGTGTTCAGGGAAAAAGAGGAAAAAAAAGACTAAAGGGGTGAGAAGAGTTTTTGACTGACAAAGTTTAGTTACTGTATGCAGTGGAGGCAGCATTCTTGGCTGAGGACGCAAGCTGTTCACACTTGGCATGTTGTTGACTAAATAAGATTTTCATTTTAGTTGATCGGTTCAGCTACCATCAGAGACGGTTTTTCACTAATTGCTGTAGTGAGCAATGCTTTCTTTTTTCCCCTCTCCCCTCCCTTTTTCCTCCTTCTTCCTCCCACCTGCCGGTTAGCTGACTGTGTGCACAACGCTGATGGAGGTGAACAGTGGTCATACAGAGACTTACCTGCGGGAATGCCCAAATCCCTGTAGTCCGTGGTAGTCCTGAACCTTCCCTGTGTTGGAAGCTGCTTGTCTGAATTGGAGGTCCTCCAAGAAAAAATACTTCTGGAAAAAGATTCCTCAGCCTAACTCCTTGCTTCAGAAATCTAACAGCTACGTAGAAATGTCAGTGCGCTTCTGACAGTGGAGGACCCTGGCTCACACTGGACTCTCCTGCTTTCTGATCAGCGGTTCTGCTGACGAGAAATGTGTACTGAGGTGTGTCTGGTTTGATTTCAGCCATTTCTGCCGGAGGAGTTCAGCAGTTAGCTCTAGATCTCGACAGCACTCTTCGTTTGGTTTGTTGTTGGTTTGTGGGCTTGTTATTTTTACTTGTTGGGTTGGGTTAGGGGTTTTTTTTTTAGATTAAAATACTTCTAAAGGAGTTGAAATGGCACCTACCAAGCGTGAAAAAGAATTGGTTATAGAAGGCCATCTGGAACAGTACAGTTCTGTTATGCTTCCTGAGCACTGAAGCTGAATTGCTAGTGTTCTGGTCCAGCATGAGGATATGTCCAAGTTGCCGTGTTGTAAAAGAGCCTACCAAGTGTCACGTCTAGTCGCAGAACCGAGGTCTTGGGGGAATATCTAAAATGAGATCTGAGCCAAAAAATGTCTTTTCACTGATTTATAGATCTTTTGCTGAAGCTCGCTCTTGGCCTGTTAACAAATTTTTTTTTTAATACAGATTTTACTGTTGTCTCAAAAAAATAAATACTAATACAATAAATATTCTTAAGAACTACTGTTGTCGAAAGTATACATGCACTGAATTCCTACCTCAGTGGAAGTCACCATGCATGTTATGTGTCACATGGCAGAAGGGGCATTCATTTCCATATAGACCGATTTTAACAGTGGTCTGAAAAACCGGTTTCTTTCTTAAACTGACAGTTAAAGCTCTTATTGTCACGGGAAGTAGCCAACTACTAATAGTGACTGGGTTGTCTGGGGGCATCTGGTTTGGTTGGTTTTTGGAAGATGGGGGAGGGAAGCCAAGCCAGACTACAACAGCGACCACGATTCAAATTACGAAAGTTGGGGTCCTTTAGAAACAGAAGTGCAGGCATGCTGATGCCCTAGGAAGCAGGTAACATGGTTCTGCCCGAGTCACCGCCTGCCTTGCCGGGACTGCTTTCCAGTGCCCGCTCTCGTGTTTCACAGGAGCAGAGAGAAGGCGCTGGAGGGTAAGCCCAGGGGCCGGTAGGTCTGGTGGGTCGTTGGTTAGCTGTTCTGAACCACCTTAGGGAAGAGGTGCGAGTCCCACTGAGCCGTGAGTTTGAAGTTGCCGCTGGTGTAAGGGAAGTGTTTGCCGTCTCTGGTGTCTGCAGAGACAGTGCTGCAAAGGCGTTCTGACCAAACCTGCAAGTGCGTGACGTCCCGTCACAGTGGGACGCTTGATGGCCAGGACAGGCGGAACAGTGTTAGTGCAGCGCAGAAATTCGGAACAGAGAACGGCACAGTTTTCTGTTCCAACCAGTAAAGGCCACTATGAGTTGTGGGGTTTTTTTTAATAATTGCAAATGTAACACTAAGAGCTCTACAGAAGGGGAAACAAGTTATTGCCCATAAATCTGAGATGCAAAGTCAACTTTCAGCCAAGTACAACTGACTTAAGTTTTATGTAATATTGTTTCCTTTTCTAAAAATATTAATCATCCCTGGTTGGAGTCACTAGGTTACCGGCTTGCAGCAGACTCTGTTCTGAACAGAGGTTCTCCCCACATCAACAGTGGAAGAAGCAGGGACCAAAGGAATGCCATTTGCCAAAGAACTTTGGCAGCTGATAAGGAAACGTGGCTTCTGCTTGAAGACGAGTGTATTCCAGGCCGTAGAGCAACGCCTGTAGCAGCACAGCAAGAGGCGCTTCAAAGGGCCGTAAAGCACTGACGCCTCGAGAGCGTGTTGGCGTGATTGCACTACCAGTGTCCATTTTTAATCTCAGTCATGAACATTGAACCTGTGCAAACCAAAATCGATGTAGCAGCGCGATTTGGATTAGGGGATAGTGCATGTGTAGCGTGAGGTGCAGCTTCTGGGACATCTGATCCATACAAGACGGTGAAACCAAGTCAAATGTTCCAGTCTGTACCCTGCAGGGCACGTCACAGGCTGCTGAGTTTGCGCCTTAATCTGCTGAGGGGTTGCTCAGATCTGTTTGGAATTAGTTGCGTAACAGCGATAATCAAATTACTTTGTCATTTAAAAATAAGTAGTAACTTTACTTGCTTAATTAGCCCTGTCCCACTTTAGCATATGTGGAGCAAGGCAGTGTAGCCGATCTACCGTCATTAAGTAATGAGCTTTTGCTACGTCCCTTGTGCAAGACAGCCCGCATTTCCACACTGGGAATTGCTCTGCGGTTGCAAAAGCACAGCTCAGCCCCCTGGATGTCTGTCCACGGCCTGAGCGCCTGCGCCTGCTGCTGACGGAGACGAAGACAGAGATTTAAAAACCAAACCCCAACAGCTGTGTCCTACTGTGTCTGCCTTCATAGAGAAAAAGCGACGAATGCGATTAATTGCTTGTTGATTTAACCTTCATCTGACAACTCTGCAAGCGCTTGTCCTGAAGGGTTTCTCGAGCCCGACAAGAAGTTTCGCTTGCTCTCGGTAGGGATAGAGACATCCATGTTTAACGTCAGTTTGCTGCCTCCCCCCTGCTGCCCTAGGCACTGTGATAGAAGCAGACGCCATTTTGCTGAAGAAATGTGTAACTGCCTGCAGCTTTGGGATTTAATTTAGCTTTTTTGTCTTGTTGTGGGATTTTTTGTTTTGTTTTTTGAACCAGAAAGACACAAAGAGAGAAAACGGGTATGTTTGTTTGTTTGTTTGCTGCACACTTGGTTGAAGTACCTCACAAACACCGAGAGGCTGGTCTGATTTTTTTTTTCCCCAGGTTTGTTTTTTCCCCGGGTCGGTAAGCAAACACATGTATTTTCTCTTTTTAAGTTTAAATAAGAGAGTACACAGCTTCCCTAGTTATTCTGTGAAAAACCATCAAATGGTTGCAAAACCAAAAATAAGCGTAGGCAGCAAGACAGGCAAACCTTCTTACTGCATAGTCTCGTTCCATGAACAGCAGCCTCAGCATTTTAGCTTCCAGCGAATTTTTACTGTTCATGGAAGTACAAGGAGTTGATCCAGTTTATTCTGAGCCTGATTAGGTAAGGCGTTGCAGGAAAGGCGAAGCGTTTGTTTGGGCGCTGGCGTTTAAATGCAAAGATGTCAGTCTGCCAAGAAAATTGTACACCTCTGCAGCTTAGGAAACCTGTGCAGTGAAGCCCGTACCGGTTCAGAGGAAGGAAGAACGGCGTCTCCCAGGACCAAAAGCAGAACGTTGGCGGCTAGCGAGGACGGGAGAATCCAGCAAAGGAATCTCTGTCGAAATCGAGCAGTCGTTGCAGGACACACACGCAAGTGAGTTTGCAGTAGAGTCAGTTACAAGTTCGGGCTTTGTGTGGAAGCAGAATTCCAGAGCAAAGCCCACAGATGTCCTGGAAAGGATCTTCAAGGAAGGCAGCAAGAGGAAACAGAAGACTGGAGCTGGTGCGAGCAGGCCTGATGGACTGTGGGCTGACAGGGAGCCACTGAGAGCTTTAGGCAGGCACCACAACTAACAACAAAACCCTCCTCCCTCCTGCACAAACGCCTGTCCCCCCGTCGCACAGCCCCCTCTTTGGGCTGCAGGTGGGAGGAGAAAGGACAAAACGGGAACAAAAAGCTCAAAAACGTGGATTTCACCTTGGTAGCAACAGCAGGCAAATGTCCTGCTCACGCCACGGATCACCAGCTGGGCTCTCTGCTGCCCGTGGAGGACCAGAAGCGTTGGTGAGAAAGGCGCACCCAGGCTCTCCGAGCAGCAAGAACTCTCATCCTTTGCATCCAAAGAGCAAGATGAGCTGGAAAGAATAACGCTCAGTCAAAGCAGTGGCAGAAACCACAGTTTGCCTTGGGAAGAAGTCTCCAGGTATTTTTATACATTTCATAAGCGGCTGCTTTTGACTGTTAGACGAGCCTGGAAACACAGCAGACACCAGCTGGCCAAATACTGTGGTCAAGAAGCAAGCAGACCACGCGGTTGTTCCCTGCCAGTGCTTCGGAGCGTCGTAACTTGTGGTCTCAAAGGTTTGACAGGTCTTTTGTAACTCAGTCTGCCCCCACGCTCTGCTACTTGGAAGAGAGGCCGATAATTACAAAGGAGTCGAGGCTGTTTACACAGTGGGAAGCACTGCGCTCGGGACGCTTTCTGATCTGCAGTGAATCAGCTCTGATGTAGGAACTGAATATGGGACAACCTCTCCCGGTCTCATTTGTTTTGCAGAGTTTGTTCTCCTGGCTCAAGGGTTACACAGGAGCCACAGAGGAATCCCAGCAGCAGCGAGGCTGCCTGTCGGGTGTTCTGTGCTCAGGGTAATGCCAGTCAGAAGGCTTCCTTAAGGCTTTCTGCTGCTGGGCTTGTCTTTATTTTAATCTTGCTGAGCTTTCTCTAGTAGGCAGATACCCAGCGTAGAAAAAAATCCATCCCCAGATTTTTCCCTCTTCATATTTCAGTGAAAATGATTCTTCTCTTTGAGAAAGAGAAACAAAAATTGCTTTGTCTACAGTAAAGAAATCTATAGTAAACAAAATTAGAGTAAACAAATTGATCACAAGCATTGGGTCGTAGCAGAGTGCTGGAGCACCGTCTCGTTTTTAAAGCGGAACTTTCACCCAGGTACCTGGAAGGGTTTGGATTAGACATCGCCTGTTCTCAGGCTACACCCACCGTCTGAATTACACCTGTGTTTAAACCTTTGAGTAGTTACACATAATTTGCATCAGCTTAATTCCCCAAATGCTACATCTGCATTCCTGCAAGAGGTACATGCACCATCGCCCACGAGCTGGGAACTGTCCTGTGACGATAGCCAGGGTGTCCCCTCTGCATGAACCAGCTGGGAGGAAGACATGAAAGCGACTGGAGGGAGAGGGGCAAACAGGAGGAAAAAGAAAAGAGGAGCAGGAGCCAGCGTGTCCAGAGGTGTCAGGGGAAAGTGGAGTAAAAAGAGCAGGGGGGCAGCCGGGAGCGGCAGGCTGTGAGGATCTAGTGACCGCAGTACGCTGCTCCGCTGCCCCCGCTGCTCCACAGACGGAGCTTTGCTTTGCTGGCATCCGAAACCCCGACCAGCATCGTTAGCAGCCGCTGTTACCACGGTTTTCCAACTTGTGCTGAGAGACAGCAGATCTGAACTGATCCTCTACCAAAAAAACCAGCGACGTGCAAAATACGTATTATCCCAAGCAGCCGTTCTTGAGATTTAAAAACAAGAGAAATTATGTTAAATGCATACTAAGGCTGTGAAGGTAACCGTCCAGAAGCCAACAAGTGCCGCAGCTGCTCTGTCCCCATCCTGCCTGGCTGCGATGACAGTCTCTTGGTATGATCCCAGAATTCCTCCGGCAGCGATCCCGTGTTTCACTCACTGCGCAAGACGAGCCCTCAGACAAAGCTGACTTGGTCCGACAGCAGCGTGCCGTCAAGGATCGTGGGGTTAGGTCACACAGGGAGAGCGCCACAGGAGAACTGATGAGAGGATGAATCGTCCGGGTGCGGGGTTTGGACGGTTCACAAAGCAGCAGGGCCCCAGGCCGCGCACACCCTCTGCCTCAGCCAGCGCGGGGAAGAGGAGCGATGCGACTGCGCGGCTGGGAGTCTGCGTGTGCCGGGAGCCCGTACACGGGGGCACCTGCTGGGATCCTGCTGCGTCCTTGTGCAGCACCCCGTGCAGCTACGCAGCTGGAGAGGCTGCTTTGTAGGCCGGGCTGTCAGTTGTGTTTTCCACACCAAGATACAGCAGAACGTAGCTTCCACGTGTGCTGTGGGTTTGCATGGCAAGGTTTTGGTAGCGGGGGGGCCATAGGGGTGGCTTCTGTGAGAAGCTGCGAGAAGCTTCCCCCATGTCTGATACAGCCAGTGCCAGCCGGCTCCAAGACGGACCCGCCGCTGGCCAAGGCCAAGCCGATCAGCGATGGTGGTAGCACCTCTGGGATAACGTATTTAAGAAGAGGAAGAAAAAAAACCTCGGGGTGAGACAGCAGTGAAGCAAGAAGAGTGAGACGATGTGAAAGAAACAACTCTGCAGACCCCAAGGTCAGTGAAGAACGAGGGGGAGGAGGTGCTTGAGACATCGGAGCAGAGTCTCCCCTTGCAGCTCGTGCTGAAGACCATGGTGAGGCAGGTTGTCCCCCTGCAGCCCATGGAGGTCCACAGTGAAGCAGATCTCCACCTGCAGCCCGTGGAAGGGATCCCACACTGGAGCAGGGGGATGCCTGAAGGACGCTGTGATCCCGTGGGGAGCCCACGCTGGAGCAGGCTCCTGCCAGGGCCTGCGGATCCATGGAGAGAGAAGCCCACGCCAGAGCAAGTTTGCTGGCAGGGCTTGTGACCCCGTGGGGACCCACGCTGGAGCAGCCTGTTCCTGAAGGACTGCACCTCGTGGGAAGGACCCACGCCGGGGCATTTCATGAAGAGCTGCAGCCTGTGGGAAGGACTTATGTTGGAGAAGTTTGTGGAGAACGGTCTCCCGTGAGAGGGACCTCACGCTGGAGCAGGTGCAGAGTGTGAGGAGTCCTCCCCTGAGGAGGAAGGAGCGGCAGAGACAACGTGTGATGAACTGACCGCAGCCCCCATTCCCCGTCCCCCTGCAGCACTTGGGGGGAGGAGGGAGAGAAGCAGGAGTCAAGCTGAGCCCCGGAAGAAGGGAGGGGTGGGGGGAAGATGTCTCATAAATTAAACTTTCCTTTTCTCCCCCAGTTCAGTCTGTTTTGCCCGTGACAGTGATTGGTGAGTGATCTCTCCCCGTCCTTGTCTCGACCCTGGAGCCTTTCACCATATCTCCTCTCCCCTGCCCAGCTGAGGAGGGGCAGCGCCAGAGCGGTTTTGGTGGGCACCTGGCATTTATCCAGGCCAAACCCAAACAACGCGCCTGTCTGGGTAACGCAGAACAGCAGCTGTTGGGCCTGGAGAGGACAATAAAGCAACCCACACCAGCTCCCACTCGTGCAGGGTGCACATTCACAGCCTCCTGCCAGGCCGTCTACACCAGCATCCGCCCTGCCAGCAGGTAAAACAGAATCACAGAATGGTGGGGGTTGGAAGGGACCTCTGTGGGTCACCCAGTCCAACCCTCCTGCCGAAGCAGGGTCACCCAGAGCAGGCTGCACAGGACCTTGTCCAGGCGGGTCTTGGGTCTCGGTTGCACCTTTGCCCCCCAGCACAGCAACCCACTGATTTTCTCCTTCGACCCCTGCTCAGGCTCTGTGTTTACTCCTCCCTGCTCAGCTGTCGCCTGCCTGCTTTTCACCGAGCAGCCCGCGAGCGCAGTGCCTGCCCGCACCGTTCCAGAAGGACGTCCCGGCGCCGCGGGTGGGTTTGGAACGAAGCCAGGCGACTTGGCCCATCCCCGTCTCCAGCTCCCGCTTTCAATAACGTCTCTGTTGCGCAACGCCGCACCAACGTACCGGCGGGGAACCCCGCTTCCCACGGCCCTCGGTGCCAGGGCTACCCGCAGTCAGAAATACCTGGGCAAACCACGCTTTTATTTTCTTTACAAAGGCAGCGCAGCGTGCGCCTGTACAGAGCTGCCTCCCAGCCACCAAACCGGCGGCCGCCCGGCCGAGCAGCGCCTTCGCTCCGCGGAGATTCACCTCTGCTGCGGGGAGGCTGACCGCCTTCGCCGACCGGCCGCGGCGGTGCCAGCCGCAGCTCGCGCAGGCTTTCGGGATTCCCCGCTTCTGAAAGCGGTGATGCCGGCCAGGCCGTCGCTCTGCTGGATTTGGAAAGCTGCTCCGGGTTTTCTTGCGGTGCGGTTCCACGCCTCCGCACGCAGGCTGCGGGCCGGCACTCGGGTAACAGCGCTGAGGTTACACGACCCTTTTTCCCTGCTCAAAGCAAGCGGGTATTATTCACTGTGAACATTTCCCACAGACTAAACCCAGCGGGCACAGCAAGCAGCCTTGCTGCTTTCCATTTTCTCCCGTAACACAATGGCCAAAGGAGCATCCCCAAGACCCACTGTAGGCAACGAGGCAGGGCTGCTTCATTTCACCCGTGTGTGAACATTTTACATTTGCAGCTGAAGGCTTTATGCCAATTACACATCTCAGCTGTGGGTATCTGCCACACAGTTTCTTATTTAATGGAACAGAAAAGAGTAGCAGTGGGGTCTTTCCCAGTGTAAGACATGAAACCGACCCCTGCTACTACAAGTCACAAGCAAAAGCAGAGCTAATGTCAGGGGGTTTTTACAGTCGCTTATTCCCGCAGTTTCTAAACCGCAGTCTCAAACTCCTGAAGCATTTTCAAATCTAAATTCTTGCCACAGCTACTAAAAGATGAGGTTTCTGGTCTCTGGCATTGGGTATTTCTCAGAGGCACCACCTCCTGTCACGTTTCCAGTCGCGGATCCCCCAGCCTGTCCCGCGCCCTCGGGGCTCTGCGCGGAGCCGTGTGCGGGGCACGCAGGGGAGCCAGAGCTCAGCAGCCGACAGCAGGGACGAAAGTGCGATGCGTGCTGCAACACGCACCGAGAAGACCGAGGTTGCACCACTACAAAACACCAGCCCCCGCTACGCATATATTGAAAAAACCACGAAGAGGCGTAGATTTGCGATGGAATCTGGTGACTGCAGTCCCAGTAGAAGTCAGCGTTCTAACCCTGGGCTGCGCAGTGCCCGGCAGCCCCCTCCTTCAGCATTGTCCTTAAACACAGACATCTGACTCATGAGAGGAAATAATAGTATCCATAACTTTACCTTCTAGAAAAACACAGTGGAAAATTGCTTTTTGTTTCCTTTTGGAGACACAAACCGCCTAAAAAGATTAAGAAGTAAAACTGCAAAAACTAGCAAACCTATAAATTCCAGCTTTTTTCTTTGCTAGATACTGAAGTTTCCGGGTTGGTTCGGTTATGAAAGCTTCCAAACACAAATCCTGTGAATTACCTAGACTAAATGCTTGGTTTGCAACAACAAGAAAAGAGCAAGATTGTGAGGAGATGTTTAACCCTCTTTAGTCACGCTGATGGAAACACTCATCAAGCCTGCCATCGCATTTCTAGCCCTTGCCTCCTGGGGGGGGATTTCGTTGCGCAATGAGGTTTATAACTCCACGGTGAGGCAATGTAGGGGAGGCTGAACGCGTTCAGGTGCTAAGGAAATGTGATCCGGGGCCTCTCCTGCTCCAGCTGGCTGGTGATGAGGGCTTCTCACAGATAGGTCTAGGCAGGGGCTGGGCAATACTTAACCTTGTTTTGCAGTTACTTGAAGTTCCTAGGGAAGGAGCGATTCCTCTGCAGCCCCCTTCTGAAGGTTTCTGCCCATGTAAGAGAGGTAACAATCAGGTTTTTCACTTATTTGCAAATGATATGGCTGTGACAAAAGACTGCTTTAATAAATCTTTCTGGTTTAGTGTCTTTTCAAGTGTGAGCTGGGTAGTTTTCCTCCTCAGGCAGCCCAAGTAAAATGCTAATTGAGGAACTGCCTTCAGAGAAACCTGGCAGAACTTGCTCTATGTGGTGCCTGTTAACTTGAAATTCTGCTTTTGATAGTTGCCTGTCAACAAGCAACTCTGCGTAGGTTTCCCAAAGGAAAAAGAGGTTTTCCCCATCCCTGCTGATGGGGAAGACAAGGCATTGTGTTCCTCTCTCCTTGATGAAGATTATGATGGCTCCATGTTAACTACAAGCAGAAGGGCCTCTTGGGCATCTACGGTACTGAATGATATCAGAAATATTCAATGTAGGAAGAAGGTAGCTCCCACTCTCATAAAAATAAGTCCTCTGAAAGCACCTAGAGCTAGAGGCTAGACTGGGACTTGTAAGATACCTTGTCCATACATGCTATCAGCTGGAAAAAAAGAAGAAGAAAAAAAAACCTAGATGAGTAGCAAAATACCTGTCTCCTCAATGCAGGCTGCAACTCTGCTGCAGGGCAGGTTCCTGTTTGAAGCCCTTCTCTCTGCAGGGATCTACTCCTCTTCCTCCTCCTGCCTGTGGTAAGGGTGGTCTCGAGCTCTTCTTGAAGGAGAACTGCTGCCTGTGAGCTGAAAACTGCACAGCAGCTTTTAAAAATCAGCAGCATTCCTGAAGTTAAAGACTTCAGGCTTGGTGGTTGTAAGGTGGAGGGGTTTTTCAAAATGGGCTGGAGAAATACCACCCAGATACAGCAAAGTGCCGCAGAGAAAGCTTCCCTCCCGTTTTGATTTTGTGTAGTTTCTGCTGTAGAATACATACAGTTTGGACTCTTTTGTAGCTTAAAGGAGCTCTTCTTGAGGGGTTTGTATTCCCCAGGAATGTCCTTTATTCAGGGCGAATTCAGCCATTTTTGTAGAAGAAAGCCATTTCCTTTTACACCGAATCAAAGGTTTGTGTGTCTAAATTTCTACTGCGAATGGACAGTGGGGTCTATGGATTTGTGGTTGAAAAAAGCTTTTCGCTCTTCTCCCAGGATATATTAATGATATTTACACTACGTGTTGTGTTGGGGGTGGGTTCTGTTGTGTGGGTGCGGTGGGGTTTTTGTGGGTGGGGTTTGGGTTTGTTTTTCTTTCCCTGAATAGTTCACACACTGGTAAGGCTCTGGACCTGGAGAGCTTTTAATACCGAGGTGCTCGGAAGTGCTTCAGCACGGTCCTGACTTCCCAGCACTTGGAGATGCAAGGAGGGCAGTGCCAGTCTGGGGTGAGGAGTCACCCGGAGGACTGACAGCTCAGCAAACCTCGACCTTACAGCTCAGGTTCTGCTTCTTCCTTGATGATGTTACCTACTTATCACGCTCCCTTTGAAGTTACTGCGTTCTGTATTTGGCTTGGGGTGAGAAAAACCAGCCATGAGGCCGGCTCCTAACGCAAGTCCTTTGAGTGTCGGGGTTCTGCCCCCAGTAGCCAAGGACCAGATGCAGAAGTGGTTTTGTCCTCTTGTTTGGTTTTTTAGCCGTGCCACAACTCACCTGCTGTTCATATAAAACTAATCCTCAGCCCTTTCTGAAATGCCTGGCCTAATGCACGCGGCTGGTGCCGTGTCCAGCACAGACGTGGCTTTCCTTCGGGCTGTGCCGCAGGCTCCCGCGCCCCCGTTCCGTGGGCTGCCCGCCCGCCGTGGAGAGGGACAAGGCTCGGGGCTCTCCAGAGCATGAGGAGACTCGCAGCTGCGCTCCTGAGCTCTGGAGCTGGCTGAGGACACTGTCTGTCTGTCCTCCCTGCGGAGCATGAGCCACCGCACAGAAACAAACTCCCAATTTGTGAAGCCAGAAAGAGGAAGAAAGAGAAGTGTTTAGCACAAGTTAGCATAATTTTCTGTGGAAGAAGTCTGACGTTTGTCTGTGCTCCAGAAATCTGGTGTTTTATGCTCAAGTGCCCCTGGGGTTAAAACCTTGGGGAGCAGACGTGGAAATCCAGCCCATAGCCCTGGGCCCAGAGCAGCAGATCTAAGCTGTCCTGCACACTGGTATCGTCAATATATAGAGCATCTCCTCTGTGTTGTCTTCTCCTGACTTTGGAGGAAAGCCTGCTCAGCTCTGAGAGCACAGAGCCCTCGCTGCGGGTGGGGAAGGACAAACAGCCCGCTGAGCTCAGGGGTAGCCACCATGCCTGCTAGCTTCTCACCTGGTCGGTCTGTGTATGGTTTCACCTGGCAGAAAACGTGCTGGCAACCTGAGGCAGCTCATCCACCAAGGAAAGAGGTGGAGATGGGACTGCAGCCAGATTTTATTAACCTTCTACACTCTTTTCAGCAGATGGAGTTTCTGACTCTTGACTAGAGTTTGTCCTTATCCCACCACAGACGCATCCACGCGCGTGTACGCAGATGGTGCATCATACCCTTGACGGGGCTTGACTGGCACATGAACAGGATTTAGCTACTGGGAGACTTAGTTGAACCCAAGCTCGAGGTCCCCTGCTTTCCTGCCTTCCTCCTGGCCGTCGTGAAAAAGGATAGAAATGCTCTGCTTACTCTGAGGAGGACTGTCAAGGAACTGGCTGACATTCCCAAAGCTTCAGTCCTCACTATGGTTAAGTTCAGCTCTCTTGGAATAGAAGAGGTTAGGTTGGGTGGGAGCTCTGGGGGCCGCCTGGTCCAACCCTTGCTCATGGCATAACTCATCTCAAAGCCAGGCCAGGCTGTTGGGCTCTTGTCCTGCTGAAGTATGGAGATTCGCCCTCCTCGCTGGGCAGCCTGTTCCAGTGTTCCCCCACTCTTCCTGGGGGGAATCTAGGAAGTTGAGGTCAGTGTGGTGCTATCGCCTTCGGGGTTCCGAGCCTCAGACCAGCAGGTTGGTTTGGTGTAGGTTAACCAAAAGGTAGTGCTCCCTCTGTGAGATGCAAAGGTAATTATGGCTCGGCTTCTAGGCTACTGCAAACAGGTTCTGTTTGTTCAAGCAGGATTTCAGATGGAGCTCACCTGGAAGCTCTGCGCGGCTGTAGGCAGTTACCTGGGCCAGGTGCCCCTGGCAGCAGGTGCCATGGCATGGGGTGCTGCCCCACTGCCTGCCCACCCATCCCGTGGTCGCACCGAGCGCCTGCGTGGCTCTCTGCGAAGCAGCCTGGCCAGGGGCTGCCATGTCAAGTACTGCTGCAGGATTTTAACATGCCTTGAAGAGGGCAATCAGCATGAGGCTTTAATGAAACATGCCTCCACTTTTCCTTCGCCCTCCACTCCTTGCAAATAAGCAGTTAGGACAGTTGGCCTGATTAAAATTAGTTACGTTCTAGTTAATTGGATTAGGAACTATTAGGAATTATTTGGTAGATACACCGGAATGCTGTGCTGCCATTCAGTGTGACCTGGACAAGCTGGAGAGTTGGGCAAAGAGGAACCTCATGAGGTTCAACAAGAGCAAATGCAGGGTCCTGCACCTGGGGAGGAACAACCCCAGGCACCAGTACAGGCTGGGGCGGACCTGCTGGAGAGCAGCTCTGTGGAGAGGGACCTGGGTGTCCTGGTGGACGAAAGGTTGACCATGAGCCAGCAGTGTGCCCTGGCTGCCAAGAAGGCCAATGGCATCCTGGGGTGCATTAGGAGGAGTGTGGCCAGCAGGACGAGGGAGGTTCTCCTTCCACCCTACACTGCCCTGGTGAGGCCCCATCTGCAGTACTGTGTCCAGTTCTGGGCTCCCCAGTTCAAGAAAGATGAGGAGCTACTGAAGAGAGCCCAGCGGAGGGCTACGAGGATGGTGAGGGGACTGGAGCATCTCTCCTACAAGGAGAGGCTGAGGGAGCTGGGCTTGTTCAGCCTGAAGAAGAGAAGGCTGAGAGAGGACCTAATATATGCTTATAAATATCTGCAGGATGGGTGTCAGGAGGATGGGGCCAGACTCTTTTCAGTGGTGCCCAGCGACAGGACAAGGGGCAATGGGCACAAACTGAAGCAGAGGAAGTTCCAGCTGAACATGAGGAAGAACTTCTTCACTCTGAGGGTGACGGAGCCCTGGCACAGGCTGCCCAGGGAGGTTGTGGAGTCTCCTTCTCTGGAGATATTCCAGACCCACCTGGACGCGGTCCTGTGCAGCCTGCTGTAGGTGACCCTGCTTCAGCAAGGGGTTGGACTAGATAACCCATAGAGGTCCCTTCCAACCCCGAACATTCTGTGATTCTGTGAACTGGTTATTGCCAGAAACCTGACTTCTCCAGGGGAGAGCAGTGCTGAAGAGGAAAATGTTCTGCCTCAGACGTTGCGTGGTGGAACAAGCAGGCACCAACACCCTGTGCTGGGCACGGACAGTGCCGGACTGGACGGAGCACCCTGTGCCCAGCGTTGCTGGGCCTGTGTGTGAGCAGAGCAGCCAGCAGAAAAATCACAGAGCTCAAAAAAGGGGCTCAAACGCCCTGCGTGGCTTTGCCGCAGAGCGAGATACGGTCTGCTCTGTTACATGTGTTGCTATGAATTAAGCTTAAGATTTCTTGCCCAGCTTGCGTCCCGAGCTTTACTTCTGAAGGCGGATTGTGTTTGCAACGAGGATCGTTATGAACTTTCCGTGACCCATTTTCCTAGATACCTTCTGTGGGTTTTTGCACAAGAGGACATGAATATGTCAAGCGTAATCACCATACCTGAAGATTAGGTAATCTTTGATATCTATCGATACCTTCTCCATCCCCAGGTTCAGGATTGTGCCTTAATCGGTTCAGTGAAGACTCTTGTGGAAGAGCAGCACAGCAAAGGACCCGCTTTGTACCTGCCTGTGGGCTCTGAGAAAGGTCCGCTGCAGCTCGCCGCCCGTCTGCCTGCTCTACTGCACTGTCCTTTCCGACAGCGGTTCTGCTCCTGATGGAAGGGCAAAACGTTACCACGGAAGTCCCGGCAGCCCTAAAGCGCCTGGCCAAGTACATAGTGCGTGGTTTCTACGGAGTGGAGCACTCCCTGGCCCTCGACGTCCTGATCCGCTACCCCTGCGTGAAGGAGGATGACTTGCTGCAGTTGCTCAAGTACGAACGCAAGCAACTGCGCGCCGTGCTCAACACGCTCAAGGCAGACAAGTTTGTGAAGCTGCGTATGCGGGTCGAAACGGGGCCTGACGGGAAGAGCACAAGGCACAATTACTATTACATCAATTACAAGGTGCTGGTGGACGTGGTGAAATACAAACTGGATCACGTGCGCCGGAAAATAGAAGCGGATGAGCGGGATTCGACTACCAGGTCCTCTTTTAAGTGTCCGTCTTGCTCCAGCACTTACACGGACCTGGAGGTCAATCAGCTCTTTGATGTGTTTACAGGTACGTTCCTTACCTTGCCTGTTGGCTCTTATCTTGAAGAATAACTCTGAAGGCACAAAACTAGCTCCTACGCCAACTTGGCAATAACAGCATTTTTGTTAGGATATACTTCTTGTTTGTGGGTGGACAAAGGCCTGGGACAAGAGAAGCTGAGGTGACGGTAGGAGTAAAAGCTCTCTGTGGAACAGGCCAAGTAAGACGGAGGGATCTTGAATATACGAGCTGGGGCTGGGAATCTGATTTCACACGTCAGCTTTGCTAGGAACAAAGCGCTTAACCTGGGTCGAGATTGCTCACCCAGGTCTCATGGGTCCCACTGCCTCATACAGCCATGCAAATACAGCCCTCCCCTCGCTCTGCTTGGAGTTTGTCCGTTCATCCGTCCGTGTTCCGCTCTTCTGGTCGGAGGGGTGGACGAGATGGCAGCGTGAAGGAGTGCTGCCGCTCCTGTGCTGGGAACGGGGAAGCTCGGGATCCTCCCGGGGCAACACAACACGTTCGTAGCGGAAGGGGCATCGCAGCTCGTGAGTTTCTCTTCTCTGAAATCAAGATGACCAAACGGAGAGTGCTCTCAAAATGAGTGAAAACGGCATCACATTGCGATGCGTCGCTCCAGGCGCAGCTGCTGTGGTCACATCTGGGTCGTGGTACCGGGGAAGGGCCCCGGAGCCCAGGAGAAGGAGCTTCTCGCTGTGAAATGCCGCAGGTGAGGTCAGCGCACCGACCGCTGGCAGAGATCGCCCCGGGGGTCTAAAAGGAGGGGCTTCGTCGAGCTACTGAAACGCAAGCGTTGAGGCTGGTGATGCGCTTCAGCAGAAGGTGCTTTTTAATTTCAGGTTTTGCTTAAGATAAAAACATAGGATTTTTAGCATATGCTTTGACTCTAAATGAGTCTTTTTGAACTTCAGAACTCTGAACAACTAAAACCAGATGCTATTTGTACTCAGAAATGTCTTTTTTTCCTTATATTATGAACTAAGAAAAAGATGAGATCAGAGAAGATAAAAATAACACTTACTGTCCGATGGTACTCTGTGTCTAGCCAGCTTAGTTTTCCCCCTCGATACAGACATTTCTCTCTTGTGTAGCAAGTGTGTGAATGTCAGTCCTTTTCAAAAGAAAAAAAAGAAAAAAAATTGGCTTGCCTTTGTAACTTGGGTTCCCCTTGTTAATGTGAACACGGGGGTACAGTCAGAACGTTTTGATAACTCTCTGGGCTGTGGATTTCTTAACAAGGTACCTGCTCATCTGAGAATTCCCGATTTGGATACTCATGTTGCAGAGACGTTCCGCTGCACTTACTGCAACACGGAAGTAGAGGAAGACGCCTCGGCCCTTCCGAAGCGCGACGCTCGAACCTTGCTAGCAAAATTCAACGAGCAGATTGAGCCCATCTTCGTGCTGCTGCGGGAGACTGAAGATGTTGTTCTGCCGTACGACTTGCTGGAGCCTCAGCCAACAGAAATACCAGAGTTATCAGAAAGGTATAAACATAACCTGAGAAATTCTGATCAACACAACCCCCCCCAACATCTTTCCAGTTGTAAAACCTTTGAAACGCTGATCTCGCGACCTAGTTTCTGCTGTTTCGCTGCGTTCAGTACTGCCGGCTGCTTCATGAAGCAACTTGTAATATCAAAGGCATCCTAAATCATTGTTATGCATTTATAGCTTTATTTTTGCAACCTTTTGTATTTTAAAGAGTAATTTTACAGATGCCTCCTTTGGCTAATGTGTTCGTAGCGCTGCCTGTGAACAAGTGAGGTTTCTGCATTGGCGTGCTCCGTCCCACAGACGAGACCACGCACAGGGCAATGGTTCAGAATCGCTTGCCTCTGCGATGAGGTGCTGGGGAATGCAAATTGGTTTAACACAGAGCGCTCGTTAAAGCCAGTCTGCTGACACAACAGCTGCTTTTTTGCCTTTTTTTGACTGGGAGTTGCAGGGGGAGGGGGTCTTGCCTGTATTTGACCTGTTCAAAATGGGTGATGTTTCATCCAGCTTTGATCAGAAGGTGGGTTCAAGCGTGCTGGAATCCTGCAGCCGGCCTGAAAAATGGGCCACCAGAAGTTCCTCTTCTGGCAATATGTACACCCAAAACTTAGTTATTGAAGTCCAAGACTCGGAGCCCAAGAAGAAAACAAGAGAAAAAGCAACTAAAGAGCAACCGATCTGGATGTCGGAAAGCACCGTGGAAAGAGCAACAACAGCCACCAGCAACAGTGTTGGTAAGTTTGAAGCATAAGCAAATATGTAAATTCAGCAGCCTTACTGCATTTAAACACAGATTTCCTACTGACAGTCCAGTGAGCTTGGTTCAGAATACAGAGTAATGCTTCACTTCTGCACTAGCAGCTACTGGAGCTTAGTCTTCAGGCTGATTCAGCTAGTGTTCCTTAAGCCAGAGAATCACAGAATCATTAAGGCTGGAAAAGACCTCCAAGACTAAGTCCAACTGTCCACCCAGCACCACCATGCCCACTAAACCATGTCCTGAAGTGCCACATCTACATGTTGTCTGAACCCCTCCAGGGATGGGGACTCCACCACTTCCCTGGGCAGCCTGTTGCAATGCCTGACCACTCTTTTGGTATTGAAATTTTTTCTAGTATCTTATCTAAACCTCCCCTGGCGCAACTTAAGGCCATTTCCTCTCATCCTATCACTAGTTACTTGGGAAAAGAGACCAACACCCACCTCACTACAACCTCCCTTCAGCTAGTTGTAGAGAGCGATAAGGTCTCCCCTCAGCCTCCTCTTCTGCAGACTGAACAGCCCCAGCTCCCTCAGCTGCTCCTCATAAGACTTGTTCTCCAGACCCCTCACCAGCCTCGTTGCCCTCCTCTCCAGCCCCTCAATGTCTTTCTTGTAGTGAGGGGCCCAAAACTGACCACAGTACTCAAGGTGCAAATAGATAGGTCACGTACCAGGTACGGAAGCTTTTGTCTGTAACCACGCAGTAACATTAGTGGTAATCTTTAAAGGGGAAGGCTCTTAGAAACATCTGCACTTTCAAGAGTTCTGAAATGTCAGTAAAAAAGATCCAGAGCAGGAAAAAATAATTTCTGTAGGATGCCTGTGGTAGGTGGTAACTGTTGATACCTCTAACATTTGATACTGTGTATTAGGAGTAAATGCTTCTGAAGAAACTGAAGAAAGCGTTAAGGAAACTGTCACGGACAATGAAATCATCAAGACTCTTCTGATCCATGAATCCAAGTCATCATCCAGCACGGACCAGGCTCCTGTTGTCCCTGGCAAACTGGCCAAGTCAGGCAGAGATACCAGTGAGTCTGAGGAGGAGGCCAGCCACTCGGGAGGGGAAGCAGCAGGCTTCAAATATGAGGAGGAGCAGGAGACACGAGGTCCTGTTTTAATGGTAGCCGGTCAGCCTCGCTCATACGGTGAAGTCAGTGAAAATCCAGAGCTCGTGTCTCTCATGACAACCGAGGAGAAAGAAGCTTACATAAAAGTAGGACAAGAAATGTTCCAGGCTGTCTATGAATAAACGTTACTGTATGCATATGCAAACTTGTCTAGAATGGTGAAGGCTTCTTTTGAAATAAGACAGTTTAATAGTTTATGTTCCTTAATGTTTACTAATGAAGGGTTAAGTTTTGTTTGAACTCCTTGCTGTTATGCAAGACAGTAATCCTGTAGTAAGTAACTATAGTGCAAAATGCTAGCACTGTAGCAAAAGCAACCCAAAGTTTCTATGGGTTTTCTGTTGTCCGAGTGCTTAGATGTTGTGAATGCTGTGATTAGTTTTGAAGTGTGCATCATTTCAGGGTGCAGTGGGATCTGATTAAAATAAAGTTTCAAAAGCAATGCTGCAAGCTGTTGTAAGAAATTGATTATTCCCCCTTCATCCCAGAAGTAGCAGATACTTCCAGTAGTGAAAAGGAGTCAAAGCCCAACGTGATCTGGTTTTGCTCCATACCAGTACGCTCTCTTGTTCCATTAGGTCCCTTGTGCCAGACAGGTGCTGTGTAAGGGAAGAGCTGTTACTGAGTTGTGCTCGCTCTAGAAGAGAACCAGCTATGGCCTCTTAACTTTCATTTTCAAAATAATCATCTGAATTCTTTGCACACATTGCTCTACAGAACCATCTCTGAAGTGCTGAACTGTGCAGTGGATACTGGACTGTAAAATACAACATTCATTTTGGTCCACAGCGGTGAGGAAGAACAAAATGGGTCAAGCAGAAGACTGCTTCTCATATCTGTCACACACTCTCCTGTAAAAGCAAGATCTTCTCTACGGGCACTAGAAAAACCCATTCCACTGGAACTGCACTCCACATGAGTAGGACTGGCATCAGGAGATAAGAGAGAGTTTAACTTCTTCAGCAGGTCTGCTGTTTGTGCCCTTTGTGCTGTTTGTAGCCTACTTTCATTATCTGTTGCTCAAACCGAAACACACTGGAGGTTCCCTCTAGAATATTAGCAAACTTTTTTTTATGGAAAGGGTGGCTGAAAATTGCATGGGTTGCCCAGAGAGGTTTTAGAGTCTCCTACCTTGGAGATACTGAAAAGCCACCTGGGCATTGCCCTAGGCAACCAGCTCCCAGTGGATTGAGAGCAGGGGGTTGGACGACCCACCAACCACAATGACACTGTGAAGAAAGGGTAGAGAGAACTTGGTGCTCTCCTTTATCCTGGACTGCATCCCCAGCCGTGTGGCCAGCAGGTCAGGGAGGGGATTCTGTCCCTCTCCTCCACTCTGGTGAGACCCCACCAGGAGTCCTGCGTCCAGCTCTGAAGCCCTCAGCACAAGAATCACAGAATGGTAGGGGTTGGAAGGGACCTCTGTGGGTCATATAGTCCAACCCCCCCCCGCCGAAGCAGGGTCGCCTACAGCAGGCTGCACAGGACCGCGTCCAGGCGGGTCTTGGAAATCTCCAGAGAAGGAGACTCCACAACCTCCCTGGGCAGCCTGTTCCAGGGCTCCGTCACCCTCAGAGGGAAGAAGTTCTTCCTCATGTTCAGACGGAACTTCCTGTGCTTCAGTTTGTGCCCGTTGCCCCTTGTCCTGTCACTGGGCACCACTGGAAAGAGTCTGGCCCCCTGCTGCTGACACCCACCCTTGAGATATTTGTAAGCATATATTAGGTCCCCTCACAGCCTTCTCTTCTTCAGGCTGAACAAGCCCAGCGCCCTCAGCCTCTCCTCATAGGAGAGATGCTCCAGTCCCCTCACCATCCTTGTAGCCCTCCGCTGGACTCTCTCCAGTAGCTCCTCATCTTTTTTGAACTGGGGAGCCCAGAACTGGACACAGTACTCCAGATGAGGCCTCACCAGGGCAGTGTAGAGGGGAAGGAGAACCTCCCTCGTCCTGCTGCCCACAATCCTCCTAATGCACCCCAGAATCCCATTGGCCTTTTTGGCAGCCAGGGCACACTGCTGGCTCATGGTTAACCTGTCTTCCACCAGGACACCCAGGTCCCTCTCCACAGAGCTGCTCTCCAGCAGGTCCACCCCAAGCCTGTACTGGTGCCTGGGGTTGTTCCTCCCCAGGTGCAGGACCCTGCACTTGCCCTTGTTGAACCTCATCAGGTTCCTCTCTGCCCAACTTTCCAGCCTGTCCAGGTCACGCTGAATGGCAGCACAGCCTTCTGGTGTATCCACCACACCTCCCAGTTTTGTGTCATCAGCAAACTTGCTGAGGGTACACTCTAACTCTTCATCCAGGTCATTGATGAAGAAGTTGAACAAGACTGAGCCCAGTACTGACCCCCGGGGGACACCACTAGTTACCAGCCTCCAACTAGACTCTGTGCCGCTGACGACAACCCTCTGAGTTCTGCCATTCAGCCAGTTCTCAATCCACTTCACCGACCACTCATCCAGCCCACACTTCCTCAGCTTCCCTAGGAGAATGTTATGGGAGACTGTGTCAAAAGCCTTGCTGAAGTCAAGGTAGACAACATCCACGGCTCTCCCCTCATCTACTCAGCCAGTCATGCCATTGTAGAAAGCTATCAGATTGGTCAGGCATGATTTCCCCTTGGTGAATCCATGCTGACTACTGCTGATAACCTTCTTTTCCTCCACTTGCTTGATGATGGCCTCCAGGACAAGCTGCTGCATCACCTTTCCCAGGATGGAGGTGAGGCTGACTGGCCTGTAGTTCCCTAAGAAGGACATGGAGCTATTGGAGCGGGGCCAGAGCAGGCCACAGCAATGATCAGAGGGCTGGAGCACATCTTCTGTGAGGAAAGGCTGAGAGAGTTGGGGCTGTTCAGCCTGGAGAAGAGAAGGCTGCAGGGAGACCTGTTTGCAGCCTTTCAGTGTTTAAAGGGGGCAGATTTAGTCTAGATAAAAGGCAGAAATTCTTTACTCTGAAAGCAGTAAGGCCCTGGTACAGGTTGCCCAGAGAAGCCATGGCTGCCCCATCCCTGGAAATATTCAAGGCCAGGTTGGACGGGGCTCTGAGCAATCTGGTCTGGTTGAAGATGTCCCTGCTCACTGCAGGGGGGTTGGGCTAGATGACCTCTGAAGGTCCCTTCCAACCCAAAGCATTCTATGATTCTGTGAAAGTATGACCGAAGAAAAACCCCTTCAGTGCACTGTTCATACATGCTAGTCCAGGGCAAGAATTCAGGCATGGTGTGTGCTAATGCTATTTGTTGAGGTTAGAGTTTAATGATTTACCATATAAACTAGATCTGTCTCAAGTATACACAAATCTTCTTGTTCTAATTTATGCAAATGTCCTCTTTTAGGTCTACTGAATAATTCTTGTGCTAAGTTAGCAATTAAAAACTTTAAATTTTGTTTCACTTTCACAGCTTTGCCTTTGTTGCAATACATTTCCTCTGTTCTCAGTACTGTGAAGTTTTTTTCTGCATAGAGTATCACCATGAGTTTAAAGCCTGCACAGGAACTATGCTGTTTTCAAACCTTTCGATACGCTTTCAGCTTTAGAGATGAGAGGCAAGCAATTGTAATCTGGCATTTCAAAGTCCACTCATAAAACCTGGAGACATTTGAAACAAACAAACTAAAAAAAGAAATCACAGAAGAATCACACACTCATTTTATTCAAACTTCAGGCACATTTAGGCTTCACTGCCACTAGACTGTCTCCCGCAGCATATAGCCATATTATTACGCTAACCTCAAAACGAAGACAAGCCTGAATCAAAGATAACCATTGCTTTTCAACTACTTTGAGAAAAACCTTGTGTTTGTTTCAGGTAAGCAGGACCTCTATAGTGCAGCAGATATGCTGAATAAGCTATTTCTAGCTCAATGTTATGACTTACTGCTTTTAGCAACTCTGATCTGAAAAAGCAAAGAAAATTTTTGTTGGTTCAAGTTTTCTTATCTACTTTTCTACAATCCTAATTCCGCCTTTTCCGTGAGACATCATTGGGTGCTAACTGGTTTTTTAAACATTAACTTTAATTGTACTTTCCTAAATTCCCTCTTTTCTACATGAAAACCCTTTACAAAGTCAAACACTTTAGGAACAAATTCTATAGGCTTGCAATTGCAGCAATTATAAGTATTACATGTGAAAGGACACTAAAGTTTTCAGACAGGTTTATCCCTGTGCATACTGAAAGTGCCAAACAGAAAATGCAGAAAAATACAGACTGTTTCTGCAGTTAATGACAAACCAAGGGTAATTACTTCACCTCAGATAAATGTGCTGATAGAAATGACTTCCACAAGGCCATGAACAGGAACTACTTTTCTTTTTTAACAGACCAGCTATACTTAGTCTATAAAGGCAACATGTAGGCATGTACTGTGTCTACACCTCATATTTGTAGAAGTGGGAGAAACCCGGCGGGACAAGAGTCTCTTGTCCCAGGAAAATTAGCAGTGTTTCTCTGATGAGGAGTAACAAAGAGCTACAAGCATGTCAAGGCTTAAAGTCAGTTAACATCCAACAACAAACTCTGCATACCACTCTAAGCCAGAGGAAAGTTCTTCAAAAGACAAATGTACAGACAAATCCAAACTTTATTTAAAACTACCATTTTGAACAATTTTAAAATTACCAAACAAGTCACAATAAAAAATAAAAAAAGATCAAGACAGAAAAAGAACAGTGCAGCAAAACTGAATAGAAGAGGATTCAGTTCCAGCTGTTGAGACTGCCACAGGCAGAAGTTAGCATACCTGTCCTATGAGGCAGCGTGTCAAAAATTTTACATGTTTATACACTTCCAGAATTCTGGGAAACTAGTGCTGATCTTCCATATGCATTTGTATATGTGGAGTTTATAAATGCAGATATCTTCAGCTTATTCTCATGCACTTTGAGCTCCAAAAGTTTCTGTAAAATAAGAGTACACTCATTATTGTCTAACAACAGACAATGTGCGTGGGGCGGCACTCTTCGCCAGACCGTCCCCACCCCGGGCATACGCCTCTGCGTTCACCAAACTGCCACGACAGACTCCTGCTGGCACAGTGATGGTAAGCAGAGGGGTGGTGATGGGCAGTGAACGAAATGGAAGATGCATCTTCCTTCACACTCTGTTCTGGAAAACCTCTATGCTGTCACTGCAGCTCCATTAAGAAAAAAAAAAAAAGCATTTTCATCAGCTGGTACTGTTTGAAGAATTTCTGCTATGCTAGCAGAAAACTGCCACCGTCAGAATCCAATTCATGCATTTCTACATGCCAGTACTACAGTGGAGAACTACAAGCCTAACAACAGAACAGAAGCCTCTAATACCACAACTTGTGTCACAATGTCAACATTATATTAAAAAAGAAAAGTTTCTTTGACCTGCATTACCATTAAGTTTTTGTAGCTGCATAAATACAGTTTCATGAAAGCGACAAATCTTTGTTGCCATCATACACACTGAAAGTTTTTTCTACCTCATGGTATGCTTCATATAAAAAACAATTTTTCCCTGAAGAGATATTTTACTATTCTGAAAAGTCCTTGAACTCTTCCATTACAAAAATAGTGAGGAGTCCATCAGCAAATTATATTGAGCATTATTAAATCAAATAATAGCAATTAGAATTTACAATATTATTAAACCCAAGCTTGTGTAACAAGAAGCAAAAACCATGCATTTTAAATATGTTAATTTTTATAACTCTATTAGCCACAGAATCTAACAGAAGTATACAGAAGGGACATGGAAGGCAAAATCCCTTCATATCAATACATAATTTTTAAACACACAATAACAAGAAAGGATATTCTTTCAGCATGATGATAAATGCTTACTTCAATCACTGATAACAACATATTTAAATCCTAGCCATTCCAGAGTGTTTTCCCAGTAAGTGTAGAGGATTTGGAAAATAATCTTTACCAGGTTCTTTCAGCATTTGGGCATCTCCTACTAAATCTTGATCTCGATTTCCACCTCCATCCAGCAGTTCATCAGACAAACTGTTGGTTTGGGCCTCTGTTGCCATTTTCTTCATTAAATCTGCCTTTAACAGATAAAGCAAGACTCAAAATTCTCGATAATTCTTATTGCTGTCTAGATAATTAAGACAGTTAGGGTGTGCACTTCCAAACAACCACCCCACAAACAATAGCAAAATACCTCTGAATACACTGCAAGTTTAAGGGGCAAGTCCTCAACTTTCACAAAGTCATCTTCATCAGATTTTTGACTTACATTTCCAGAACCAGCTTCCTGTTAATAAAAATAGTGACATTTAAGAGAATAGTCCTACTTTGCTATATTTTCACTCCAAAACTAGATTTTTGACTATAATGAAGTACATCAAAAAACCGTGCCCATATCAAATTCGCATACGAAAACTGAAGAAGACTGGAAACTCAAAGTAACACTGAAACAGAAAAAAAATCTTCTGTTTTCTCATGGAGTATGTATTTTAACTGAAATATACGCACATATTCATTCACTAACACAGGTGACTCTGTATCAGGGCTGCCAGCCATGGAGCTTTCAGAACTTGCAGCAGATTTGTTTCCAACACACGTTGTATCTAGTGTTTGAGTTTCATTTACTGGAAGAGATGAGCTTGATTCCTCCGTTGTCACACTGGCTGTTACAAAGGATTCTGGGGTATTGACTGTTAAAGGTGGTGTATTCTCCATGACGTTGAGGTAATGAGGCAAAATTGTAGCTGTATCTTCTTCACCTGAAACCACAAAACTACATTTTAACTAGGCAGAGGATAGTAAAAGATTCTGAGCACACAAAAATCCCAGATTTTTTTTTTTTTTTACAAATTATTATTCAAAGCTACAAGTGAACAAATTAAAGTGAATTAGTCCAACTGAAATAAAACATCAGTTACTTGTACTCTCATACACTGAAGTATCGGCAATTATCACAAGACGGTATCTGTCTTAAAAATTTCTGACTTGACACAGATTTTAATGATAAAAACACCCACACAAAACAAACCAGCCAAAACCCAACTTTCAGGGCTCTATGACCTACTGTAAAATATTCATTCTGGGTATAAGAAGATATCATACAGAACAATAAATTCCTTAATATTTTGCCACATTCCTGTGGCAACACAGGAACTACTCAAATACCACTTTCAGTCTATGAAAAAACACAGGAAAAGAAGGTGGTAACAACAGTTAGACTGTAAGTAACATTCATACCACCCAGCAGTGTTTCTATCTTTTGACAGAAAATGATTTTTTCATTCTTAATCTTCATTTCCTCTTTAAAAGGTTTTCTGTATCTATTTCAACACATATATCTAGTCAACTCATATGGTTCCATGAAAAATAACAGCACAGTAAACTCTTGCCAAATTGATATTCTTCCTCTCAATTACATATATCACAGGCATTGTCCAAGATAATTCTCACAATATGCAAATTCATATAGAAGCATTAATCTCGCTGTTACTGCATACTGGGCTTACCTTTAACATTAACAAATTGTTGTTCTGATGACAAAATCTCACTGCTTTTTGTCTTATTCAATTCTTGGTTTGAAGTCTGTTGGGGAATCTGAAAACAAGTTAGAACAAATTTGACAAATCAGCTTCATAGCTTATTGGCTAATTTACTCTTCCTTGCTAACTAGAAACACACTGTACGCTTCCTCCACATTTTTGTCTTTTAACTAGTTTGAAGTAAAGATAGCAGCTGTTGAGTAAACCAAAGTTTCAAAAGACTCAGAAGTCAATCTTATTTACTGAAATGTGAAGGACTGACATGTCTCCAGAACCAGGTCACATGCATCCCAATGTTTCAAAGGAAACGAACAGTGAAATGACAACAGAAGCCAATAACATTTCACTGTTATTCTAGAAAAATGTATTACGTGATGAAGAGGAAAGACAAATCAAAGACATGCTAGAATACAAGAGTCAATGGTTTCTGCCAAGGAAAGCCCATTTAGAACTTGATGTCAGCAAATACAGAGGAAGAACCAGGTAACGGTTTAAAACTTGATGCTTTTTTAAAGTTTCTTTTCTACTGCAGGTTAACATTTTCTCTCTCTGACAGCAAATTTAAACATCAGTGTTGTGTGTGTCCATCCGTCCATTTTGGCATCAGCCATATCAATAATAAATTCAGGCAGGGAATGAGCAGTAGATATTTTGTATGTAGCAGCTATTACCTTCACATAATTTCTTGGATCACTCTTCTACTTCCATTAGTATGAAAACAGTGCAACAAGAAAAACTGAAATGTATATACAGATAGGTGTCTGAAAAGCTATGCACCGGCTTAGGTTTGTCCTGCATTCAGAGTTTTGGTGATACCTGTTCACTTTCAGTTGTTGTTTCACTGCTGGCTTGTAGTGATGTCTGCACATCAACAGGTCCTTCCTCAAATTCTATTTCTTCATCTTCATTCTCATCTTCTCCACTGCCATAGTTAGTCAGTGCTTGGGTTTCTGCTTTTGATAAACCTGAAAGCAAATCAACATAACACCACCTTCATATTGGATTTACATATTGACAGAGCCTGACAGAGTAAAAGTCAGGCTGCAAAATCCAAATCCCTTTTGGGAGTTTACTGCAATGATCAGTTATAACTCATACTTCAAAACATTCTTTGGAATTAAGATACAGTGATGACTGACTTTCAAAGATCCATATGCTCCACATGAGCTATATTACTGATAAACACCAATGGGTTGGTGTGAAATATCTAAGTTATCAAACAAGTTGGTGTGAAGAATGCAAATATAAGGGAAACTAAGTCATGAGTATAACAGGACAAAAAAAAAATTAAAAATATACAAGCTTAAAGAAAAGCAATTCAAAACCATTATTTAAATGCAAAACTGCAAAAATTTTCAGCAGCTTTCATATCCTTCAGATTAAAGGTTGACAAACTTTAAGTTTAGCTGAGACAGGATATGTAACTTCAACAAGGAATCCGATTCCAACATGTGTTTCTACAGATCTAGTGATTACAAACGAAAAGCTCCTCTAATCGGCATGTTTAACCCTTGACACAATACTAGTAAACAGAGCACTGGAAAACTTTCCCTGCAAAAGACCCAACCAAAAAATCTGTGAGGAAAGGTGTTACACAGCAGTACTTCACACAAATCCTGTGGTAAAATTAGCTGGTCAAAACTACAGGGAAAGCATAGAGTAATGAACTATAAAACCCACTTACTTATTGCCACTGGACCACTTTCACTTTCCTCATCTTCCTCTTGATCAGACGCATCAGACCTAACACTTTCAGGAACTCCATTATCATCATACATTTTTGAGTCCTGTACTGGTTTAACAGTTTCTGTCTCATCCTTGTCCTAGGAAAACAAGGCATAGGGTGCAATTTCATGTTTTTTTATCTAAAGATTAAGTTATGGTTTCTGCATCAAGAAGTCATCTTTGTTTCTCAAGATCAAAAATCTACAGACTAAAAACTAATGTTTAAGAAGTCCTTAAGGCCTTGAAATAAACACTGCAAAGCTACTCCTGAAACAGAGCATCAGAATCTACTGTAAGAGATCATGCCACCGTTCACACATAGCCATGAAGGACATTGTAACTGATCAGCATGTTAGCTTAAAAAAAGAAAGATTTCTTTAAATTAGATTTGTCATTATCACAAGGAAGACACGCTTGCATTATTACCCTCTAGTGACTTCTCTGCTTCTCCTAAATGACCCCTAGTAAAAATTAGGAACATTCTTAACTGCTGCTTCTCATTTCTTTGGCCATAGCTACTCAGCAGTTTCTCTGCTGAATGACTTGCTAAATACCTGGAGTGAGAAAATTCTGCTCAGTCTATGCAAACCCCAAGTAAAGCCCTGAATTTAGTTCCAGATTTTGAGAGGACCCTTCTACACTACAGCAGCCATAACAAGTGACATATGGCTTCCCACTTCTACTTCCAAAGCAGCGTGACAGAAGCTCTAAGCCCTAGAAGAAAGCCCTGACTCTATGTCCATACATGCCTACACATATGGCTCTGCCCGTTTAGGAAAGCATGCAACTTAGCACACTACCTATATCTTTCCCTTGGGTGGAAAAAGATGAACATTTCAGCAGAAAATACAAAACTGCATATACAGCCCCTCTCCCCAGACACAATGATTTTTTTAGTGGTTTTCAAAACAAACTTAAAGAGAAAAGGGAGAAATTTTGGGGCCCATCATTTAACGTCCAGAGCACACGTAGACTTGGACTCTGAGGACCTCAAGTACCATTTGTCCCAACATCTGCCGCCTTCTTAAAACGAAAAGTAAAACAACTTATACTGTATCATTAACAAAGAAAATGCTAATTGCTAAAAATAGTTAAACACCATCTCTATTTACTGTCCTTGTTAATTAATTCTTCAAGGAATGACTACATTCTCAATGCTCTGAGCTGGCAACACAGGCCACAGCCCCAGACCAAATCCCACAGTGAACACCTTCGGAACAGGTCTTTTCTTTTTTTGTTTAAAATACAGAAAATGCATACTAAAAGGAAAAACTAAAAGGAAGAACAAGATCCTACCCTAAAGCTGCTCAGCACATATCAGATATTATTGAAGTTCAGTTGCACAGCACTCAACATCAGCTTTGCTCTTTTTAAACTTTCAAATTGTCAGTCCTAAAGCAAAGCTCGTTCTACATAAAGGCCACCAACAATCAACAGAAAAGCATCTTTAACTCTCTGTTGATCTGAGTGCACTTCTTGGAAGGTAACAAGATATTGTTTTATAAGAAATGCATCAAACAGTCTTTACACTGGTAATGGCTCTGCACTAGAAACAGGAATAAAAACAAGAGCAACCAAGGAACAGATATCCTGAAGTCATGTTTACTGAATGTATATAACAACAAAGACTTCTTCATGAGGCAGATTTTTTGGTAGTCATTTTCCAGACTGTCAACTCAAACAGGGAAATTATAATTTACTTTGTTACTTCATCAAAGTAAATCACTGAAAATAACAGTAAGGAGATGAAACCCATGATGTTTAATAAATTTACAAACTCAAGAAAATGGGCTGCTTACAGATATTGGATTTATATGACAGAAAACAGTAAGACTAAGTGATCTGTGACATTATCTGAGGAATAAAGACAGTTGAGAAGCATAAACATACTTTGTCCTCATCGACATCTTCAGCAGATGAACAAACATCCACCTGGAGACCTTTTTTTGCCTAGAAGAAACACAAACTGTCTTCAATTCTAAACTGAAATAACTTTGAAATACTGAACCAGACTAAGGCTTCGTGAGAGCCTGGCTGAAATGCCAGTCTTACCAAGAACCGCTATCTCAAAATGGCAGTAAGGCACAGGGACTTCTACACTATGAAAGTTGTTTACACAGATGTCTTCAAAGTTTTAGAGTTGAAAAATATTACAAAAAACTGTGCTAGCCCTGTTTATTTAAACAATTATGTTTACATGGGCTAATTCTCCAGTATGTGCTCAAATAATCTCTAAAATACAGTATTAGATACACCAGCTCCGGTGAAGACAGACAGCTGTATTTCGCAGTGTGGAATCTAAAACCCGTCAGCTTACTGGACTCAAGACAGCCACAAAATCAAGCAAGATCAGATGTGTCTGCATCAGGATCCCAGACCTGAAAGCTGTGAGAAGACCACAGAGAGGTAACTATGCGGGTCTGTACAGAGTAACCAGGACCTACCAGTTCTGCCTCATCTCTGGGTCTGCTGAATCTGAACCGCTGCCACAGCAACAAGGCAAACATTGACCTTAACCCTAACTCTCTGTCTTCAAGGAGAGAAGAAATACCAGATCTAAGTTGGCTCCATGCGTTCTCATAGCAGTGTATAAAGCAATCCTTTATTTAACAAAGGCCCAGTGAGTAACTTCAGTAAAATAGGAAGTCATGTCCAAATCCTTCTGGACTCAGAGCGTTTCTCTGGCCTCTTTACAAGGCACTCCACAGTCTGTCTCACACTAGCCATATTACTGGTATATCTAAGTTGAACTATCTTGAAATGCAGCTGATGATATGCTTAAAACTACTTATAGGACTTTATGACAGATTCACAAAATAACGTTCTGCTGATATTTTGAAACAAGAATGAGTTAAGGGTTTGCTTTGGTACTTGTGTTTCGAAAAGAAAGCTGAAAGGACACTGAAGTCATAACTACACTATACAAGAAGAAACACTGAGGCAGGTATCTGACTGCTTTGAGTACATGAACATGATCTGTTTTAATGTTTGTTTTGTAAACAGTCCATATAACTAAAAAAAGTTATGCTCCTAAAAACTGCAATACTAAAATTAAAAATGGTTATGCAACATCTTTAATAATGTAAATGGTGCAAAACCCAACTTGCTTGGTTAGAGCGGGATATGTACTACAGTCTCAAACATTTCTGAAAAGTTTATATATATATTTTACACTCCAAGTCTAGAAAGTGATACTTCCTACATATGCCAACAAACCAACTATTTGATGATTTCAAAGGACTTATTCAAGTTAGGTAAAGATGGTGCCTGGTGAAGATATTGCAAAGAAAGCTGCAGGCATAACTGGAGAGATGATGAACTGGGACTCCCACGTCAAAATATTTCGCTCAGAGTTCAATTTCTTCATAGCAGCTTGTATGGTGCTATGTTTTGGATTTGTGCTGAAAACAGTGTTCATAACACAGGGATGTTAGTTGTTGCTGAGCAGTGCTTACACAGCATCAAGGCCTTTTCTGTTTCCCACCCCACCAGCGAGCGGGCTGGGGGTGCACAAGAAGCTGGGAGGGAACAGAGCCGGGACAGCTGACCCCAACTGACCAAAGGGACATTCCATGTCATATGACGTCATGCCCAGCAATATACAGCTGGGGGAGAAAGAAGAAAGGGGGCAATGTTCAGAGTTATGGTGTTTGTCTTCCCAAGTAACTGTTGCAGACGATGGAGCCCTGCTTTCCTGGAGATGGCTAAGCATCTCGCTGCCAGCAGGAAATAGTGAGTGAACTCCTTGTTTTGCTTTGCTTGTGCACACAGCTTTTGCTTTACCTGTTAAACTGTCTTTATCTTAACCCCTGAGTTTTCTCACTTTTACCCTTCCAATTCTCTCCCCCATCCCACCGGGGGGGGAGTAAGTGAGTGGCTGTCTGGTGCTTGGCTGCTGGCTGGGGTTAAACCACAACTCCTCCTCAGTGGCCTCAGATGTTAATACTATTTCAACACTTGACTGTTCCTTCCTATGTGCATATATGAACATTAAAACACATTTCCTCTGAATTACTAACAACAGTGTCTACACAATTATTCATCTGTAACAGACACTCCTCTGTAACACAGAACATCTCCCTTACTGAGGAAAATTAGTTCATGCTTCTACACAAGCAATACTGTGAATACACAGCCCTAGTTTGTGAATAAAAACCCCACATACACAATGTATGAACTAAGGTAATCAAGGTAGTTTAGGAAATACAGATATTTAGGAATCTCAAAAAAATTACACTTTTCAAAAATACAATAAAACAAACCTCTTTAGCATAAGACTGTATCACTTCCGCGGTTTCTGTTTTTCTTTTACATCTCTGCTTTACAGAAATACTGTTGTTGTCCAAGTCTTGCATGAGTTTAAAAAAGGCTAATTCATTAAATAACACTTCAGAGATCTCCACGAGAAGATCCTCCCCACAATCTTTTAATTTTCTACCAGCAAATTTCGCCAGTGAATCCTGAGAAGAGAAATAAATATTCAGTTTTTGAAACAGGCTTTCAGACTTCAAAGATTAAGTATTTGCCATATTCGTAATAACTCAAAATTGGTTAGGTATATAACAGCCCGTACTTTGTAAAAAATATGGTTTAGCATCTTAAACAGATTTTAAGTAGATTCTCTAGTCACATAACACAGAACTTATCAAGTTACTCATTTAAACTCTATACTTGTAGAAAAAAAAAAAAGAAGATAGAGAAAAGCAGCCTATTGATTTTCAGGAATTTACACAAAACATTCTCAAAGAGCATCATCAGAGCTCTCCCTGAAGACAGCCACAGGCAAGAGATACACCTCTCACTATCTGGCAGATATGGATATCTGGCAGCGATGGAGAAGAAGGTCTGTACATGGTAAAGCCTTAATTTTAGGAAACAAGGAATTGCTGTATCAAAGCTGAAGGAGAACAGCAGCTATGAAGTTCTAAAATATGACTTCAGGAAAAGCTGGTTTATCCTCTTGCTCATTATCCAAGTTGCAACAGTGTTGCAAAACAGCACCAAAAAACTACTCACCTGAAGTATACTGCCAAGCTGCTTATGGAAGAACTTCACAAATTCTTTACTTTCATCGTTTTGTTGTGTGAGAGTCAAGACCATACGTCTTACTGATGTCAGTAATTGAGAAGAGCATACTTCATCCATGTGTTCCTAAACAAGTATCACAGAATGAGCTCAGTTACCACTTAAAAAAAAAAACAACCAGCCATCAACTCAAATACTGAAATTCATTTATAAAAATATCACCTGTCCACTGAAGGAACACCACTCCACAAACAGGTCCTAACCCATCTTGCAAAACAAACTAAGTGGAACACCGTTGCAGCGGGTACCATATGTCATTAATGACTGATTGGCCATGACCCACAACGCTTAATCTCACTTTTCCAATACATTACTACACACCAGCTTTCAACGTCTGGACAAACTAAGAATCTATATATATTATGGTTGTGGATCCAAGTGTATTAAAGTTTATGTTAAGATTACTGTTGTAAGTTTCCTTAAAATTGCAAACAAAAGAGAAGTCTTCAGGCACTGAGACTGTCACGTCAACAATATACACAGTTTTTAAAACCAGAATCAACCAAGTACCTTATCAAGCAAACCTAAGCTCATACACTGAGCATATTATAAAAGGGAACAGGGAGCTTACTTCAGCATTTTACAACTCAATCTTCTCTGCTCTTTAACCTTGCAAAGAATGAACTGTCAATATTTCTCCTCTGTATTCACAGAAGTTTACAAGCTCTCAGCAACTTTAATGATATTTGCAAACAGGAAAAATAGGGCTAAAACTCACAGAGCTATTCTTCAAAAATATCTCAAGTTACATCATATGTAACAGTTTCAATTAAAATTATCTCAGTTCTCTTTGCTAAAAGGCAGCAAATATTTCAGAAGTACATTCTCAAACATTTCCCAGACAAAGAAATCTCTGTTCTTGATGTCAAGTCCACCAGCCTCATGCAATCTAGAAACCTTGCCATTTCCTTCTCCTGTTAACAAATCCACAGAATCTTTCTGCTGGAGTATTTAATCGTTACTTCATCCTCAGCAAGGTCTGCAACTTAACACGTATTTATTGGCAGTTGTTGCTAACACACAAATTATCCATTTTAAATAATATTCTTCCATGCAATTATTCAAGTCCTTTTCCTGTTCTCCAAATTCACATATTATTGAAAAAAGTTCTTACCTTTAGAAAAGGAATGACCTCTTTCATAATTGCTTTAATCTGCCGGTCAAGCTGCTGAGTATCTATACGAGGACATGGAACAGCAGAAACTTCACTTGACAGTGGCACAGGAAGACATTCACTGGTACTTGGACCTCAATAAAAAAACGCACATTTAAGTCATTCAACATTTTTATTAAAGAAATACAAATTTCAAAAAACATACATTGTCCTTTTTAAAAAATAAATCATATTTACTTAAGTTGAAATTTTGCTAAATTTTCAATACAAATGAAGAGGAAAGCAAGTCAACCAATTAACTGATTCTTGCTATTTAGAATAATTATTTTCTACAACTAAGCAAAATATGTATATATGTGCATACCTTCTAATTTAGCAGCAGAAGCACCCTGAAAATTACTAGAGCAGCCCTCAGAGTCAAGGGTACTTTCAGCTTCAATTTTCATACGCTCATACTCCCTCATCCTAGCCAAAGCTTGATCTAAGTGAATCACTGTGTTGCCTATATTTAGAATAAAAACACCTTTTAATCTAAAGTTTAACTGATAGACAAGTAAACAATGATAAAAATTAATTCAAAGCCACAAGTTTTGAAATCTACACATAACTGTAGTTGAGTTATAATATTTTACTACACACTTTGATCAACTCAAAGGGTTTCACAGGTGGCTAGTTTTTCTAAGTGTTGTTTTACAAAACGCAGTTACGCACTTAAATAGTATACTGTTCTTTGATTTTCAGACTAGACAATTGCAGGCATTTCAGGAGGGAGGGAATAACACAACATTGTAAATCACATCACTCTCACCAAGGTCATCAGTGGCAAAGGGTTCAAAATTTGAAGATGTAGACATAGTACTCCCATTGTCTGCATCATTCTGATCGCAACCCTGACATGCTTCTGTAGAACAGTTCTTGCCAAAAGTTTCCTAAAAAACACCAAACAATTGAATACAAAGCAGGAATGCACCATCCTCTCACAGATGTGTCAACAAGTCAGCACAATTCTTCTCAGCCACATGCTGTGGTATCAAGACCTGTCACCAGGCTGCCTGACTGGGGAACAATCTTACTTTCAGGATATAAATCCATCAGGTGATTCTACCTTGCTTGTTTTAGACATTTCAACTATAAAATCCATAAGAAACTGTGGAGAGGCATCAGTGATTTCTTAAATACAAATAAGCAGAAATTCCTTGGGAATCTTGTGATTGGTACCTGCCGTGACCTTACTCACCGGAGTATTTTGACTCTTCTTGATTATCAGTTTCTGATTTACGTCCCTCTCCATATTCTATTCCTCCCTGACACATCACCCATTTCCACCCAAAAATCCTACCATGTTTAATCACTTTTGCATTAAGATTTTCCTGCATTTCTTTGTTTCGAAAAGTCTGTGTAAGTTGCTATTAATTTTAGAAAAATTCAATCGCTACTATGAATATTTGAGTACACAAACATGCATGTAAATTGAAAAGACGGGAAAAGTTGACAGTAAACTAGCTTCTGAACTTGAAAACTTACATCATCTGTAGAAGCAAGGCTTTCACTGGGAGTGAGTTCAGAATTTGATGCCATCCATGCTGCAGAATTCAGTGATTTTGCGCATTTCTCTTTTTCATTGTTCTCAGATAAATGTCTGGTCACTATATCCTGGAAAAGGTAATAAATCTATACTGTGAAAAAGGATCTAAGATTTGTTTGATTCATACACAAGGTCAAAAATTTTGAGCATACCTGTAGAGCATATAGAGCCCTTTGCCTCAGGTAATCTGTATTTAGCAGCTGAAGCTCATGGAAAAGTTCAATAAGAAAGTGGGGACGAGACTCATTCTGAGAAATAAGAGTTGCCACTTCAGAATAGATTGTGTCTCGCAAAGCTTCGAACATAGAAAGATCACTACCAGTTTCTGTAGAAAAAAGGGACATTGTTAAGTACTTGACATGCATCCAGTTGAAAGAAAACTGTCTGCTAGGTATGCAAGTTACAGGTACACAAATTATATCTCAAATCATTGCAGATTCCCTTGTATAGCTGCTTTCTTAAAGTTTACTCATTTCCTGAAGGGCAACAAAGATTTAAACATTCTGAAATAATACCTTATGCAATCCTTTATATATATAAAAAAATATAAGGCATAGTAATAATTTTCTTTACAATCCTGAACAATACTTTTAGAAAGTATTTGTTAATAAAGAAAATATTGCGCACTTTACAATGTTGCTTCCAGAATAGGTATTCAACACTGAAAATGGAGTTTTAAGATAGTTCAAACGAAAGGTCTCCAGTTGATATAATACAAGTAGGCCACACCTTTGCAACACAAGCAACTGTATTAAGAAAGCTCCAGACTGAATTCGAGAAAGTCACTCCTTCCCACACCTCCCATACAGGCATAAATCCTACGTTCTCCTGTATGTCCAAATATCACTTCCCACATAAAACCTCTTACCCTTAAGCCCTATTACGTATGTATGAGAAAACAACGTGTTCCTTAATAAGCCTCCTGTTCCTTTTAAAATTAAGGATTATCCTTACATCACAACAGTTAAATTATTACATATATATTTTGGCAAGTGTTGAATGGAAAAAAGTTAAATTTGGAAAACTCAGCTTAGTTTAACAGATGCATATTTGTTAGTAGTTAAGTTAATGAAGTTATTAGCGGTACAGCAGATGTTACTGTGCAATCTGACTATCTGCAAATAGTTTACCAGTACTTTTAAGCACAGAGGCAAGCTTTTTCAGCCTTTAATAAGCCACTAGAGATCTCTTCCCTCCTATTAATAAAATATAATAGTAGCTTTTAAACGTAATAGAAATGCCTACTGAAATTAGTTTTCCGTTGTAGTATCTACCTGAGTATTTTCCACTTGTAATTGGGACTAACCACGAACATGATAAACACATTCTCCACAATTATAATTCAAAGTAGTTTGTACCGTTGCATTTCATGCAAAGTACAAGTAACTTCTCTCGCCTCGTTTATAGAGAAGGTGCTGCAACAGTACTCATTTCGAACATCTGCTAAACAGTCTGAGTTATAGGACTAAAGCTAAGAGGAAAAAAAAAAAAGTAACAGGACATTGTTGAAGCTAAGCAATGAATGCATTACCTGGCGCTTCAATGCATGCATTTCTGTTAGACTGCTGCAGAATTCTCCTAGCATGCGCTGTAGGAAAGTGGGGATAGACAGTGATAAACACAAAAATGCGCACCAGAAATAAAGACAGGGTCTATACAAAACAGCAGGAGGAAGACCGTTTAGTCATCCAAACCACATCAAAGCTGCTTATTGTGAGAACTTGATTAGTAAAAGTTTATTACATATACCAATAAACAGCTCTTAGTGGGGACACAGCTACAATGAGAAAGCTGTACATCGTGCTACAATGAATAAAATATCTGCATCTATCAAACAAAACAAAGGTACTGGCAGAACCTAAAAAGACACAGAAGAGAATACTTTTATGATCTAGATGCAAGAAAAGCAGTGCAGACGGCAAAAATGTAAGGGTTTATGTGATGTTACAAGACTGAATTTGAATGATATTTGATAGAGCTCCTTTAAGCATGAATAGAAAGAAAACATGTATGCAGTACAGGATGTAGTTTAAACACTAAACAAATTTTCATCTGTTCAGCAGTTACTTTTCATAGAAACATCAACAAATTGGGTGAGTTTTTTTGCTGGCTAGGTTTCTGGTTGGTTTACAGTAACAAGTTTATTTCTAAATTATTTTCATCAAGCATCTGATCTACAGAAAACACCTAAAAGCAATCAATACCCAACTTTTTGCATACTTTTATGTTAACAGCACCCTTAGAAATTAAAAAAGAAAAATCCACATGCTAAAAATACAGTATTGTTATGTTGTCATAATACATGGCTTTTAAATAACACGCTAGCAACTGAGTATGGAGGACGTTTACTCAGAGAAGTTCACAAAATAATTACTGACATTCAGAAAAGAATACCTGAGGACATTTCTGTAGATCTACTGTATTTAATTATTTTTTCCAGTTGTTCCCGATTCCTTTTGCTGAACACCTTTGCATGAACAACCTCTTCAGAGTGTCTGCTTTTATTGCTCTTGCAGGGTTCACACGCACTAGAAGCGCTTGCACTTTCATAACCTTATGGGAGGGAATGAAAAGGAAGAAATACAAAAATAGCTTACAAAATGTTTTATTACTTCTAAAAATTTGTTCGAGGGCAATCTCAAAGATGCAAAACACAAATGATGTTTCCCAGCCAAAAATTTTCCTCTGTACGCTGAAGCCACACAGCAGCACTAAGTCCTTAGTGACAGCAACAGTACTATACATATCAGTACTGTCCCTCTCATTCAGTATTTTACTGAAGCCCATCCTTCAGCAAGTCATCCACTTTGAACAAGACGACATAATGAAGAGGAAGATTCTCCTGGTGGCTTAATTCCAAATCTTAGTGTATATGCATCCACTATCCATTCAAATCAGATGTCCTAATCAGTTATGCTTTTTGTTTACTGAAGTACTAAAAAAATCTTATGTAATTATATTATGTAAAACGAATTCATATTTCAATAATTTATTTTCATTATTACAGGTACCATTTATGGAGAGTAAATTTTCTGGAATGTAATGATTGTAATCCAAGCTGAGTTTGCTATGGTATCTACGGTTACTTTACAACCTACCAGTATTTTTCATTCTGCCTTTTAGCTGAGCAGAACTCTTCCTCTTATTTTTCGATTTGGGTGTTTTATCTTTTGATGCCAAGCTTGCTTGTGCTGATGCTTTTCTAGATTTAAATGTCTTTGTCACAGTAGTTGGGTCTACTGGATCAGGCATGCTACTAAAACTCTCCAAAGACTCTTCATCAAACTCTCTCCTCCTGCTCGTATCAGACTGATTTTTATGACTGGAAGCACTGTTCTGTCCTGAAACTGCAAAACCTGCTTTCATTTGAGACTGATCGTCTTTTTTCACTTCCTGGCTATCATTAAGCGAAGCTGATCTTTTTTCCATTTCCTCTTCAGTTTGTCTATGACTCCTTCTGTCAGAAAAAAAAGAAAGAAACACCACAATATACCACAACCTAGTCTCTCAGGTAGAAACAACACATACTACTACCAGGCCAACAGCTCTATCCATAATGCAAGTTATCTGCCCTAGTTACTTAGTCATCAACTGACCACTGGAAAAAAAAAAAAAAAAAAAAAAAAAAAAAAAAAATCTAATGAGAACTATTCCAAATGGAATGTGGAAGACAGCTGAAGAAATTCACATGTCACCGATTCCAACCTGAATATACTTCTGCAGCTATTGCAGTGCTCAAATAGTACTACAGGACAAAAGATTTCTTAAAACATTCATTACAATCTATTGTAGCACGAAAAACAAGCATTCACTGAAACTCTATCCCCTAGTTATTCAAACAGCTCAGTTTCAAAGAACATGGAAATGAAACCTTTCTCTATGTACAAAATGTATCACAAAACCACTCCCACACTATATTTGATCTGAAAGTACTCATTACACGATACAGTAGTTTATATACAGAAAAGCAGAACACTTTACTAAAAAAAGTAAAAAAAATAAACTGGAAACTGCAAAGTAAAGCTCATCTTCTAAATGTATTAAAATAAATTCCCTAAAAGAATGATGAATTCCCACAAGCTCCAGAAAAGGGAGGAAAAATTATCAAAGAGTTGCACTGTGACATTAATTACCTTTGTTTCTCTGCTCCATTAGAGGAACTGCTTTCAAAAGGTTTGGGGAATGCCATATACTCAGTTTTCCCAGAAGCATTATGATCTAGAGGATGTTGCTGCTGCTGCTGCTCACTGCTGTGTGGGGAAACATTGTGTGCAAAATCTCCAAAACCAGAAGGGAACACTGGGTTATAGTTAATGCCTACAAAGCAAACAAGAGAGTCAGCAGGTACCACCTCATTTATCTGTACGATAAAAATAAAATTTGAGACATATTGTGTGGTAATATAAAATTATGAAGCAAAAATATTGTGGGGAAGTAAGCAAAAGCTGTTTTTTTGTCCTGAAAGCACTGCAATAATAGGAATTTATCTTAAATACAGGTTTCAAACATTACTGGATACTACACATACTGCTACAATCCCATCAGTGGAGAGATGAAGGTTCTTCAAGAAACCCCAATAAAGAGCTCCTACCAGCGAAGGTAAAAATTACATCAGTTCCAAAAACGGAAGAGTTCTGTCTGCATGCAGATTTTATCAATACTTCAATTACCATCAAACTGGTAAGAAAATTCCAGCAGTACAAGCATTCATAAGGCCAAAGAGGTCATAAATTCATAATACTTATTTTAACTTTAGAATCGTTATAGTAGTGGCGAATTGAACATAAGCATTCTTCTGTGCAGGTTCCGTATAATTCAAAATATCCTTAAACAGAAAACAGCCTTCAGAATCTGAAAGCTACAATCTAGGTCTATGCCTATTTCCTGAAAAGGCTGAGATATATTATTAGGACAGCTTTAACAACTTTTAAGCATATAGTGAATACCTACATTTTTTCCCACTTCAAATTCAACGGTAAAAGCAGATTTGGTAATGAGATTAGGAACACTGTGTCCAAATCAACAGTTACTCTCTACCTCTGATGGGAACACAGATTAGTAACATGCTCCATTTACAGGCCTTTCAAACAAAAATGAATGCTGGAAGGTCTAAGAAAAAGAAAACTAATTACCAAGTGCCACCTTAAGAACACTTATTAAATGATTGCTGAAGGTATGGTAAAAGCTTCAAACATTGCTTTTCACATGTTGGACAAAGAACATTTAAAATGTTAACTTTATGGAGTGGGTATTTTTGACTATAACCAGCTTCTTACTGAGAAAGTCTTGGTTTTCATACTGAAGTCAAAAATCTACAACTGTTCAGCAATAAACATTAACAAATGGATAATATGGACTCTTTCAAGTACCATTTAAGACCATTTCAGTATAAAGGAAAAGTCACCGAGTTTCAGCATTTTCACATTAAGATTTCAATTAAATAAGGGAAGAGAAATTTTTGAAATTTGCATTACTTTTCACACCTGTAGTAATACTCACCTGGAGCAAAGGAAGAAAAATTAGTAAATCCCGGTACACTAAACAGGTTCACAGGTTGTGGAGGAAAGCTGAACGGACAGAAAACAGGAGATGGAGGTGGTGGTGCACTACTGCCTCTCTCCTTTCTTGATGGCTTCTCTTGACACTGTTGTTGTTCTTGCTGGCGCATAAGATCATTTAACATTTGTTTCAACCTTGGAAACAAGCAAAAATAAGCACTTGGGGAAAAAAATAAAATACTATGGCAAAGCTGTAAATTTATGCTCAAGTAATTTGAGATTTGTATTGTTTCATCTGCCCCATGTAACGGATGTAAAGAACTGCTCCATTTAGCTAGTAAAAACCAAAACCTTAAGGAAAAAAAACCACCTTGTATTTAATCCCGAGTGACAGACAGGAACAGTTTTAAAACCAACCGCCCTGTACTAGTGGTCATGTTTACAGAAGTTAAACATCCTTACAAGAACAACAAAATATTGACCAGACACTGAAAAAATGAGCAGGCCAAAACAGAAACTTAAATACAAACAACTGAAGACACAAAATATTTCCACACATGGCACTAAAATTACTTTAAAATATTATGTAAGAGGCCAGTAACTATATACCACTTACCAAATACAAAACAGAGATGAAGAGCTTGAACTTTCATGCAATGAATTAAAGTGACTATTGCATCTTTTTTCAAAAAATTTTTTCAAAACATTGCTCCAAAGGTAAAAGTAGGACACCCAAATGGAGCATAAGTAAGCATAAATTCTGACTGACAACACTAAGAGAGGACAAAAAGATTTTCCACCATCTTTCCATAACCATTAGAAACCTGAATCTTGTCAGGCAGTCTAGCAAAGACTAAAGAGATAAAAGCACATTCAAGGAAAGCAAGTCTAAACCAAAAAAGCCAAATAAAGCTATTGCAACAGGTTTTTGGAAGAGATGACAACTTTTGGTTCTCTTCACAAAAGAATACTCAAAAAGAGCCAATGCAAAGGTGTTCAAGCAGTGGTGAAAAAAACCAACCAAATATGCTGTATACAATTTCAAGAGCTTGTAATCAACCCAGCAGATCAACAGTCTCATATTTAACCATTATCTGAAATTTTTTATTCACATAACCACGTTCTCCTTCACTAAAGCATTTCAAATTCCACACTCCAGCACTCATACAGCCAACAAACCTTTGGACGTTATTCTGCTGCCAACTCAGTTGAGTGTAACACTGGTTTAACTGATGCATAATAAGATGTACTTGTGAAGATGTGACATTATTGGGCATCATGCTGTAAGGGCCTGTAAGCAAAGTCTGTAGCAGACAAGAGAGGGTCTGTGGAAAGAAAATACATGACACTGACCAAATTGGCAAAACCAGAAGTGTTTTGGTTTCGGCTGCTGCCGGCAACAAAAGCACCACGCGGCCGCCCCTCCCCCCGCCGGCATGCGGAGGAGAATGGAAAGAAAGAGGCAGAAACTGGTGGGTCGGGATAAGGGCAGTTTAAAAGAACAGCAAACAGAGGGAAACAGGAACAACAACGATACAGATAAGGAGAAAACATGACAAAAACTGACCCGCTCTCTCGGACCGCACCGGCACCGCACGCTCCCCGTCGCGCCGCCACCCCCACCGGAACCCAGCGTGATGTCACAGGGTATGGAACACCGGGCTCTGTTTGGCCAGGTGGGGTCAGCCCCCAGCCCCCAGCTGTGCCCCTTCCTGGAGTCCGGTGAAAATTAACCCTGTCCTGGCCAAACCCAGGACAAGAAGTTACTGGTGGAAAGATTGGGGGGGCGGGGCGGGCAGGGCAGAGAATACAAAGTAAGAACAGCAAAATAACTGCTCTTCATATCTACCTGTTGATCCTGCATCAAAGTTTGACAAATGCTGACACTAAATTCGTGCTGTTTCTTCAACTGATTGATCTGCTCTTGCCATTGTTCCTTTTCTTCCACATATGAAAGGTCGGACATCCACCGAAGGTTTTCCTGACGTCGCATACTTATGTTTTGCTGTTGCCTGGCCTTAGACGACGGGCGATAATTCCCATCTGCTGAAAGAGGACGGCAATTTTTCCACCTGAGTGGGGAAAAAATGAAGAATGAGGACAAACGCTGACACTTCAAACAACTTTTTCTAATGATAGTGCCATTATTCAAATTATGTTTCAGTTGTATGTCAACGACTCACTTGGCACAGGTCATTTCACCATGCCAGCTAAACACCCATGCGATTTTGTCAATCCAACATTACCCTGAACAACTGGAAAACAACAGCCACCCAACTGACAACCACTGTCAAAAAAGAATTACAAAGGATGTTTCTGGATCTTGTTTTCAGTATCATCCATTACTAATATGGGATGTGTACTCACATGAAAACAGAAGCCACCAATGTAATACACTTAGAATTACGAGGCCCAGCTCCTGACTAGAAGACCACTATTTAGTAAAAGTATGTTGGTATCAAAACCAGGGAAAAGTCAACTGAAGAGATAAATATATATTTCTTTTAGTGTGACATCCTCATTTAATCACAAAAAGCTTATTAAGGAAATCAATCAGCTAAGCAGGAGTTAAAACTATTCACGTTAATTCAAAAATTTAATAAGAAACAGTTTTCAAAGCTGCAAAAGCCAACAATTTGAAAGTGAAAATTTCAGAGTTAGTTTAATTCTCTGAATTTCTTTTTTTGAAGAGACTGATCAATATAATTGCAAAAATTTCGTATAGGTTATCTTTTAAGCTGACTAAAACATGAGAACATATGGAGCTACTGCAACACAACTGGAGAGCTCAATGGCAGACACTTAACATGACTGAAAACAGAAGAAATAATCAAACCAGTTGCACACATTGCAGCTACAGAGACTCAGACAAGAAAGTGCCACTGCACATAGTGCAAGCAGAAAGTAATTTCACTTTAGTGTAAAAGAATGCCTTGTAGTTAACGTAACGTGTCTTCCACCTCTTCCAAACACACTCTGGCAAGCATCAGATCAGCAAGTAATGCCACTAACCTCTCCTTGTTTTCTTTAACAAAATACGCATTGTCTGGTACGTTGTTATTTGGATAAACAGAGAAACTGTCATTCAAACTTGATGCGTCTTCTTCCTCCTCTTCTGCCTGACCAACTCCATCAGAGAGGTAACCGTCTTCATCTCCATCCTCTTCATCTAGTGCACACTGGGTAGAACCTCCCCAGGTAGCCATTGTCCTAGTCAACATTGGATAACAAAAATAAGGGGACGTTTGGGAAGAAAGAAGTATTTTTTGTTGCTTATGACTAATTACTACAACAATCTGTTGACAATTACAAGACTGTCTAACTTCAATTAATCAAG
This sequence comes from Opisthocomus hoazin, assembly GCF_030867145.1. NCBI lineage: Eukaryota > Metazoa > Chordata > Aves > Opisthocomiformes > Opisthocomidae > Opisthocomus > Opisthocomus hoazin. The sequence goes on from NC_134418.1 coordinate 81,159,330, forward strand.
CTGCACCAAAATTAATTTAAACATTACCTCACCAATGCAAAATGAAACTAATATTCTTCTGATACTGGGGCAGTTCAATAAAATTACTTACTGTTTTGGAAGATTATTACTTTGTTATAAATGGTGTCGAGATGAAGAAAAATTACTCTGAGCATTTGGCATTTTCCAAACACTCTCCTTTCCTTGGGCAATTTTTCACCATTTATGGAGCAGGGGAGAGTAAATATGCTGGGAAGACTCACAAAACTGGCAAGCCGCCAACTACCAGTCACTTTAGGTGAAGAAGTCAAGAAATTAATTTACTGTTCTGTTCTATCACCACATTCAGTGCTCAGATGAAAACAGGGAACTGTCCCAAGACTGACATCTCACTAACAACAGAAGTGCCCACTGACTAACACAGTGACTCGTGTTCTTACTTTTCAGTCCTGCTCTGCTGTGGAGTACGTTGAGCTTCTGAGCTTTCAGTTTTAACAGATGCAGCAACAGTAGATATTGTTTCTGCAAGCTCTCTCCTCCTCTGATGTTCAGCCATTAAAGCTTCAAGTTGCTTTCTTCTCTGTCGTAATTCTTCTCTTAAAATCTCATGTCTTCTCATCTCAGACCATAACTGTTTGCAGTAAAATGGAAGACATTAGAATATAAACAAAACAAATACACTAAAGCACATTAAAATTCCAGCCTTTGATACTATACCAATACCTTTTTGTTCAGGCATTGGTATTACACTGGAACTGAAGTTACAGTACAAAAAAGCTGCAAAATACAGCCCATATTTACTATTTATCCCAAATACTGCAAAATCTAAGAAAGTAGTTGGACATTACAGGACAGAATTTTCTAAGAAAACCAGCACATGTTTCACTCAAGACTGGTTTTCTCACATAATACAGACATTATAAGTCTGACAGAATACTACCGTCTGGAGAAATATGAAAACTGAGCCAAGAACTTCTCGATAACTAAGTAGAGCATACAATGAAAAGATTTTCTGCAACCTGCAGAAACTTCAAGTTCAGTGCACGTTTGAACAAGATTTAAGGAAGCCATGATTTACAAAGAAAAGCACATGTGGAAAAGGTACAGGTAGAAAGAGGCCTGTATCTGCCTTAAATTAGATACAGTGAAGGCATAAATGGCAAGATACTTTTCTAAACATGTAAACAGCTTTATCGTAATAGCATAACATGTAGAAACAATTGTGTAAGTGAGCTAGACTAGAAAACGCAGACTTAAGAGACAGGCAAGTGACAATGTACTCAAACCTGAAATCAGCTGAAGTAGTTGGTGCTACTGGAGATAAGAAGTTGTCCAACAAAGATCCATACATATTCTGATAATTAATAACTCAACCTGCTTGTAGAGTGTTAGCAATTGCATCGGCACATTCATTTTAGAGACAGTTTCTTTTCAGCAGGAAGAATTCAGACCTTTTATTTAGTCAGAAGAGACAAGCTGTCCTATAATGCTTATTTGGAAGATGCCAAAGTTCTGAAATTCTCTTCTTCGAAAAGGAAAATTTGGCTTTTAAGGACAACAGTACAGGCACTACCCAATCAGCCTCACCTAAACTGTTTAAGGAAAATTTACAAGAATGCTGATGCAACTCACAGAAAGTCTACTAAAAAAAGGTGGGTTTTTAGATATTTGTTTCTAATGTCTAGTCTAGGCAGGAGACACTTTTCATCACATCTCTCTCCATGCCTACAAATGCTAGCACAATTTTCAGACAGACTAAGTAATATCCAGATCATTATTGAAGACGTGAATTTGGGGGGAAAAAGGGAAGTAAGATGTGTAGAAGATAAACGAAGTTTCAAATACTGCCATCATTTTCTTCACGGATGACTTGCCTGTGGTATACACTACCAAATGTTCACAGTACAGATTCAAAATTCATTCAACTTCACATCAATATTTGGCAACAACAGCCACATTTGGGGAAAGACCTCTTGCCAGTTCAGGTCAATATTTACTACTTTCATTTCTGAAAACAAAGAATTTATCCACATCTTGTTAAAATGGCTACTACTTCACTCCCTGCGCCAAGTACTTCAAAATGTGTCCAAGTTATCTAGAACATTATTCCTTTTTAAACCTTTTCAAAGTCACAGAATATCAAGTATGAAATACCTCATTGCCTACTGGTACAGATTCATCAAACTCCAGTAAAGGCTTGCCAGCTGTGTCACACTCGTTCATGGCCGGAGTTGAGGTCGCTGGTGAAGGCTGCCCATTGGCTGGGCAGTTACCCAGGCCAGCTGACAACTGAAAGAGAAAGCAAAATGGCAAAACAGAGTACACCAGCTTTCTAAAACTTACCTGCTGTTAAAAGCCAACACAGCTCAGGCTTTATGAGACAGAATTAGTAATCGGTGAAAAGGGATTTTCGAATCAAAGCTAAATACTTATTTCAGAACCTAGACAGGAATCAAAAAACCTTATTTTTATGTGATCTAGTATTACATAATGCTGTGTATGCACAGTACTGATAATTTACTGCTCACCTCATAGGAAAAAAGTTCATCTTCAAAGGGTATGAGAAACAGTACAGCACCATGCAGCTCAGTCTGAATACAACAGAGTGTTGATCGTGCTTACAAGACACAGTATTATTTCAAAATACCAGACCCTACAAATGACTACAAAGAGGAGTGAAGATGCAGTGACTGGCAGGTAAGAACAGATAAATTTCAATTTTAAAAATAAGGTAGAAGGTTCTCTAACTTTGAAGCCTTTAAATCAAGTTTTTTGAGGACAAACTACGGTGATGACTAGAGCTTCATACAGCAATCACTGAGCAAGAACTTACAGTGGAATGAGATAACCAGAGCTCTCCTCTACAAAGTCCAGCTGCTTACAGTATACAAGTATTATGAATTTAAAGTCTTTTTCCAATTTTTATAGTGAAAAAATGGTGTGAAAGGTATTTTATGTTTTGTGGCTCAACAGCTTAAAAGAAGCAAAGAAATACATTCTACCTACTTGAAGGTCAGGACAAGCTTTCTGTAACACTTGAATTTTTTCTTGAATTTCAATCAGTTTTTTTCTTTCTTCTTGTAACTGCTTGAGCTCCTGCTGCTGCTGCTGAAGTTTAGCTTCATAAAACTTCTCTCTGTGTAAACAAGTTATACGCATATCACTTAGCAAGAAGTTGCCTAAAGCATGATTCTGCTATCCTTTAACAAAGGCATACCTTGCTTTTTCATTTAGTCCTACATCTTTTTGTAACTTGTTAGCACTAGCTCGGACATTGTTTGGTTGTTGCTTTGTCTCTTCCATCTCGCCCAAAAACAAGTCATCAATATTGGATGCATTTGCAATTGTTGCTTGAGGTTCTGGATCATCATCCTGAAAGGATGTCAGAAAGGCAGTTAGACTATTTTCAAGTTGTTACACAAAACGTAACAAGTTTAGTCTGTCTAACTAATTTTTCAAAACTAAACAGTCCGAATAGCTTTATCTTTAGTTCAGATCATAAACCGAGAAATCATCATCTTCATGGCATCACATCTCTAAGATATATTAAGTTCACGAGAGAGTATTACATTTATAAACCTCACACTATGGAAACTTCCACTACAAATGCAAAAGAACGTGCCTCATTCTGGAAGCATAAACAACTTGAATTGTATTTTATGCCTACAACTGAGCAGACAGAAACACACAGGCATGTCAAGAAACAAAGGGGGAAGTGAAAAGAGGAACAGAAGGAGACTGAGGTGAACAAGACTGCTTAATTACTGTAGCCATGAAGTTAAATATTACTGTTAACAGCTTAAAAGAAAAACAAAACTACAAAACTTTTTAGAAACAAAACTGAAAGTTTGTTTTAAAATATTTTAGAAACACTCTTCTGCATGGTTGTCTATTCCGCTTTTCCTGTTTTCATAATTTTTGTATATTCAGTTCTCAGCTTAAATTGAAAATATTAAAGCTGTAGCCATTGCTTCTTTTGTTTTCCAACATGATCGTTCTTAATACAGACCTTGGGGAACAGGAAAGATCATCATCAGTGACCAAGTATGACACAGCTACACAGACCTACAGTACCATTACAAACTAAAATAGGGCAGATTTAGATTCGATATTTGGAAGAAATTCTTCACCATGAGGGTGGTGAAACACTGGCACAGTTGCCCAGAGCAGCTGTGGCTGTCCCCTCCCTGGCAGTGTTCAAGGCCAGGCTGGATGGAGCTCTGAACAACCTGGTCTGGTGGAAGGTGTCCTCGCCCATGGCAGGGGGGTTGGAACGAGATGATCCTTCAGGTCCTTTCCAACCCAAACCATTCTATGTTTCTATGATTACTGAGTACATACAGATACAAGCCTTGCAAATATGAAGGAAAGATTGAAGACATGACAGTAATTAGGTTATTTATTGAGGAAGCTGCCCTCACCATCTCTAATTCTGATTTATACCACTGTACAGTTAACATCTCTCTAGTGATGATAAAAACCAATAACGAATGCTATATTTTTGTGCACAGATGCACATTCATAGAATACCTGCACCATAGCAGCAAGGTTTTGTAACTGTCTAAGTTTCTGTTTTGCAGCTATAAGCCTATTGATCTTCTGCTCAAACTCAGCATCTCCAGCAACATCACCCAGGCTGCTTCTGTGACTAGATACAGAATCTTCACTAACTCTGTCTTCTTCCACTTCATCATCTTCACCTTGGGGTAGGTCGGTATCTTTGTCGTCCTCCCTATTATGACAGTCTGGAGTCGGGGAGAGGAGGAAACAAAACAGTACCAATGACACATCTGTGAACTTCTGAAGTCCACCGTAATTGCTGGACATAAGAAAAATATCAGCTTAATCATTAGACTCTCGAGCATTTTGCTTAAACACAGTTCTCCCAAATTCTGTGCCGCTATCAGAATTATTTACACTAAGACTCAAAATTATTAGAAGACCTTAGAACATACCTAGAGTAGAAGACATTTTTAGAGTCCTTATATTAGCAGCAGATCGGTTATTTATTTCACAGTCTGTGTTAAGATGTCTTCCATCTCTGTTATTAGTCCCACACTGCACATTGGAGTTGCTATTGATTTCACTCCAACTACTGATTCCTTGAGGGTTTCTAGAGTGAAATACATTACTTCTATTAACTTTTTAAGAACTGATATAGATGGAATTTTACTTCAGCCATTTTATTAACTAGCTTTTTACAGGAACATTTCCTGACCTTTTAAAAAAGAAAAATCAACCCCATATAAAATCAGTCCAAACATTTGGAATTTCTCAATATCTGTCTCTCCAACAGTTTAGACTTTTTTTTACACAAAAAAGCAGCTATGAATTATCCCCTTCTAGATCTACAACAATACAAGAGGCTTTCAAGGTATATGTCTATATTATAAAAGGTTTACATGATTCATAGCTAAATAAGTATTCACTTCTGCACAGTGAAGATCCTTGATGCACACGGTTCCCCTGTTAGACTATAGCTCTAAATGCCTTTCTAAACTCCAGATTTATTTTATTCCAGTTCTCTAGTCTAGGCCTGTTAACCTTCTAGTGGAATTCCATACACATCATTCAGTGCTTAAACCCCCAGGAATTACAGACTTTGAAGTCTTTTATAGTCATTTTCTAAATGTCTAATCTATTCTACATTTGCCATATAAATAAGTTACCAAGCACAAGATTATTATCAATTATCTGCATAAGAAATCTACTTAAAATTAAAAACTTTGGAAGGTTAATGCAATCACAGAATTAAGTTGCTTCTGGTTGACTGAAATAATGTATTGTTTCAGGAAACCTGTAACAAAATAGCTAACAAAGATTTAGGATGACAAAAAATATGACAACCTAATATTTGTAACAGGCTGTGGATCCTCATGTTCAGAATCACTTTCTGATTCTTCTGTTTCTTCCTCTTCCTTCGTATTTTCATTCACAGCATCTGTCATCATATCAGATGTTTGCTCATAGTAGTGAACTAACTCGCGTAACTCATTCAGCCTCTTGCGAACTTCATTTAACTTCCTGCAGAGAGACAAAAAGAATATGCGAGGTGTTCTGTCATATTAATCAAACCTACGCAGAGGTGAAAAGTACGTATGTCATCTATAGTTCTTAAAGTTTAGTGCCATTTTCCTAGCTGTAAGAACCTTATTCTTGAAGCTCTGAACTCATTTACTGTCTTAGACCATTAATAAATGGTCTATAATACTAAATTAAGTAGATTAAAATATGAAAAATCGTTTCTTAACACATACATTATTAAAACAGTAACACTCAAAATCCCTAAAGCACCTTATGAAAAAAAAAATTAAAGAACTTTTACTGAAGCTTTTCTGTCGGATTTAGGTTGTCATCCTCTTCACTCTCATTCTGAGAAACCAGGGAATCAGGAGGATAGGGAGCAGACGCCATGCTATTTGATTCGCCATTGACAACAGTTACTATGCCTACAGGACCAGAAGCAGCTGAAGTTGTACTTCTTTGATCAATGCTCCTTTGAGGAGAACCTGAAGCAGGAAAAACTACAGAAAAGAAATACAGCTCATAAGAACAATTTTCAAAAAGGAACTCACTTCACTGAATTGTATTAAAATTTAACTACAAAAAATATTACCAACAATTCAAATAGCAATTAATAACTTCCTCTCTTAGAAGAATAAAAGCTTTTGTCTTAAGTTTCATGCTATGCAATGTCAATAGGCAAGAGTAATAAGTAGCTTTTGTAAACAAGACTTCAGTCAGTTCCTTTTAGCTTTATCGAACTTCAGAAATGCAAGGTTTCATGCTGTGAATCTGCACACAGAGTTCTTCCAAGAGTTTATTTATGGCTGAATTGGGTTTTTTTGACATTTAACATTTCAACATGAGAAAAAAACATCATATCAATTTTTTCCTCTGCTAAGCTCTTGCCTCCATATGCTGTAGAACGTAGATTTGAGATTTCATGTTTGCTTTTTCCAGCTACATGAAATCATATCCAAATATGTTCATATTATATGCATGAAGTACATACAGAAAGATGGGGATAACTATTAAATCAGTCTGGCCTTCTCCAGGAGCACGCATCAAGTGCCTCATTTCTTCATGTTAACCAGAATATGCTGTGATCACCCCTCAGAAGTTTTCAGCTATAGAACAAACTTCAACAGTACAAAGCTGTTTCTAAAAATAGACAGCGAGAGCAGCAAGTAGGCCCACATCAAGACTTTAGGGAGAAGAAAAAGCTGTCTGAGGAACAGGCCAAAACACTAGACCATTCAGACAGTTAAGTTCCACTGGTATGGCCTATCATCAAAGTCCCTGCAACTGGTGCATGACAAAGTCTTTTGACAGTGGACAAGCAAACCCCGTAACACCACAGAGCTACTAACATCTGAAGTGCTGAGTACATAAATTCAGATGTACTGTAATAAAAATACAGGAAGTTGAAATTCATATGGTACAAACAAGTCAGATGTGTCACAGACAAGCCTTGAAGAAAAATATCCCGTCATCACATCCTCACATTAGTCAACTTTGAAAATATTATAAACCAGAGTGCTACTTGCAAAAACACTCATCATTACTTGTACAGCTCTCCATTAAGCCAGAAACTTATACAGCATTAAAAAACATTTACACAATATTGCCCCAGCACAGCTTTATCACCTGCATTTCATTAACTAGTTGCAAGTTGAAAGACCGTGTTACAAACATGCATGTTAAAAAAGTTGTATTCTTGAAAAGTTCCAATTCTGTCTATATTTACTTACAGGACGAGTTATTTAGGTGTTGGTCACGAAGCGTATGCAGTTCTCCTAACAGTTTGTCCATTTTTTGCTTTTTACCCTGCAACATTCGCATCTTGTTAAAAAGCTGCGCCTTCTCATCTGACAGGTGTTCGGACATGGAAGAGTTTCTGCTTTGCGAAATCTCTCTGGTAAGTGAGAGACTTTCCGCTTGCCTTCTATTGTCTGGCACAGACTGTGTCTAAAAAGAGTAATTTCATTTTATTCAGAGTACTAAGAAAAAATCCAAAGAAATCGTAAGAAACAAAAAGCCCTCTTACAGGTTTGCTAGGCTCAACACCAGAACAAAGAACGTTATAAAGGGAAACCAATACTGAAAACTCTCTCATGATATCCCAATTATATACTGAGTTCATATATAATTACACTACAACATAGAAACTACTTATCTGGACTTTCATGGAAAACTGAGACAAGAAAGTATAGATCAGTCAGCTAATAACTCTTAAGAGCACAAAGACGCTGAGCTTTCAAGTTTGGGGGAACCCTAATTACTCCACTAGCAAATGCACACAAATAAGCAAGGCAAGCATTTAACTACACTGTTCAAAAGAACAAGAAACACAGACAATGGCAAAATTTATACAGTGCAGTCCAGGACTGACCTGAGAATCATGAAGCTGGTTGTGAAAGCGCTGAATTAAGTCATTCAATTCTTCATTCAGTTCTGAAGTAAGGCTTACTCCTGAAACACTACCTGTAGTCTCTGTTACAACTGGGCATGCAGAAGGAAGAAAAAATGTAAATACTTTTTCTCTAGTGATGAAATAAAGGCTATTTGATGAAAATGTTTGGTTTAACAAGAACACCAATATACTGCACCTCTTAAAATACAGCAATTATTTTTAACGTTGTGTCCTTCCCACCAACTTTACACTTGAAAGATTATTTCCATTACAGAAATACTAACAAGCCAACTCACAGCTCCTTTGTGAAGAACCATACAAAAGGACTTGATAAGTCTGTTCAGTGTTTTGCTAAAAAGCTCAGAGCAAAATGAAAATGACCAAATTGTCTAGGGTTGATGGAAACATTTTGCTTGTTAGAAACAATTGTTATTAATTAGTATAGCCAAACTAAGAACAGTTCATGTAATTTTACTTCCTTGAAATAATAAATTAACAGGATACTAAGCTTTCATCTTGGTATAAGCTGTAATCTTTACAGCTGCAAAAAGAGTCTTGGGGGTCTGTCCTTCAAAACGCTTTATGAGAGGAATACATTAAAAAGAAAGCTACGATATGGAATTGGCAGTTGAGAGATCCAAATAACTCTTTCTTTCTCCCCCAAAATGAACCAATACTTCATAAGAGAAATCAAGCAAAATATTATTTATTTTCCTCATAGATCATAACTTTGTTACCTGCACAATAAAAGTTTACTATTTTCAGATTTAAAAACATTTATTTTGCCCTATATTGAATTTGAATCCTTACATTTCCCAGCCTACAGTTCTGGCACATCTTTAAGTAAGTCAACACAAAGAGCAGTAAGAAACTTAAGAGTGACATAAGTGGAAATGTGAAACAAGCAAAAACAACACCAAAGAATTTTAAAAAATGAAATTCTAATTTGTCATAAGTAATTCTATTTTCTACCCACTTCATCTACCCACTCCTCATCAAGATGGAATTTTGTGTATCTGAGGAAAGAAGAGAGCGCAGATTCCATCACAGGCCTACTTCTGCTGAGCAGATAGGAGAAAAGCAATTACTGAAAACCGTTTAAGAAACAAGGAAACACCTTTTGAAGCCACTTGCTTCTCTTGCTCCTGTGGCAGCTTTCTAAAAGCTTTCTACCTACCAACTTCTCTGCTTCTCTTCCTACACTAAAATCTGGAGTTTTCTTAACTAGTTCCACCTTCTTCCCTATAGTCTATTAAATCAAGGACAGGAGAAAAAGCAGAAAGAGGAGCTCATCAGAACAAGGAACCTTAAAGAGAGACTTTTTGTAATATGGAGAATCCAATGCTCATATTTCTACAAATTAAGCTCTTTTAAATACGAAAACTAACTGTACTAAGAACTGCTATCTCATACACCCTCTAATCAAGCCTAACAGCAACTCTTATGGGGAAGAGTCATGGAACAGTAACACAGACTGAATTTGAACTTGCTCAGTGCAAAAATGTCATTCCCTACGACTGCACACATAACTGCACCCCATTTCCAAAGAAAACAGGATTTAGGGAGGGGGGGACAGGCAGGATGAGTTTCCAACAAAAGATAATTCACATGTCAACAGTCGAGAAATCAAGGACAACTGTCTCTCTTCTAAGATTGAACTCTTGAGAAAACAACTCTGTGGACAACCTTTAAGCAGACATCAAAAAGAAGTCTCTGTCTCAAAGATAATTCCTGAAAAGTTGGGAATATATGAAAATGAATTAGAAGAATGTTTTTAAACTGAAGGTTATAACATAATGGTGGTGCTCTACTATCAGAACCATGCTCCCAGTTTACATGCCATAGAATTTCAGAGTTCTTATTTTATATTTACTTATGCAAGTGTTATAGCAACCCCCTATTGGATAGATCATTAGCCTATAGCCAGGAGGATGCAAAATGGGAGAGAACACTCTGTGTGCTACACAGATTCTTTCCTCATAGGCCTGGGAGAGAATAGTCTGTATGCCATGCTCTGATTCTTTCCACAAGGGCCTGGTGCAATGATGGAGATGAGAGGCAGACTCATACTCTGATGTGGTAGACCAATTCGTACAAGAAAACCCCACACTTTTAGGATTTTACAAGTAAACCATAGAAATCTGCTGTGTGGTTTTTAACTGAGAAGCCATTTTACAATGTTACACTGTACTCTTCAGAAACAGAAGCCTTGCAGTAAAATTTTTTAAAAGTGCATTATAAAAAAAGATTTTTTTATGTGTATTCCACAATTCCAGCGTTAATCATTCAGTCAGCATGCTAACATGCTACCAAAGACACTGTCATTCCACATACCAGAATCATCCATGACAGCAATTGCTTGCTCTGCTTTATGCTGCAAAGCAAGAAGAGCTGCCTGTCTTCCTTGAAGAGCTTTCAATTGCTCCTGCTGTTGTAGCATCCTTTTCAACAAATCATGCTGCTTCTTCAAGTTCTCCAACTCCTCTTTAGCTTCCTGTTGAGGATCTCTGGCCTGCAAGATATGGCAGAAGATTACCATAATCACAACAATTTATTTGTTGAGTACTAGTGACAGAAGTGTCAAAAAAGCAGAACTTTAATAGACTCAAACAGCCTGGTTAGTGTAAAAAAGGTGAAAATGAAATGGCTTCACCTTTCTGGTAGCTCTTGTCAGTCTAAAAATTTTGGAGATCCCATAGGGAGAAGCCTGTACCACCAAGACATACTTACCACTTCCGGGCGCTAAGTTTTCTTTAGAAATTCAATCAACTACCCTAACATGTCCTAAAGACTAACTCGAGCATCCCTCTGTCTTTTTAATCATGAAAGAGGGCACTAAGCTATAAGACTCGTAAAGCTAAGCAAGACAAGTATCACAAAGCTACATATAATACAAGATCTAGATTAATTTACTGGCCTAAAACCTCGAAATTTTCAGCAGAACATTCTGAGTAGTTATTCTTCTCTAACCTATAGTGTGTTTAGCTTTCTATGCTATATTTATGCCGTTGATGCCAGAATAGACCTGACTTATGTAAATCAATTTCAAAACAAAAACATGCACGGAAACCCCTCTATTCCATATTTTCAAACACATTGAAACAGATCTGTAGGAATGAAAGCATGTTGAGCAGTTAAAATATATTAAAACTACATTCTTTTCCTCATCCCATCCTAACTGAAAGCTAGAGATTTGCCTCAAAACTTTTATTCCAGGACTCTCAGCAAATTAAGTATTTTAATGAGACATCCGCAGTTAAGATCCTGATCCTGTTTGAAGTTGGACTATCGCACTATGCAGATGAAATCCTGGAAATGTTTGCCTCTTTTTTGTTAGGAGTTGACAAGTATTTAAAAAGAACATTAATAACTTAAAAGCATCATCCTCTCTCCAAATAGTGCTAAGTTCCTGAAGTACAAAATTCTCTCAGTCTAAAAATACTGCACCAAAAGTCAGAATAAAAGCAGGAATCTTATTAACTAGTTCCGAGTCCCAGGGAATGCCCAACTTTCCAGCAGAGAAAGGAGAACGCCTCCAGAATTCTAAACTTCTCAAAGCATCACTAAAACATGCACTGCAACTGATCATTCCTGCTAAACTTTCATCTGATTTATCAAAAGCAGAGTAGAGTACACAATGAAATCAACACAGGAAGGAACGAGGCGAAGGAAGGGGAAAAGGGGATCTGTCTCAGTCTCACTCATCTACTAAATAATTCAAGCTTTACCTAAAGTACCATGTTTGCTTGAGTTCGTTAAAATCACATAACATATTTTTCAAGCTTAGTTCTACATTTAGACTAATAAGCTTCACAAAACATTTAATACCTTTATTTTATGGAAAAAAAAAAAACACTTAAACCTTTTTCTTTTTTTTTTTTTTATGAGACAAAGCCATAGAAAAGCTAGTAACAGGTAACAACAGAAGCTTCAGACTCCGAGCCCCTTAGTCTTCCCCCTTCCAACCAAATATTTATATAAACAACTATACGAAAACATTTGTGGAACAAATTAAGGCTACTATTTCCCAATTTATGTTCTCTCTATGGTATTAGCTTAAATTTGCATTAGCAGACTATTGGTGTAAACATGACAAGTGTCTGAAAGTCACATTTACAATAAGTTTTCCCAGAAAGAGAACAGCAAAACTGGAAGGATCATCTACATAAAATCAGAGCACCTGCTGTACAAAAACTACACCTCACACTTTCTCTGTCAATGTTGACGCTTCAGAAGAGAAAGTTGTCAAACATCTCTATTTAAAGAAAAAAATAAAACAACTCTAGGCAAAGAACATTCATTCAATGAAAAGACAGCTGGATACAAATAAGCAGGCCAAAGGGGAACATTCACTGTAAGTAACAAATACATTTGAAGTGGCTAACAAGAGAAAAAACAATATTAAAAGATCAGCACATATAAACCCTATTTGAGGCTAAAATAGTATTCTGAAGTGTACCTTTGAAGGCAATCCATGTTCTTGGCTATTAATTCTACAAAGCCAGATTTCCCTGTCATTCAGAGCAGCTCTGTCACTTTTCCCTTTAGGCCTTGCTGTTACATCAATGTCTGTAACCTGTTCTTGTGAAGCTGAATTCCCTAGTTTGTCCTCAATGCGGGGCCGAACGCTCAAACTAAAAGATACCTCCTTTATTAAATAGTTTAGTATGTTAGATCTTGAACATGTGCTCCAACTTAATATGCATCTTTAAGTTACAAACCTAGCCACTTGTATTTTACCAAATAAAGAAAAATATCAAATAAAATCTACTGAAGAGCAAAGGCATCTCTAGTCATTTTTAGAATTTTTATAACAATAAGGCTCCATATAGCAATCAACCTTATAAGACTAGTAGTATTTATTCTGCAGTTAATACATTCAAGCTGCATGTAAAGAGATATCAGACACATATGAAGGGCCAAACATGAAACTGAAACCTATTTTGCAAAGATGAAGAAAAATGCATGTTCACATACATACTTCTTAATAACTTTTTCTGCATTTTTTTTGAAGTTAAAAGTAGATCGTCCTTGTCTATCATTTTATTTCCTTACAGGGATAGAAACAGTTTTTACAACGCTAGAAATAATTACAAAAAATTCTTAATGTTTTAACTGCTGTTTTACTTCCAAGCATGTAAATTCTCCTCACCTGCAGAACATTCAGTGTACTAGCTGGCAAAAAGAGTACCAGGTCTCTAACACTTTTCCCCAGTATTAGAACGTGTAAAACTTCAGTTGTTATTAAAATGCTTTTGTTGTACTACAAGAATTGTTTACCATATTAACATAAAAGATTTTATAAATGGAAAGGAAAATTGTCTGTGAATCTCAGAACACTTTTTCTAAAAGGTGCTCATCTCCAAAAAAGGAGAGAAACTTCTGGGTTAGGTTAACAGTTCTATCATATCACTACCAAGATGCTTGCGCAACGGCCCACTAACGACTCATTCCTAACTCTCTCTTCATCCAACACCAGCAAGTTTTCCCCATTAACAGAAACAAATTTGTAGAAGAAAAATTGTACAGAAAACTATTCGTTCCTAGATCAATCCAGTGCATGCCCTGCCAAAGTAAACGTTTAACCCTTCATTTGACTTTGAAGAAAGACTAAATATTTTTTAAAAACTAATCAAGATCTATTGTTGTTGTGACAGAATCATTAATTTTCCCATATAAAAATAAAAGATATGCACACATGTATGAACACCTCCGGAACAGAGTGTTTGTGGATTTACTATTTAATCAAACTGCAGATGATGACACTATCATAACAATCACGACAAAACCAAAACAAACAAGCTCTTCATTTCTAGCACCTTAATTACTAAAAGGCAGCTTACCGTGGTATCTGAAGCCTCAGACTGCACATCAATGTTTAGCAATGTGCTCTCACCTACAGAACCAGATCCCACAGCTGAATCTACAGTCCGAACATCATCCTCCTCATTTTCTCTAGCCTGAAATATTTCATTGGCATAAATCAAAAGCTAAGTACAGGGGCAGTAAAAATGAATTATGGAAGGTACTATGTATCAAAACCAACACCCCCAGTAGCACCATCAAAACATCAATGGTCAACTCCTAAAAAAAGCTTACAGCGCAGAAACAAACATATTATGTTCTCAAACTTACAAGCATCTTTTGCAAAAATTTCAGATAGGATTTCTCCTGCTCTTTAAGATGATCTATAAGGTGTGATAAACGCTCAACATTGGCCGATCTCTCATTTTTCTCTACAAGATCATCCCGCATGGAGCTGGCCTTAGCAATATAGTCGCGAATTTGAACTAGTCTGCTCACAATCTGTAAAGACACTGAAGTTACTGAATGCATTCAGCTACAGCTTTAACGTATTTAATGCACAAGACATGGTGATAGCAACAGCAAAGCAGTAATTACAGGGGTGACATACCAGTACTTTCAATCCTACAAGCACATTTCTGCAAGTGGTTAAAAATCAACAGCTTTTATAAGGACAGATTTATGCATGCATGAAGTTGCAAGACTGAAGCACGGGGCTCGTCAACATAGGCTACAACAGAATTGAGCTCATTAACATACAATAATATTAACCTGTGAGAGTATTTTCTGGAACTGTATAAAAGAGAACCAACCTCTAAGATGAAAATTAATACCGCTTCTGTTACGAATAAGCAGATTTCTAAAGAACAATACATGATTAAGTTTGGTTTCACATTTTCCTCAAGTTGCCTGTTAGAACAGTGGGAAGATCAGTATTTCCAATAAAGATTTAACAGTTACACTTTTTGGAAATTTAGAATGATGCACTGAAAAGTAACACGGTAATTAAAACATTTCTAAGAGTCAGTATTCTGTAGCCTTTATAGGCCATGTAAATACCTGGCTGCTATCCACAGCTGGTTCTCCCCTTCCATCTTCTTGCGCAGAGACTTGACAATTCTGCAAGAAATCCTTACTTAGAGCAGCTCCAAACAACTCTTTACATTGCACTGATACCCCGCTTTCCTTTTTTTGGGAACCTGAGGCAGGATCTTTGCTTTTGTTAGTGTTTATCTGCAGTGACAGGAAGTTGAATGGCTTTTTGTTTTCATTAAGTTGACGTTTGTTGTTAGCAGCCGTTGCCCTGCCTTGAGAATCACTTCCAATGCTCCTCTATAAACAAACAAAAAGCAAACAATTGCTTTATTTTTTTCCTCCAGTACATTCTCAACACTAATTAGTTTCACTGCTTGGATTACCAGTTCCCCAGTATTATTAGACTGATTTTAAAGTCAGCTTATTAGTCACTGACTAGCCAAAAGCTAGCTAAAAATAGTGCTGGTGATTTTTGCCATGTAGTTTTTAGAAAGCAAGCCCACCCTTCTAGAACAGCTGAGAAGCAATAGGGTTCTGCAGTTCCTCAAAGCTTCGCTCCTCATCCTTGCTGTGGCCTCCACCTTCACTATAGTGAAAGGCATCCTACTTTTCCAGATACATTTGAGAGAATAACAATAATAAAACAGCAACATATTCACTTACAGACTATGATACCTCATACTTCAGCTTTTCTTTAGAACTTTCTGAATAGCAGCTTGATGCTGTAACATGCCTTTGGGGAAGAATTTATGCCCAGTCTTTATACTCTAAGTCAAAGCAATAAGTCACATTTGAAAGAACCTTCACAACCCAAACAAGTTAACAACAAACTTCGGCAAAGATTAACAAGCCTCTATTCTGAAACTGTTAGCACAAATTTATGCCTTGTTACCAAGGAATTAATCCCTTATACTTTTCATTATTTTGGACAAGGAAAGGATGAGCGTGCCATATTCCCAAAGAAGCAGTTATGGCTCAAGAACTCACGCTACACATTGCCGTATACTCTACTGGCAAGCAGTTTCTAATGCTACAGTTCTGCTTAATCCACAAGGATAACAATGTTCAGAACCCCAAAATGGCACTTCAGGAACAGACTTTCAAAATAAGGTAACAGATATGTTCAAGTTGCAGACAAGTATGCTGAGTAAGAAATACTGATTTGAGGACACAGGTATCTGTTAATGATTGAGAGGAAAAGACAGCTAGCACACTGTCAAGTATAGCAAAGCCATGGTCCTGAACTTTCCACAATTCTCTTCAGCTCAGAACCAGAATTTTGATTTGGCTTCCACTGCACCTGTAAGCTTTTTTAAAAATCTTTATCACTTACGCAAGCTTTCTTTATTCATCTGTCAAATCATTAAGAGATAGCCGAATAAATTTTATAGTCACATTTATAGTGGGAGCTAGTATTCACACAAACCTGATCCAGATCACCAAAGTTTATTCTTTGTTTAAGCCTTTCTAGTTCAGCCTGCTCTGGAACAGACATCTGGGTGACGTATCGAGCATGAGGAAAACTATGAGGAGTTCTGGTCTTTCGTCGTCCCATTCCAGGTGAGGATTCTGGAGATATATCATTAGTAAGCCTCGTTTCAGCTTCCCCACCAAGCTTTTTCTTGTTTTTTTCTGAAGATCTGTTTGCTTTCTTCTGCTGACCTCCCCAGTCCTTAGAGAGGAAGGAGGGAAGAAAAAAAAATGTATTTTTTATCCACATAGATAAAAAGTAAACATTTTAGTTCAGTGAAAGAGAGTTTACCTCCATTTTATAAGTAAAAATAAAAAGTGATACCAAAATATGCACTAAGTATTCTAGTGCAAACATCACACTACAAAATGTAATTTTCTCCACTGCATAAATTAAACATAGCTTGTCAGGAAATTTTAAACCCTTTTCACTCTACAATGCATTAAATTATTTTCTAATGAAGTTAAATTTCAATTTTTCTTCTTTGCTGAAGACTCTTCAGCAATGTGGAACATTTAAAACTAGTCTTCACTCTCATGACACCTACAATGCTTTTGCGTCTAACTACTTTATTTACCCAAAACACTTTTCATAAATACATCTGCAGACTTCACAACCTCTGAATTACACTCACTGCTTGCTGACATGTACCTCAATTATTTTTACTGGTTTTGTGGATACTTATCTGTAAAGCTGTACTGACAAGGCTTAGGATTTTGCATTGTTACCTACCACAGACAGAATCTACCTGGTAATCTTCACACACAGCATAAAATAGCAACTGAGGGATAAGATGAATCATACCGTGTTGTTCAGTCGATCATCAAGGCTCTCATTGCTCCAGCTAGGCAAGTCCTGATCATTCATGCCTTCTTCAAAGGGACCACCTCCTGTTGCCATGACAAGCAATCAATAAAAAGAATCTGAAAGAAATAGCTGAAAGACATGTGCTGTATTAAAATCAGTTCATGCAGAATATTCTAAAGATTCATAATCTGATATTATAACTACATATTCATTACAAAATGCAAACATAAGGCTATTTCAGAAAACTAAACCCCTCGTTTCCTAAACGCTGTTACTAAAAATGCAACAGTGAGAGGAACACAGAAACTGACATTAAAAATTAAACAAGTAGTAGTTGTGGGTTTGGGTATTTTTATCCCTTCTCTTAGAAAGTAAACTTTTTTTTTGAGGCTCTCAATATTCCTCACTTTAAAACACGCTTTACAGTGCTTGGAAAGATTGCTTTGTGATTCATAAAGCCTGCACTTGCAGGTCCAAGCTGATGTCTACTTGATACAGTAAGTGAATTTGGAGACCTGGTATGTCAAACTTTTGAATTTATTTCAATATTAAAATGTTGACAACAGAGCACTGAAGGGGATACTTAATACAATACATGGAAAACAGGCATCAATAAAAGAATTTTTACTTTCTTAACTACAGGTTAAGTTACTTAAGCAGCGAATGCTGTGCCACTTACATTATAGTTTCTAGCAAAAGGAAACAAAATAATTTGGGTTTCCTAGAGCTTTGCTGCTCTCTAATAGTGTCATTCTGTGCAGTTTAAAGCAACCTATATATTAAAAGTTTTCACTTCCACTTCTAATTTTCACATTTATAACAAAATTGTTAAAGCTGAAAGATCAGCAACAAAGTATTCCCTTATAGCAGTAAAATTAAGATCAGCCTGTTCAAAAAGGTGAAGAACACGCAAGTGTAAATACTCGCTGGCTGCAATGAAAACTGTGTAGCCTAAGTGCTGCTGGCACAGTGCCACTGCACAAAGCTACAAACTTTGCCTTTATAACAGCTATGAAGTTCCGTTACAGATGTAGAAGAAAAACAGTCTTACAGAGAATTTTTTCCAGCTAGTTTAAACAGGAATGCTGGGACATAATCCTAGCTTTATCTTTAACTGAAAAAAAAAAATAAAAGGACCATTTATTTCTAAACAATTTCCACTATTTCTATTTCTAAACAATATCTACTATTAATTTTCACACCAAAATTTCACAGTGCATGTGAAGAAATCACCTAAGACTTAAGATTAAGAAGTATCAAAGAAGGTTTCTTTTTTTTCACAACCAGTTCCAGAAAAAAAAAAAAAAATAATCCTGAGCTAAGTTTAAAAGCTGTACTAGTACACCTATCTTGCTTTGGTATAGTATTCAACCAAAATCACACAGTACAGCCCTCTCAGTAGGTGCACTTGCACAAAGCAGTATTTTTATGCAAATACAGCCTATTACTATACCATTATGGAAATGGGATCTATCATTACACCATAACCACATCTCCACTTGGCAGCGTACCAACCCAAGTCACACTAACAGTTAGGAGTAGTTCAGCTTCTGCATCTCGCAATCAGAATCACAACACAGGTGTAATTAAGCACCTGCTGCTTTGGGTACTGGCAGATCTGTGTCCTACTGTCCTTGCACATTTGCTCATACTCCCTTCTTCATCCCAACAGAAGTGTCCAATAGGCCATGCAATCAGACGGTATCATCTACAAACTAGCTAGCCAACAAACAAATCCAACATTTTTAAAAAAAGACAGACAAGTTCTCACCCGGGTAAGCTCCCTGATCTGGCTAACCTTATGACTATAGAAGAACGATCTGTAGGTTCAAGAAAGGCAAATAAAAGCCGGGTCATCAGCAGGAGTGAAACTCAGGCAGATCAAGTGTAAAACCACACCTCCTGTGCAACTTTCACCCAGGTGAACCATCAAATTTATTTAGACAATAAGAACACAACAGCCTGTCACATTTTATTTTCATGTAGAAGCATAAGCATCCTATAAAAGCTCACAGGGAAGCTCTCCTGCTAACTCGAAGTAAATTTGACAAGCATTCAAAACAAATGCATAGTTATCAGTTCAGCTTATTTTAGACAACACCTGCTTTGTAAGAACCTTCTTCAGTTACAGACACACTGTTCAGCTTTGTAGATGTGCAAGACCCAACATTTCAATTCTGACCTATACCACTAAGCATAATGAGTTCATCCCAACAAGATTAGAGGCCATCTGGGTTTATAGCCCAATTCGGTAAGCTGTTGCCTCCTCGTCATGTTATATAATTCTACTGAAACCATAGCAAAAGAAGTTTTTCCCTACCTTCCACTGTAAAAACAAGACATGGCAGTATTCATCTTGGGGAAATATAAATACCTATTCGCATTTACTTCATTTAAAACTTTCATAAAAGGTATCTTCAATTATCTTTGCTCTAGGAGTCTCTGATAACCTCTGGAGTAATTCACTGCCACAGATGCAATATTCTCAGTAATATTCTCAAACAAGGACAGTAGGCACACACCAATGCACCGTATTAGAAACAGCTCAGAAATGACAATATCCTGATTACTGCCAGCAAGCAGATTTCGTGTTCTAACAGAAGTGTGCAAGTCTCTAAACATTTGTATTACAGCCTTTGATATTTCCAAATGAGTTATATTGAAGTGCACTTAAGATTACACAGCTATGCTGAGATTTTATCCCTTCATCTCACTTAAAAAAACACAGTTTCAGCCAGCTTTTTCCTTAGAGATGAAACTCTCCCCTATCAAGCTGTGTTTTTCACCTCCCCACACACACTTCGCTCATCTCTATTTTTTCTTACTTTTCATTTTACCACTTCCTTCCACAAGAAATCCTCTTAGAAAAGCTTCGGTGCCCTCCCATTTTGCTATTTCTGCATCCGGCAACCCATTACCAACCTCAGCTTCTCGCTCGTCACAGAATCTGTACGAAAGCTCTGCCTGAGCATGTGCACGCCGCCTTACAACATTTACTAGGTAACCCGAGAAGAAGACTTTCACGTATATTTTCTAGAAAAATAGTAACTTGGGACAACACGTAAGATTATAGTCAAATCATATCTGGTCCAAATTGCCCAGAAGTATCAGCGGAGGGACGGCCATCCCGCACCCTCCACCCCCGCCCCGCCGGGCCGCTGCCTCAGGCCGGGGGCTGTGAGGGGGCGCGCGCCGCTCCACGGCGCCAAAACGCGGGGCACCGGCGGGGGGGGGCGGACTCCGCTCGAAGCGCCTCAGGCAAAAGCGCGGCCGCTGCCGCCGCCCCGCCGGCGTCTCGTCGCAGAGCGGGTAACGCACCCTCCCCCGGGGCTTCCCTGGGCCTGCCGGCCCCGGCCGCCCCCCGCGCAGCGAGCCGAGTCCCCTCTCCCCCGCCTCTCCCCCACCGCCCCACCGTGCTCCGCTGCCGGCGGGAGCGGGGAGCAGCCCGCCGCGCGAAGGGGGGAGAGGGCGTCTCACCCCGCGGCGGAGGGCAGGTCACCCGGGCCTGGTTTCTCCTCCACCGCCGTTCGCTACCCGTGGGGCCCCGGCTGCCCGGCCCAGCGTTTCACCTTCCGGCAGCGGAGGGGAGCAACGGCCCCGCTTCGCTCGACGCGGCGGCACAGCGCTGGCGAGCGGGACTCACTGCCCTCCCTCAACCGCCCAAACCGCCATCTTGGCCGCCGCTCCGCGAGGGGTGCGGGAGGCGGGCCCCCGCGGACGGATACAGACCGTAACTTAGTAACCTCCGCCCGGCGATGCCCTTCCGCGCTGCGGCAGGGGGCGCGGAACTACGAGTCCCAGCGTGCACCGCGCGGGGAGCGGGTTCGCGCCCCTCGGCCCTCCGCGGTGCCTCCTGGGAGCGGTAGTTTTCCAGTCAGCGCAGCGCCCGGCCCCGGGGCGGGATCGTTTCTCTCCTGGTGAGGCCGCACCTGTAGTAATGCGTTCAGTTTTGGGCCCCTCTCTACAAGAAAGACGTTGAAGTGTTAGAGCGTGTCCAGAGAAGGGCAGCGAGGCTGGTGAGGGGTCTGGAGAACAAGTCTGATGAGGAGCGGCTGAGGGAGCTGGGGCTGTTCAGTCTGGAGAAGAGGAGGCTGAGGGGGGTACCTTATCACTCTCTACAGTTACCTGAAAGGAGGGTGTAGTGAGGTGGGTGTTGGTCTCTTCTACCAGGCAACTAGCGATAGGACTAGAGGAAATGGCCTCAAGTTGCATCAGGGGAGGTTTAGATTGGATATAAGGAAACATTTGTTCACTGAAAGACTGGTCAGGCATTGGAATAGGCTGCCCAGGGCAGTGGTGGAGTCCCCATCCCTGGAGGTGTTCAGACAACACGTAGATGTGGCACTTGAGGACATCGCTTAGCAGGCATGGTGGTGATGGGTTGACGGTTGGAATTGATGATCTTAGAGGTCTTTTCCAACCTTAATTATTCTATGAAAATAAAATACAAGAATGGTGGTGAACTCTATAAATGACTTTACGTGACTGGAAGACTAGTAAAATCATGTCAAAACCTTGAGAGTGGGCAAGGATCAGATCCCCTCCTCATTTGGGGCAATGTGGCCTTGCAGAGTCTCTCTGTCTGCATCCATTCTCCTGTAAGAAGTCACAGCTGACAATGCAGCAGTGGAAAGGTGGAAATCATAGTCTGCTCTACTTTTTTTCCTGCTTCTTCTGCAGTGCCGTTATTTGTGTTTTGCTACTTGCTTTAGGGCTTAGAGTTTACAGATCTGTGTTCTTTAAGCTTCCCTCTAGAAAAAAATAAAATAGAAAAAAGTAGAAGGATTTGATGTTTAAAAAAATAGTTGTGAGTAGTGGTTGTGCTGTACTTTACTGTTATGCTCTGATCACCCGGTTGTTCCAGGCAGACAAACTTGTATTTAGCAGAAGTTCTTGTTGTTAGCTCTCAGGGAGCTGGTTTGTGTAATATACTCAGGATTTTCGATTTCTGTTTCGTAAAGCTGATATCATTTATATTCCGCTCGTTTGAAGGGACTGTCCCTTGTCAGAATGGGAAAAACAAGTTACCATTTTCAGCGTTTCCATTACACTGAGTTTCTAAAGCAGAAGCATTAAATATTCACATCAGTCCCACAATTCATTCTGGGTGAGAAACATCCTACTGGTACTATGTGCAAATGCCATCTCTGCCATATTAGTACTTATACCAATGTATTTTGCTCCACCAAAAAATAAATGACAGATGAATCCTTTTCAATGATACATTAATCTATCTGTAATTTAGAAAATGAACTGAATTGTTACCTTGGTCACTAACATTTGGATATATTTTTATAAGGTGAACCAACAGTTAAGAATCAGGTTGTGATTTAAGGGTAGTTACTAACTCATGAAAAAGTACCTGAGCAGCAGCCAGTGTTCCAAATAAGGAGCACCTAGTGGTTACAGACTTGTTCAAGCAAGGAGATTGCTGACAGGTGGAAGACATTGAATCATCTCCAATCAGAAGAACAAACATTTGGTATTTTTAACCAGGGATATGCTGGAGCAACTGGACTGTGAGAAGGACAGTGAATTGGGATGTTTTATGTATGTTGCAAACTTGGCAGAAGAACTGAGAATTCATGTATCCTTAGCTGAACTACCCTCATTATAATACGAAAAATCACACCCCCTGAGCTGGAGACCCCGGCCCAGGCAAAGACCCTCAGCTACTGAGCATGCATTTGAGAGTACTAAATCTTTAAACTGAGACGAGAAGGGAATTAATCAATCGGAGTTAGGGGGGTATGGCTAATAGGCAGTACTAACATTTTTTAAACATTTTTTACTGTATAAATATGCAAGGTAATTGTAAGCGTGGGTGCTTGATTTGTGGAAATCTCCCACCTCGCACCCTGCGCGGAATAAAAACAATGTCCCCCCCTTTAAACATAGTTCGTGTGTTTCAGGAGTTGTTTTTGATTTCAGGTAACAAAATGACTGGAAAATCTATGAAATAAAAATGTTTCAAATAAAATATCATTGCTTTCTCCAGCAGATGCCCCCGTATCAAAGGAATAGTTCTGGACAATATGTAGTGCATGAAAGAGATGAGTATAAGACTGCCTGGTATAGCAGCGTTTTTCTCCCATTTCAACCGTCAGCTACATGGCTGTGTGTCCGTAACTTAAATCGCCTTAAAAAAATGTGCAATAACCTGATGGAAGCTCTCTATGTAATGAATATGTATTATTCACCTGAATTGCAATTCTGCAGCTAATGAAGAAGTTCATTTATCAGCTTTTTTTTTTTAATTATACTTTTAACTAATGTCATTTTATCCTGGCTTCAGGTACCATGTCTGGTTGGTCAGCACAATATTGGCAGTGTTGCTGTTGGCATGACACTCCGTATTGCCATAGCGGCGTTCCTCCCACTGCCCGGCAGGTGGAGGCAGAATTTAAGAGAAAATAGTGCCTTAATACAAGGACTGTCATAATTTTTGTTGCTGTGGTTTATTCTTAAAACAGAGCTCCCGCATTCCTATCATTTCTTGAAGGGGAAAAAAAATACGTAAACATATAATGCAGTTAAGGAAAAACAATAAATTAAATAGATTTTAGTATGTTTTAGTAATAATGTCTTTACTGTAGCTCCCTATGTGTTATAACTGCATATTTTCCTTCCCGCAGGATGTCATATATTTGTAGTATGTCTCTCATAGGTGCTTACAGCATCATTACTCTGACTCCTGCCTAACATTTGCAGGATGATTTTTCCCTTCTTTTTATTTTCTGTCCCTCTTCTGGAATTGGCTGCAAACTTTTTTGGTTTGTTTTGTTTTTTTAAAAGTGCTCCAAAGAAATAAAACAGCACCAGCTTCTCAGAGCCGTATTTTCATTGGGGATGGGGACTGAAAAAAGATACAATAAGCATTAAGGTGTCATGGATTGCACTGCAAGGAGCATTATTTCCAGTAGGTGGTTCTCCACCACTGTTATAAAATAATATCTCAGATTTTGGAATGACTGTGAGCCAAAACTAATATGGCTTAAAGAATGTCTTGTTAATAAAAAAAAAAATCTTTTGGGGGAAGTCCTGTATCAACGCTAATGAGCCTCTAGATTGACAGTAACTAATTCCTCCTACAAAGATCTCTGTTGTAAGTGCTTCCATCAGCAGACATGCTAATGAATGCACCCTCACAGAAACTGAATGGATTATCTTTGAGATAGCCCAATTTAATTAGGATTGAAAGCTATGTGAGAGACATGCGATGATTTTTTCCTTGCGCATCTGCTGGCTGTATCTTGTGAATTTTACTTTATTATTCTAGAGGGAAAAGCAAACAACATACAGGCATGTAAGGACGAGAGGCAAGAAGTAGTGAAGGATTAAAGTTTTATTGAGACAAAGGAGATGCGAGGAGCAGTTGGGGAGTGGGATTTTTAAAGGTCCTGAAACAAAGGCAGTAATTAATAGGGTGTTCAGTTCAAATAGTAATTGTCCACTTGTTTGCTGATTTTGTGACATAGAGGTTTTTGCTGCAAAAATGAAACTGGCCAAAAATTATTAGCCTACCATAATATGGCTACACAGTAACTATCAAGCTACTATACTAAAGGTAGTTTTTCTTTCTTTGGCTGACATTAAATTGGAAAGATCTTTTAAGGCTTTAACAAAGAGTTTGAGTTGATTTATACAGGAATATAAAGTGTCCATTTATCCCTATGGGGTCTGATAACAAATTCAGCAGGTGTAGGGCAGAGGTACAGGCCCCTAAGCCAAGCGTTAGGCGGCTCAAGGATTAGCCAATTCACTAGCAAGGAAGAAGAAAGCAGTTTTTAATGATCCATGCAAGCATAATAACCATCAGAAACAATAAAGGAAAGATGAGTAACTGAGAGAGAGGTATTAGTTAACCTGGTCAGACCCCGGAAAAGCGCCCGAATCTCAGCTGAAGCATGGACAGGATCCCTGTTGTAAACCTTCCCCACATCTGTAGGGGTGGAGAAAGTAATTGTCTTGATACTGCTGTTATCTCACCAGTCTGTAATATTTGCTGTTATACACACTCAGGGTATTACATTCTAATAAAATATCAGTGACTGGTATCAAACCTAGTGCTAAAAAGTAATGGGATGGAGCCACAAGGCATAGCCAGTGTTGTTTTATTAAGCATGCTTATTTCACACAGCCAAAACACATCAGGAGCACCACTGTTGCCCTGCCTAGAAGCCCTAGGACCACGTCTTTTTCAGTCCCCTGTGAAGTCAGGCTCTGTTAAAGCCGATTTTGAAAACCATTTTAAAAGAGGTCTCTGTAGCACAGAAGTTAGCAAGGTCGTAAGATCCAGTTTCACGACTAAATACAGTGCTTAATCTGGATGTCCCTCTTTGTTGTTTGATTCAACTTATATTTGATGCACTGTACTTTTAGTTATGTAGTCTCATCTATTTCATTTCTTTCTATTTCCAGTCCAGTAACAACATCTTCAGTTCACTCCTTGGCTAACAAAAGCAATCCAAGAAGAAACAAAAAATTTTGTTGTTCTGAAATGACAGATTTGACTTAAACAGGCATATCACAGAATCACAGAATGGTAGGGGTTGGAAGAGACCTCTGTGGGTCATCTAGTCCAACCCCCCTGCTGAAGCAGGGTCACCCAGAGCAGGCTGCACAGGACCTTGTCCAGGCCGGTCTTGAATATCTCCAGAGAGGGAGACTCCACAACCTCCCTGGGCAGCCTGTGCCAGGGCTCCGTCACCCTCAGAGGGAAGAAGTTCTTCCTCATGTTCAGGTGGAACTTCCTCTGCTTCAGTTTGTATCTGCAGAAGCCTCAGAAAAGTGAGTAGGAACAACCTTTAATTCATAATATCTTGGATGAAAGATACTGTACAACTGTTTGAAAGTTCATTCTAAGAGGAAAAGGTTGTAGATACTTTCTACTGTTTTCTCTTGTAGTTGGAAACAAAAATGTATCTGATAGCAGTCATTCCTGCATACTCGTAACTAAGTGCTTTCTCTACACTGTATGGCTTCGGTTATGTTGAAAATATTTCAGCATTAAAATAGTTGGTTTTGTGGTTCCTTTTTCTTTTTTTTTAATTTTTCTGCTGATAAGAGAGGCACTAGAGATTTGGTGCAAAGTGGTTTCAGTTACACTATTGATTAGGGTTGGTACAGATGGATAACAATACTAAATTGATAAATATCAAGGAAGAGAGATTAGTTGGTGCCCCCTTACAAAGAGGTTACACACTTTTTGCAAAGTAGAATATAGTAGAAGGATGTATTTGGAGAGAAGAAAAGGAGAACAGGGGCCAGCAGGAAGCTGTCTGGCTAAAGGAGGCAGTCAGGAGAAGGCAGGGTATGTAACCTGCTCTTGTGAGTAAGGCAGAAGGTTATGGACTGTGTTCCCTTCTTGGCTTTTGCACTAAGATCTTCAGCAAGTCAGTTGTCTGCCGTATACATTTCCTCAAAACATAGCTTAATTCATGTTTGTTATGATCTTAGGGTTAATGAATAGAAGACAAACACCAGCAATAATTTCTTAAAAAATTACTCTGGGCCTTCACCAAATCCACCATTTTTCTATATTCTGCAAAGGACGTGTGCAGATCTGGATGTCTGTTAGATCTGTAATTTCTGTGATGTGTTCCATCTATGCTAGTAATACTGTCTTTGCTACCATTTATTGAAAAAGATGTGAGGGACTGCCTTATTTGGAGTGTGACAAAATAATGTCTAAATATGTTGAATTTGCTGGTCTTATCATCCATGATAATGACAGTGTGTTGCTGATTTCTGTATCGTATATCTGAAATGTCAGATTATGAAATTACTTAAATGACTAAATTATGCACCTGTTTCTTGGAATACTACATAAAAATGAGGTGAATTGTTTAAAAACTGGATTTTATTGTTGTGTGTTATAGCCATACACCAGAAAATAAGGCGCATTCATTCTGTCATTTCAGAATAAGCGGGAAGTTCTTTTCTGCTTATCTCTTGGCCTTATCAGGGAATGACATTTATTGCCCTAACATTTCAAATTCATCATGCGATTATGCAGGTCTTAGAGATGTTATGCATATACTTCAGGTTGCAGTCATAGGCCCTGGTTGCTCTGTGCAATGTATTTATAGAGCAGGAGAAATCTTCAGAAGTTTATAAATGGACTTCTGTATTTTTGATGTAATTTGTTTCTACCACTGCTGTCATTAGAATTGTGGCAAGCATTTAGAAGACAGCATGTTAAAAGAATCAACAGCTTTAAAATATTCTGAAGTTTGTAATTTATCCAAAAGTAAGCAAAGTATCAGCTTGCAGCACTCAAACTCATCCGACAATGAAAAAGTAAAATATTACTAATAAATTGTAGATGGCTAACTGTCACGCACAGGCAGGTGCACAATATTCCTTAAAGGAACAGGCAAGTGAAACAATAATGGCCACTGTCTGCTTCGCAGACTGAAGCCTGCGGTGGATCATGTACACTCAGGGAGCATGCCTGAAGCCTGAAGAGTACTGTAGTGACAGTGGATGCTGCCTTGTGGAACTCTATGCATGTCAGTGGAATGAAAGAAGCGGCAAACTGAAATACAGGAAGAAGGCAACAATGTCCTAGAGAGAGACAAAAAAATCAGTAACCCTCAGAAAAAGGTAGTACTGAGTAAGTGGACAACTGGAATAGTGAAAAATGATGCTGCTTCCTTTGATTTCTGTTGTGTTTGGTAGCACAGGACTTCTTCATATGCTTCCCTGTGAATAACCAGAATTGCGTCAAGTAGGTCCATCATCAACATCTCCTGAATTTTAGGGATTTGTGCTGCCAAGAGCATGTCACTTTCATTTGAGCTTGTTTTGTAGCTGTTTTAATACTTTGGTGCAAGCTTCTTGTATGTAAATGAGACAGTCCACGAAAGAGAGTTGCTGTCATTTGACTAAGTAGGACTCATGTTAAACTGGTATAAATCATCCCAAAGGAATCCTGAAATGCCAGATTGCTTTAGTAAGAAGGAACCTTGAGAATCTGTCAATGCAGAAGTACAACATACTCTGTTTCTTCATACGTCTCCAAATAAACGTAAAATATTAACAGCTAGTAACTATATTTAACTTTCAAAAGCTTAGTGGAGATAATTTTTCATAGCAGTCCAAACTGTTGACGGAATCCAGTGTAGCTTTTTGATCATTTTATTCTCTTGAATATGTGGGCCACCTCTTATGTATGTATAGTTAAAGTGAACTGTTGAGCAATCTAAAGTTAACTCCACTCAAGCAGATAGTGTTGTACTCGTTTTCATCAGCAGTCTGCCCTGGAATGATGGAAACCATTTAACGTGTCAGTCAGCTATGCAAACACCCACAGCATTAAGTGTGTGAACCTCTTACGCAATGCTTTTATTTGTGGAATACACTTAAAATGGGAAGATAACAACAGTATTCTGGTAACTGGCACATTGTCAGTTACGATAACTACTTAACCAGATTTTCTTGTAAACATACTATACAATTC